>NW_022158693.1:776971-1259350 GCF_000260195.1 Fusarium odoratissimum NRRL 54006 | reverse complement strand
GGGGGGGGGGTGAGCCAATCACAGTGAGCCGCTCAATCATCAACCCAGAATGTCAGATACCTCAGGTAAACTCCAGTTGTTGTATTTCTTAACACTATTAAAGTTGCTGACATTAGACAATTCTCCTTATCTTGAGACCCAGAACTGGAAGCACTTGAAATAATTCCGTGGTAAACCTGCCATGATATTTCAGGTATTTCCTTGATGTCCTCGGAAAGTGCGCGTTGCACAAATTACTCAACTACCTGGGCTATTTATATTTTATATGTCGTACAGTCAATATATAAGTCGCACGGCATCTCCCTTGCATATGAAGATACAAATTTCCTCTGAAATGTCGATTTTTTGAAGGTGAACTGGTCTTCAGATGAGGCAAAATGCTCGTAAACAAAGGAGCCGTAACGCACATGAAGTGTCACAAAAGCAAAAGCGTCCTAAAGAAGGAAACACAAAAGTAAGAGTTGCTCGCGAATTCACGAATCACTAACGCATGAACGTTCCGTATCACATGTGAACCTCAGACACCCTGTGACCGTATGGCTGAAAACACAAGAAAAGGTTAATGGAATGTCCGATGATGAACCATGATCTACACGAAGGACGACCCTCTCTATTGCCATGCGACTCTTCCCTGTAGATAAAGAGTCATACGATCCAGATGTGTTATTTGCGGCTCATAAAATCCTGAGTCAGGATTGCCATGGTTCTACGGCGTAAGAGAGGATGCAATATCCTAAGGAAGTGCATATATCTATAATACCTTGAATGATATCATAATGGCTTATAAATATATTCTTTTGGGCTTTATAGATCTGGCTATACAATACACTCTAGGATTCATGAGTCTAATACTAAGCTCAAATTCTCCATGTTCTCATAGTGTGAAGGTTTCCTAATCCTCATGACTTTTGGACCTCTGGGTATTATGGATGGTCAGTGTTGCAGAAACAGATACGGTAGAGTTTTTTTGTGATACCTCGCCGCTTGACACCGAAAGTTGAATATAATATCTAATCTATACCAACCAGAAAATAGTTGAACACCTGAGAACTTTGATTTTGTAAGGGGGGAGTTGGTCAGTGAATCCAAAGGTAGCTAAGAGGCCCCCAAATGTTATCCACAAAATCTTTCACATCCCTCGAAAGATCAGCACCTTCACCGGCTCTTGTTTCTCAAGCCGCTGCCGCTATCGCTATACTTTCGATAAATCAATCAGACTTGCCTCAATTGTAAGCGTCCACGACAGATTAAATTGGGCGCCCAGGAGGGAAGATTCTGACTTCATCGTATCGTCCAGAAGAGACTCACTACCACTAATGGAAACAATATCATCAGATCGGAAAGTATCTACACACCAAAGGCAATCTCTGTATCTTCTTCCCGGGCTCCGCCAGTAACTGCCGGAAGTACATTGTCTTCAGCGCAGGCAGGCTTGGTAGCTTTGGCCGGATCCATCATCTTCTTTATTTCAGGAGACCATAACGCCTGTAATAAGTATATTAGTAGTTGGAGGCTTTACCCTGGAAATGAAAATCCTAAGGGTGATGTGTTAAGATAATACGTTCGTTAAAACTAAAGGCTTCGAGGTCAAGCGGCTTGCCGACTCTAACAGCAATTCCATGTCTGGTCTTTTTCAGCTCCTATAGGACATTCTTCCTGACAGGTTCTTCCCTCAAGTCTCCGTGGTCTCGAATTCGGACAGCGTTGATGAGGAACTGCTGTTCAGCCTTTCTTAAACAGTTGCAAATCAGTCGTCGCTAGCTCTAATGGCCAGGAAGGCAGATACTCTGGCGTGCATAAGCTTGTTGAGGATTTAAGGCCAGGAGGAGTAACGAAGGCCCTTCTTGTGCCTGGTTTGTCTGGGCAGAGCTGCCCTTATTAAGACTCCTGGGAGTATTTGTCAGACCTCTGGCACCAGGCATCATGGCGTATAACTTCCAGGGACTTGTGTTCTTATGAACCAAATTTTTGGCGTCAGAATCTCGATTGCGGTTGTGGATGGTAGAAAAGGTCAGTTGGTAGAGACTTGTTCGAATTTGGGACCTCCGTGACAATCCAGTTGAGTGTCGAGACAGTCAAAGTGAATCATCGATAAAGTCAATCCCGAGATGGCTGTGGCGAGGCTTAGACTAACAAGATTATTAACATACTATATATGACGAAAGCAACTAGCCATGGCCTGCTCGGTCTCTGAAAACTAGGTGACGAAATCAGCATCCAATTCTGTAACCCCAAGAGCTGCAGAGATACTCCTCGGAATAACCTCAGGGGCATCTAACACATCAAAGCCAAATTTCAGAGTTTGAACTTCTCCAAAGATCTGTGCCTCCACCTGTGTGGGTATGTTCACAAGACAGGGAGGTCATTCCAAAGGCCCGAGCCTACTGGTTGTCGGCAACTTCGAGGATTATACAGAGACCATCTCAGAGGACAAGGAATGTAGAGCTGCTGTCTCTTGACTGTTAAAAGTCCCGCACTGAGCCATGTGTCGTCAAAGTCGATTCAATCGGTAGCATCACGAAGTGAAAAAAAAATGCAACTCAAGAAATAGATTACAATATGCCATGGAAATCTTCTCAGCTAAGGTCCTGAAGTAAATGAACCCTGGCCTCATATTGATAGTGCAACAGGCTTAGACAAATTTCCTACAACTCCAACCCAAGGCATATTTTCAAGATTTCAACGTAAACTCCAACTCCGTGCTGACCAAGTGTCATCCTAACCAAGCAGAATTCCAACCTCATCCTTGGCTTGTGCCTCCCAGGTCTTAAGTAAGATCTGACCGACACCCCTTCGGTACGCAATATCTCCAATGCGCTCGATCCAAAGGACGTTGACAAAGTCAATCATTTCATCTGCATCCATATGCTCTTCAAATTTCTCATTATCAAATACATGCGAACCGCGACGCTCTGTGGCTGTTGATATGGCGATAAACTCCAGGCGCTCTTCACCATCATAGTTGGAAGATTGAATACCCAGCCATGCGTCGTGAGCACGGAATTGACCTGCCCATCGGTTTGCTTTGTTCCAAATGGTACCTACGGCGAGGGGTGGATTGGTTCGATCGCGATGAGCGAGAGTAGTGTGAAACTCTACCTCAAAGAAACCAGTTGTTGTTTTGAATGAGAGTAGTGGGCCGGGGTAGGCTTGCTCGCCTACAGGTGGCTCATAACCACCCGTCTCGGGAGGATCCTCGACAGGGATGGGATATTTGAACAACGCAGAGTCGTCACTATCGTGAACATAGTACGAGCCGCTGCGAGACCATCCTGGAGGGAGCTCCGAACTAGGGCTCCGACGGCCCCGAAGATCACGGTACTGAAGACCGGTGTTCATAACGGGGGCGGTTGCGGCTCGGTCCGTCAAGCTCCAGGTAACGGTAGGTTTGATCCGGAAAGGGTGAGCGGACCGGTATCGTTTGGCCTCTTGACCACGCTTTCCGGTGCGAGCCTCTTCAACATAGTCTGCAGCGGCTCTCCACAAAGTCAAGTCGACCGGAATGTTATCAAACCACCAGCCCATCCAAGACCAAGATGGGAGGAATGGTGGGCGAGAGAGAGCTCTTCGTCGAATGGACGCATGCGGACGCCACAGCAAAGCAATGTCCAAGAACGCGATAGGCATGCCATAAATAAACCCACCAGGAAAAGAGCGAGATAGTACGTGTGTGATTCCAGCAAAAGCAGGCAGCGTGTCGTCGACAAGCGTCAATTTCCGTGCGCTGTATTCCATCACGTAGCGGGCATACTCATCAAGATCAGGCCAAGGCGGGTGCTGAAACGCAAACGCAGCATCAGGGACAGCGCCCGTACACTCTTGACGACCTCCTCTGAGCTTCTTCATCACACTGTTTGGGCTCCCCTGCCATGTCTCGCAGTGACATTCCCAGGTTATTGAGTCTTCAAAGAAAAAGACCGAACGCCGAGAATAAATGCGCTCAACCAAAGTCCAGCCCCTTGTATACCATGGCGAGGCGGCAACCAACTCCTGGTGAGTACGACCAGTGGTTCGAAGGCCGCGCGTTGATCGCTTTGGATCAAGTGAAGGCAATCCTGTATATACATCGCCAGTAGCGGCAACAATAGTCAGGTAAGAATTAGAAAAGACGTATGCCATGTGCTTAATGTGATCATCCATCTCTTCCCGATTATCCTGAGTTATACAGATACGGTCAATCCAAATGTGTCGAATTCCAAGTTTCTTAGCAAGCCACATGGAGTCCAGATAAGTCTGAGGCATGTCGAGGTTGGGCAGGCGATCTTGGAAAGCTTCCACATTAGATTGAAGCAGATGTGTAAACATCGGTGCTCCGTTGCGCTGGGTACCGTTGACATAGCTGAGAGCCAAATAACGGTCCTTGGGTGTTGCCTTGACTAGGCGCCGCTCAACGACGTCAATAAGCCAGGTAGGGCGCCATGTTGTGATGTCAATATCAGAAGAGACGGCGCAGTGGTGGTGGTGATCCGCGTTACAAGCATCAAGCCACTCGCGAATGCGAAGAACTGGGCCACCCTTGGTAACAGCGGAAGATGCCCGGCGTTGAATTGAGGAAGCGACAGCTGGAATTGGAATCTCCTTCTCCTTTTCACCACGAACTGCCCTAAACGATCCAAGCAGGCGGTCGGTGATACTGTTTCGCTTGCTAGAATTCGGAGGATGGTCTCTATCGCGGGGTTCCCGGGGAGCACGCGGAGGGACACGGCTCTCGCGACGCCTATCTCTGTCGACATCCCTATCCTTGAGTCTGTCTCTGTCCTTCCCATTGGCATAATCCCTGTCTCTTCCGTGATCATCATCTCTGTCTCTCCCATTGTCGCGATCTCTGTTTCTTGCATCATCTGGTGGTCTGTCGCGATCTCTGTCTCTGTCTCTGTCTCTGTCTCTGTCTCTGTCTCGATCTCTTTCTCTGTCTTTGTCCCTGTCGTAGTCACGATCTCTGTCGCGGTCTTTGTCGCGATCTAGATCTCGATCGACAACCCCATCAATATCCAGGTCTCGGTCTAAGTCGCGGTCGTGATCTCTTTCCCGGTCTCTCTCCCGGTCTCTTTCCCGGTCCCTTTCTCGATCTCTTTCACGGTCTCTATCCCTATCCCTATCACGGTCGCGTGGTCTGTCACGGTCACGTTCTGGCTCCGGAGAGCTTTCATCGCGGGAATCATGCGAAGGACTGCGGTCTGGCATCGTCGGTCAAGGTTACAGGCCTATAGCAAGTGCGCAGAAGAGGTCGCGTTGGCGCATACCACAATTGTTGTCGCAATAGTACCTCTAGGTCTCCCACGGAATTTATGAATGATCAAATTGGCTGAGGGTTGAAAAATCTCATATTGATGCCCGAGAATGGGTCATCATAAGTGTACAGGTCGGTTAAAGCCCCTCAGCTTTCGCGGCCTGGATGGACAGCGCTGAGATCTTATTGGCTCGTCAGACCTATGCACAAACAAATGAGTTCAACAACGTCATCCCGGCAACGGCACGAGATGGAGCTATATACTCACCTGCACTTGATGGTCAAGCTGGATTTATAAGAGTCAGGATTAACAGGATAGCACAGGCCAATTATATATGTATTAAAATAATAGAAGTATATAAAAGAAATATCTGAGTAATAAATCTTACTATGTTCCACGAAATGGAATTGTATCGACTTGGTGGGGGATCTAAAAATGTTAAAAGAAAGGTCGAACCGAGGATTGAACTCGGGACCTTCTGCGTCCAAGTATTTGCTATTGCACATACGTTGTGAGGCAGACGTGATAAACCACTACACCACTCGACCTTGATCTTATATAAGGAGACTCTTTTTTAGATATATAATAAGCCCTCGAAGATATAAGTTAATAAAACTACCAACAAAGGAGCTAATATTACTAAAATCATTCCCCTTATATAATCTTAAATATTACTTAGAGGCCAGCAATAATAAGTAAAATACTAAGATATATTATTAAACTTTTAAGTATTATATTTAAGTTTATAAAGTAATATGTGTTGGTCTTTAGGTTGAATTCGATGCGATATTTATGATGATGTTTATTAATGTTGAAGCAATAACGGAGAGATTGATTGCTAGTTACGAGTGAAGTACGCCAGACAAGCGTCATCAAGTGAAATCTACATAATACTTAAGTAGGGACAAGAGCTCGCCAAATAAATAGATAACTTTAAACAGAATTAACAAGAACAAATTATCCATTCCTAAAGCTTCATCATGTCGGATAAGGGATCAATTGGCTTAGGATTGTCCAAGAGGCAACCTCTTCTAAAGGATAAATCAACTCGTGGCGATGACCAGTCTCTCCTCCCAAAGGCAATCAAGACTCACCCTCGAGGGAGTGAAGGCGATGAAAATGCGAATGTCTATTTTATCGGCACGGCCACTACCATAATCGAATGGGAAGGGTTTCGACTACTCACAGATCCCAACTTCCTCCATGCTGGTGACCACGTTCATCTTGGTCCTGGAGTTACTGCTCAGAGGCAAACTAACCCAGCGGTTGACCTACATGAGCTGCCATCACTAGACGCAATTCTTCTCTCGCATTATCATGAAGATCACTTCGATCGGCTGGTAGAAGATTCCCTCAATAGAGATTTCTTAATTGTCACGACGCCTCATGCGCATAAATGCTTGACATCCAAGAACGAGCCGTTTCGCAATGTCAAACCACTCGATTTTTTTGACCACTTAGAGCTCAAAAACGAAGATTCGAAGGCTGGTGAGCCTCTTCCCGTCATCAAAGTCACAGGCATGCCTGGCAAACATGTTCCCCCTGGCCCCCTGGCTGCAGTCAACGACTTGCTCGGTGCTGTTCCGCCAACAAATGGCTGGATGCTCGAACTGGGTTACCACAAAGTTGAAAATGGCAAGCTCCAAACTGGTTATCGGATTTACATCTCTGGAGATACTCTTCTTGTGGATGAGCTCAAGGAAATTCCGAAATGGCTTCGAGAAGAGCGCATCGATCTGATGCTCATCCACCTCGGAGGTACCACTATCCCTGGGCCATCTGCGCCATTGATCATGGTCACACTTGATGCGAAGCAAGGTGTTGAGTTAATGAAAATGATGGATCCAGAGGTCACGATTCCAATTCATTATGATGACTACGACGTATTTCTGTCTCCTCGCAAAGACTTTGAGACTGCCGTCAAGGAAGCCGGGATGGAGAATCGAGTAGTTATTCTGGATCGAGGCGATAGATATGGGTTCACTGTGAAGAAGATTTAAATCACATTGGAGAGGTGACTCATCGATGAGCAGGCTACTTTCATGTTGACTGGAGGCTGGTATGAAGCAAATCTAGGATTCGGTCGATGCGTGCGGTCATACATTCCTTTGAAGCTTGATAAAGCTTGGGCTGAGGAGAAAGAAAGGAATAAAAAAGATGAATGAGAAAACAAGTTCCCTCTCATAAGAAGAGTGCAGGGTATAACTTCCTAAGTGGTATTGGTTGGTCATTGGACATAGGTTGCGGGAGACTGTACGACTTGGCTCTAGGCCACGAACGCTGAAAATATGAAATAACACAGAAGCACTGGGTATTAATTCAGAATGATACTTCATTAAATGCATCTGACGATCTTCTTCGCCCTTCTCTATAGAAGTGTTAGGCGTCCGAAGTATACCTACCTACCTTCTAAATTTGAGTTCAACAACCAATACCTACCCTTATCCAATTCTTCAGAACTGCCCCGCCTTTCTTCGATTTTCTACCCAGTGGTGGGTGGGACAAAGACTGCATAGTTTGATCTTTAACCTGAATTTATCACTCAAAGTCATCTTCATCATGACCAAATTCCGGCCCTGCATTGACCTTCATGCAGGTCAGGTCAAGCAGATTGTTGGCGGTACTCTTGACAGCACATCGTCGGCTCTTCAAACCAACTATGTCTCGCAACATCCCCCGGCTCACTTTGCTCAATTATACCGCGACAATGATCTTACCGGTGCACATGTCATTATGTTAGGCCCAGGAAATGAGGGGCCTGCTAAAGAGGCGCTTGAAGCCTGGCCCGGTGGTCTTCAGGTTGGAGGTGGCATCAATGACAAGAACGCAAAGGAATGGCTGAATGCGGGAGCAGAGAAGGTACAGTAAAGGATGCACCACATAGGAACGATCTAACATCCAATAGGTCATCATTACATCGTACCTTTTTCCCGAGGGCCGGTTCAGTCAAGTGAGGCTTGATGCTGTGTTGCAAGCTCTTGGCGGCGATAAAAACAAGCTTGTTATTGACCTAAGCTGCCGACGTCGAGGAGAGGATTCTTGGTTCGTTGCAATGAACAAATGGCAAACCATCACAGATATGGAAGTCAACCAAGGTAAGTCCCCCGGCAAATATGCTCAAAGTCAATTACTCACCAGGTACAGAATCCATCAAGTCTTTGGAGCCTTACTGCGCGGAATTCTTGATCCATGCTGCAGATAATGAGGGTCTACAAAGGGGAGTTGATGAGAAGCTTGTGCAGCGTCTTTCTGAATGGTGTTCGATTCCAGTGACTTATGCTGGAGGTGGTAGACATCTTGAAGACTTGGAGAATGTGAAGAGGCTCAGCAACGGTAAGGTGGATCTCACAATTGGAAGTGCATTGGACTGTTTCGGAGGCTCAGGCGTCAAGTTCGATGATTGTGTTGCTTGGAATAAGAAACAAAGCATTTAGAAAGAAAATAGATTTACTTATGAACTAATTATAAGCAGCAATATTGGTGAGGCTGCATGCAGCTATATCGATACGTAAACCTTGCACCAGTGTATTTCGTGACGATCAGAGCTAGCATAGCAGTCGACTACCTTACCCTGTAACATAATATTGACAAGAATTCAACAATGTGTAAGATACCTAGGTATGCTCGTGACGGCCATTAAAAAAGCAGGCGGGGATTACCTACTTACCCAAGTTACTACCATTACTGGCATTACTCTGGCTGATGATGGGAAATGTTCCGTAGTTCTGCCTAAGGTTCTAGCATAAATAAACAATATATTAATTTAGGTTAGTGATAAAACATTTTTATACCTCTCATGCCCACCTGAAAGTGGGCGAGTGGGAATCTAGAACCTCGCAGGCCTTGGGCAAGAAGCTGCGGCCAGCCAGGAACCAAGGCTGGTTGCGTCGTATTGAATCGATCGAAGTAATGCAGGTCCATCATATTATTGATTCGGAGTACTATGTACATTAATGATCGAATAGCAAAAACAAAGATCCAGACCTGGCCCGTGGTTAAGCGAAAGGTCAGTGCGGATTAGATAGGAAAGACCATGTGAGACTCTGTTGCAAACAACAACGTTAAGTAAGAAACAAACATGCGCACAGAGAACTAGATGTGGATATATTTTCTGATGAGCTATCTAATGCTGGGTTTAGTGCCAGAATAGCCTCAAGTGGTGCTCGGGAAGATCGTGATGCAAGACATGGCAGAGGCATCGTCTTAAGACTGGTGGATGCTCGATGGGGTGGGGGATGGATATCTTGAGGTTTTAGTACTAAGGTAGGTATAGGAGCGAAAAAAGGAAATCGGGTGCGAGATCACCACTAGGAGACTCCATCACCGGTTTGCTACACAAACTTGCAGAAAACTCGCAGGAACTCGCAGTTTGATGCAGCAGACCCCATTGAGTTTTCCCCCATCTCCAGGGGTGAAACGAAATCGGAGAAAAAAAACGTCATGATGAGGAAGCTCAGTTGGGGAAAACAACAAGCACGAAACAACCACTGCGCTCATGTAAACATTGGGTTGCAGAGGTTGTCAAGGATGATGCTGGGCCAAGCAACCAATTATTTGCTTTTGAAGTGCGGCTGGCTGCGCTGCTGCCATGGCGACTATGAGCTGTGCTCCTGTTGCGACGCTGTAAGGGATGCTGGGCTGGCTTACCTTGTAGTGGAGGGAAGCTCTGGATCGTCCTTGGAGGGGATGGAGCCGCTATAACAGGGGCGGGGTAAGTTTCCAGCACCCTGCTGCATTGTAGCAAGATGATTAGCGTCTCCAACGTCCAACTTTAGCTCGGTTCTGACCAACGTCTCCCGGGCAACGCGTACCATGTTTGTTTTCCCATCGTCCAATCAGGCACATTCCTTGGGCTGCTTTATGTGCTTCCCTTAAACACATCAACTCGCCAAAGACGCTCTTCTAACCTCCGACTTTCATAACATAACATCACTTCGTGAAAGTTGTGTCGAGTTGAGTCGTCTAGCCTTTGATAGAGCTGTCGTCTGGTTGCCCGTTCAAGGCGTATTTCTTTCTTCTATCAGCAGACATTGGTCGCATTTCTTACTTGCATTCATTCACATTTGGTGCTGTGCTTCACACCGAGTCGCAACATTCCTCTGCTTCATTTCCTTGTGTATAGTGGACTCGCATACCAATGCGTTGATAGTCGCTTACTTCAACTTGCGACAAAATTACCCATCACTACTGTAGCATGGCTACTGAATCGGTATGTAGACCGTGCCACTCGCCCTGATTCTCGGGCAAAATGTCTCTGACTAGATCTCAGGTGCATCCCTTACGAATCAACAAGACAACTACACCAACCAAAGGTCCATCCACCATGGCGAGTGGAATCCCTCGCCCGCTGTCGGAGCTCTCACCGACAGAGATGAGAAGAAACTCTCCCAGCTGGCATAGACAATCTACTGGTTCTCCCAAGGTACGTCGGCTGACCGCCAACTCATGTTTGGCCTTCTGTATTGATAGCATGCAGAAGTCCCCCGGAAATCCCGACTCGTCACCATTCCAACCTTCACCCGTGGAATCAGTGACATCTCCTCGTTTGTTTTGGCAAAACCGCAACTCTGAAAACCTATACGGATCTGGGTCACCATCACCAAACCGCCGCTCTTCGATTGAGCGTCTTCAGAAAGCGTCTCGGGTGAGGAACAGTAACATCCTTGCACTCGAACAGAAGCAGGAATATGATCCCACTCGAATCCCTCAGATCGAAAGACCCCTCGCTAAGGTCCAAGGGAACGCCTTTGGGTCGACTGGATCCTTCCGCTCCTCGACTATCGAGCGCCCAATCTTTGGCCATTCTCGGAGTGACAGCGCGATGACTATTCCCGCCGTCAGCCCAAAGTCGTCTACTCAGACAGCCGGCTCACCGAATCGTCCTCTGACGCCCAGCCGAGATCAAGTATCGCCTACAAAGTCCTCCCTTTCGCACTCAAGGTTCAAGAACAGCTTTGACATGGAGACGAACACTTGGTCATTTGGCTCACCCGAAGAGGATGATGATCATCCGATGGGACGTCGCCACGCAAAAAGTGTGACTTTTGATGCCGCGCCTCCTCAGATCAACGAATATGAGATGGCAACTCCCGATCTGTCGTCTATCGGCACCAACTCTCGTGAGGGAAGCTATGAGTCAATCGAGTATGATGAGGATGAGGATGACGTCCTGTATGATCCTGGCCGCGTTGATCTTGAGGGCGATAGCTTTGACGCTTCTCTGGAAGACACAGACAAAACTCCCGTTGTTGGGCCTGATGACTGGAGAGGCGATAGTCCCATGGTGAACCGCAATGGGCCTCGTGAGTATAGTGACAGTCCCATGCCTGAGGGTACACCTTCTGCTGCCACGGCTGGTCGTCCTTTACATATTCGAAGTGACTCTACAACTTCAAACGGGGAGCATCGACCTCTACCGCCTCTTCCTGGTTTTATGAGCCATTCCCGCAACAACTCTGCGCCCTCTTCACCTGCATCGCCAAGTCTGTCAGCAACCGCAGAAAGAATGCTTGGGTCTAACAGAAATCTCCCATCTCCTCCTCAAGCCTCTACCACAAGCAAGTCAGACATCCATAGCATTGGCAATGCCAAGATGTCGCTTGAGGAGCGATTGAGACTCATGATGTTGTCGGATGATGCCGATGGCAAGACAGCAGCTGAGCAGCAGCGTGAGCGCCGCCTTCGTAGAGCTAATGGCCGCGAACGATTGAGCAGCCCAATTTCTGAGCCTGAGTCAACAACAAGCTTCAACGATGCTCTTCAAGAACAGGATGACGTTGTTGGCGACATGTCGGCCCTTGATGATTATCAATTACCTCCGCGTATTTCCCGGGACTCCATCATGCGAAAGGTCAACGGTAATAACAAGACATCCGATCAAGAAAAGGATTGCATCTTCTCTTCACCTCCCGCCTCAAGGAGTCCAAGCAGAAGCCCTGAAAGGCAGGTTCCTGCAGACCCTGATGTGCCTATTCCGTCTACCGAGGACTCTTTGCATGATATGTCCGATGAGGAGGAAGAAGAGGAAGAAGAGGAAGAAGAAGGTAGTGTCATCATCAGAAGAATGCCTGAGAGCGAGATTGAGTTTTACGAGGACTCAGACGTCGATTTCGATGAAGAGGAGTCCAGGCTGGAACTGCCAGCTGACAGTGATAGTGACAGTCACTATTCGTCGCAGGAACCTACACCGGCACAAGCCAAACCTGAGGAAGTCCAGGAGGAGGCAAGAAAGGAAAGTCCAGAGCTCGATGACCTCCGAGAGGAGGTCATGACACCTAGACCTACTCATACACAAAACGAGAGCGTTTCATCGTTGCCAGACTTTGCTTCGGGCGACAAAGATGCCTCCTTCTCGAGAGATTTCGAGTCTTATATGCTCCCCGAGCCTGAGGAGCCCAAGGTGGTTGAAGAGCCTGTGAAAGAAGCCAAGGAGCCTGAGGCTCCAAAAATGGCTGATGCTCATGCTTACCTTCAGCGCCCTTTCACCCCTGAGCATCTCTCCAAGCCTGAATATGATGGTACTGGATGGGGTGATCCTGAAGACGAATATGACGATGACTGCCCCAGCACACCAGACTCGGTTATTCACCACCCAATTCCTGTCCGTGTGGAAGAACCTGAGCAAGCCACTATTCCCGAGCGATCTGCCACCATCAAGGCCCCAGGTTCAAAGCTTAAGACTCGTTTGTCAAACACTCCCTCAGACATTAGTGCTATGCGAGAGGCTCGCCGACAAGTGAGCATGGAGGTGCCCGATGTCCCTCCGATTCCCGACAAGCATAGCAAGCGCCTCTCGAAGGACAATAACGGACTCTTGCTCACTGGTGACGAATTCATCAACCGTCATCCTAGTTTCAAGAACCGCAGCTTGACATTGGATCTTGACTTAGGTCTCAGCCTCGACCAAGACTTTGAGCGAGTCATCGAGGCACAAAAGGTGGCTTACAACG
This sequence comes from Fusarium odoratissimum NRRL 54006, assembly GCF_000260195.1. Classification (NCBI taxonomy): domain Eukaryota; kingdom Fungi; phylum Ascomycota; class Sordariomycetes; order Hypocreales; family Nectriaceae; genus Fusarium; species Fusarium odoratissimum. The sequence goes on along the minus strand of NW_022158693.1, from coordinate 1,246,170 downwards.
ATCTCTTTACTCAACCCCTAACCCACAATAGCCCCAGTAGACAAGTGTCTGCAGCAAAAGCCCAACAACAAATTGCTGAAGGACTCAATGCTAACGTAACATCTCGTCGTCAGCGCGGTTACCTCATGCGACAAAATACGAAAGTTGTTACTGCGAGTGACAAGGATACCGAAGACTTCCGAGTTGCCAGATCCGTTGGAAATTCTCCTGTTAAGGAGGATAGGCCCATGTCATGCATTGTTGAGCCATGGAACGGTAAGCCTCGCCAGAGAAGCGTGCGGAAGCGTGTTGGCGGCAGCACTGGACCTGTGCCACCTATGCCCGGTCAAGAAAGTAACGCAACAGCTGTCAGTCATGCTCCTGTCGACGAGGACCTGACACTTGAAATGGCAACGCCAGAAAGCGGAGAGAGAGGCCGCCTATTCGTCAAGGTCATGGGTGTCAAAGATCTTGACCTACCTCTTCCAAGAAGTGAGTTTCAGTCATTAAATGGTCAAGGGTACGTCTAACAGAAGCAGATGAGCGAACTTGGTTCAGTCTCACCCTCGATAACGGTGTACATTGTGTGACTACAGCATGGCTTGAGCTAGCACGTAATGCTCCAATTGGCCAGGAGTTTGAGCTCGTCGTGCCTAATGACCTCGAGTTTCAACTGACCCTCAACGTTAAGCTCGAGAAACCCGTTGAGCGTGTCAAGCCGCCGCCACCTACAGTCAAGACTCATAAGCACAAAACCTCGACCTTCAGCAGGGTATTCGCATCGCCCAAGAAACGCAAAGAACTGGAGCTCCGCCAGCGGGAAGAAGAGGAACGAGCTGTACAGCAACAGAAGGACGCCCAGGCCAAGCAGCGCACTGGACCTCCCACAGCTTACGAGCTTCTATCTCCTCTGGCTGCGGAGGACGGTAGCTTCGGTCGCGCCTATGTTTGTCTTCGAGAACATGAGAGTCGGTGCTTTGGTCGCCCTTATATGGCTGAAGTTGCTTGCTTCAATGAATGGGCCACAGAAGAGGCTGGATTTGCGTCCAGTGTCAAGAGCAAGCGTGGCAACACGGCCGTTGTCAGACGTGCACCCTACAAGGTGGGCAAGTTGGAGCTCCAGCTCCTCTTTGTTCCTCGCCCTAAGAATGCTACGGACGACGATATGCCCAAGAGTATGAACTCATGCATCCGGGAGCTCAAGGCAGCAGAGGAGAGAATGTCTCGCAACTGGGAGGGTCACCTTAGTCAACAAGGTGGTGATTGTCCTGTAAGTTCATAGTCACCTGCTCTTATTCTCTCATCAAAACTAACATTGATCTAGTACTGGCGACGCAGGTATTTCAAGCTTGTGGGTACCAAGCTCACTGCTTATCATGAGGCAACTCGTCAACCTCGAGCTACAATCAACCTGGCCAACGCCAAGCGGTTAATCGACGATCGCCGAGCGTTAACAGAAAAGGAGACCACTGGCAGGGGGGGTCGACGACGTCGATCTGCTTTTGCGGAAGATGAAGAAGGTTACATGTTTGTCGAGGAAGGATTCCGTATCCGATTCAACAACGGTGAACTCATTGACTTCTACGCAGACACAGCTGCAGACAAGGAAGGCTGGATGAAGGTCCTCACTGACGTTGTTGGACGTGACAATCCAGATGATGACTCTTCAAATCAGCGAGCAAAGGCTAAGTGGTGTCAGTTGGTTCTTCGACGAGAAGAGCAACTACGTCGCCGAGCATCAGGTCGCCGAGTGAACTCACGACCTAAGAGTATGTTCCTCTAAGACACGATGTCTCTTAGGCAAGCTCTTATGACGGAGACGAAAATGAGACAAGGTGCTGGACGCCGTAACACTACTACCTGGACCAGGCGTTCAGGACCAGCAGGATATTCATGATAGATGTCTCTGTTCTCCATTCCTCTGATATTGGTTTATATGGTTGACGGTTGATGGGGTACTACCTTGACGTTGTAATATGATTGGAGTTGGGGGGCTGTTGTATCCTTGACTGAGGAAATTGGGAGCATCGGCCGTTTATGCACTTACAAGGCGTCGGCGAGGACATGGCTTATCATTGTTTCACTTGTTTCTTGGGGTAATAGGCGCTTCCGCGCCAAGGGATTTCAGTTTATAGCATGGGATTATAATGAATCGTCTAAAATGTCACTACGTGTAAAAAGAAGTACTTGGCCAGATCTTTTCATCGTGAGGGGATGCTGTAGATGATTGCACGTGACAACCCACGAACAACACGTATCCACGTTCATGCGAGCGATGTTGAGTGGCACGACCCACCTGGATATCCTAGCAGGGAGCTTATGAGGCGCAGCGCAATTTATAGTGGCTCACACCTTAGCTACAGAACCTCACCCCGTATTAGTACATCTTACCTTCCCAGCTACAACCACGGCATCGTTGCCAAGTTGACCCTTTAGCGACTCAATCGATCCTCGATATAACAACCTCTTGTCACCTCATACACCGTCATTCCATTTAATCTGCTCTCAATCCACTATAAATCACCATGGCTGGCCGTTTTGTACGGGCGTCCAAGTATCGTACGTGCTGGCGCAAACCGTCCGCGCCGAGATTCGTTATGCTGACGTTGCTCACCAGGACACGTCTTTGGAAAGTCCACAAGAAAGGAATTTTGCTACGACAACCTTCATATCAGTCGCAATGCTTGGGACACAAACTTGGTCAAGGTGCGTCGTACTGCATCGCGGCGCGTGGTGCAATCAATCTTTCAACTAGAGAGTTCGGCGCGCTGATTTAGGGGGTGGTTGGTTTCGTTTAGGTCAACCCCGAGTATCTCTCAGTCAATTGGGATGCCTCCGGTGGCGGCGCATTCGCTGTTATTCCTCTGAACGAGCGTGGAAAACTCCCCGACCAGATTCCACTGTTTCGTGGTCATACTGCTGCGGTACTCGACACTGACTGGTATGCATTCCCATTGATGGGCCCCTGAGCTGCGTGGGTACTTACGATAATTCAAGGAACCCTTTTCACGACAACATCATCGCCTCTGCATCCGATGATGGCAAGGTGTTTATTTGGGAGGTTCCCGAAGGCTTTACGCTACATACCGACGCCGAGGAAATTACAGATGTCGCACCCGTGAGCAAGCTTGCTGGCCACCCCAGGTTGGTCTCATAATATTGTCGCTTGTCAGTCAAGTCACTAATCCCCGATCAGAAAGGTCGGACAGGTTCTTTTCAATCCTGCGGCCGAAAACATTCTCGCCTCTGCATCTGGCGACTTCACGGTCAAGCTTTGGGATGTTAGCACCGGTCAGTCGCCTCTTGCTCTCAAGCACAACGATATCGTCCAGAGTCTGTCATGGAATGCCAGTGGCAGCATGCTCGTTACCACCTCGCGAGATAAGAAGATTCGGGTGTGGGATGTCCGACAGGAGAAACCCGTTCACGAAGCCCCTGGCCATGGTGGTGCCAAGAACAGTCGTGCTGTCTGGCTGGGAGAGCATAATCGCTTCGCGACGACTGGTTTCTCGCGTATGAGTGAACGACAAATAGCTCTTTGGGAGCCTGGCAGGACGGAGCCCATTGGCGGCTTCACCATGCTGGATTCCATCTCTGGTGTCTGCATGCCTTTCTGGGGTAAGGTCTATCCTCCACTGTTCGGGCTGCGCCAGTGCTAAATACGTGATAGATGATGGTTCAAACTGCCTGTACCTTGCTGGCAAGGGGTAAGTTCCCATCTGTTTGCATGTTTCGCGACACTACTGACGCTGCTCAGCGATGGCAACATTCGATACTTTGAATACGAGAACGACAAGTTCGAATTCCTCAGCGAGTACAAATCGGGCGACCCTCAACGCGGCATTGCCTTTATGCCCCGACGAGGCATCAATGTACGGTTTTCTTGCATCGAATCTAGTGTCACGTTTACTAACAGTTCTAGACCCACGAGAATGAGGTCATGAGGGCTTACAAAACAGTTAACGACGCTTATATTGAGCCTATCTCGTTCACTGTGCCACGACGCGCTGAGACCTTCCAGGCTGATATTTTCCCTCCTGCCACTGGTACCAAGCCCGCTGCGACTGCTCAGGAATGGTTCGATGGCAAGACTGCCATTCCTAACAAGATTGACCTTGAGAGCGTCTATGACGGCACTGCGCCCAAGGAGATCGCCTCTGACTACAAGGCTCCTGCAGCTCCCTCTCCTGTCACTGAGAAGCCTGCACCAAAGATGGAAGAGCCCAAGAAGGAAGAACCCAAGCCAGCGCCGGCACTGCGATCTCCTCCTCCCACTATGAGTGAACAGAAGGGATCAATCTCTGCTATGGCTTCCAGATACCAGGACAAGCAGGAGGAGGAGGATGATGATGATGACGCTTCCAGCTTCGAGGAGGTTTCGCGGCCTGCTCAGCGTCAAGCTGTCCCTGCAAAATTTACTCCTCCTGCTCAACCGCAGACTGCCTCCACTCCTTCCCCTTCCACCGTCGCGAAGCCCTCTTCGCCAGTTAAGACTCCTGCTGCCGCCGCGTCCGCGGCTCCGCCTCCCACATCTTCAGCCCCCCGAGCTGTCTCCTCCGCCCCCAGCGGTAGTGACTCTTCTCTTGCGGAGATCAAGCAACTAATCGAAGGCCAGACAAAGCTTATCAACTCCCAGAGCCAACAGATCACCCTGCTCACCGCTGAAGTTGAGGCTCTCAAGCGTAAGGTTAGCTCTGGCTCCCAGGATCAGAGTGAGCGCATCCGCCAGCTTGAGCTCGAGTTAGAGGAAGCAAGATCTTGAAGAGCTCTTCGAACTATTTTAGGAACTGAATAGTGACCTCGTCCCAGACCTTGAAAACCATGGAAATGGATTGTAGCTGTAGCGAATCTGTATATATATTTAGATAGGGTTTCTAAAAGATCTGTTCTTTGATGGCCCCTTGATACTCTATGAGCCGAGAGCATTCGTCAATATTTTTCAACGACATGATCCAGGAGTTTTCTAGTGTACTCATTTTTTAACCTAGGTATGTTGCTGTTTTCGCACAGCCTAGTGCCTAATTCATCTTGATCTCGTCATCACTCCAGGAAACCAACCGAAGATACATACTTAGGGTGGCTCCCAACTACCACTACATAACTCACGTTAAACTAAGGGTATCTGCGCAAGGCAGCTGACAACAGCATGACAACCGAAGACGGATTGTTTCTAAGTTCAGGATGTAATTGGACTGAGTGCTTGAATCTACCCTACACTATCTCATGTAAATCAACCAACTACCACCAAAAACAATGTCCGTTTTCTCATGGCCCTCAGAGTGAACAGACCGGTGCATATCACCCTTGGGATGTCTCATGGCCGCGTTTCAATATGCGCTTACTCTTTAATACGGCTGCAGGTCGACCATTCGCGAACCGGACCGCTTTCGAGGGACGACAATGGGACGTTTCAAGAACAAAACAATAAATCAAATAAGGGAGACTACTATTTATATCGTGACTGTTTGTTTTACCTACATCTACGCGCCTTAAGCCATATACGTGGTGTTTTGACTGGTCGCTTCGGAAGAAGCCCAAGATAGCTGAGCTTGTTCGAAACAAGCACATCAGCGAGCAAGTCTTCAGCACGCGCACACCGTGGCTGCCAGATCAACCACGAGGGAGGCAGCATATTCAACTGGAGGGGCTGAGGATTCTGCTCAACCAGAGATAGTGGCGATCCTTCGGTCCTGGCAAGCCTGGGCAAGGTCATCAAGTGACAGACCGATTAGTCTGACGACCTTCCATGTATTGACCACCGGAAAGCAACCACTCGGGAGAAAGCAGAGCTGTGGGTTTGTCGTCACATTATGCCACCACAGTTGGGCTTCTCAATGAGGAAAGCTCTGATAGTGGCATTGTTTCACAACAAGGAGCCTTGATGGGGCGCATGGTCCAGACTCGGATCTGTTCTGATCACGAGAAGAGCTTCTTGAGAAACTACTACTGTGTAGGCAGATAGTAACAAGCAATACCTTCTTGGCAGAGTGGCCGGGCCAATGCCATGCTGAACAACGATAGAGTGGCGACACGAAACGCCATAATGGAAAACCCGAACCAAGTGTTCTGCCATAGCATTGACCATTGTCTCCGCCATCGTGAGAACCACCTCGCTTCGAGACCAGCGTTCGGATCTAGATCACGACCGAGAACAGGAACAGAGAAGTTGCCGATCAAACAATCAAGTGGCGTAAATGGGTTTGACATACCCCGTTTGTTTGAATGACGTTGCATTCACAGATACCTAGATACCATATGGGGAAGTCAGTTAAGCCAGGTTCACGAGAATAGCGTGCCAAGTATGGTGAAACTTTGCAGACCTGGCTCGCTTCAGCAAGGGACAGCAGAAGAATGCCCACTCAGCCACTACCTCAATTCATAACCCACGGGTAACATGACTCAAGGGAGGAGGGCATCGCGCCTGGCTGTACAGAGAGGTCGTATGCAGGAACAAGCGGACATGGACCCCTGATGCCCCGGAAACAGGAGTACGAAGTGTGAAGGGACAGGTCTGACGGCCGACAACGCAAAGAGCCTGCTTCAAAATCTTCTGGAAAAGCTGGTGGCTGGACGTTTCGTGTTTCAAGTATTTGAAGCAGAGAGCAGGGTCCGTTTCACGATCTCGGCAATATGATGTGAATGGAGGCCCTGGGCCACAAAAGTACTGTTGTCGATGAATAGAACGATGCCGGACGAGTTCAGTTTGATGAACACACAGATCTCGGTTACAGCGAATAGTTTAACACGGACCAACTGGTAGACTTCCTAACGAAGCTGATATTAGGACAGCATATTGTGAATATGATCGCTGGTTGGGGCTTGGGCTGTTTCAGGTCATTAGTCTGTTCTACGGTTAAGATAATGCAAGCCAGATCCGCCAGTGCTAATACAGAATCTTGTCTTCGAGGTAGCAGGGTAGAAACCTAGTCAACCAAATTTAGTTCTCAGCTGAATAGAACATTCCGTTTGCGGCAGCGATATATCAACTGAAAGGCGGGTCGATTATACCGGTACAAACGGGTGTACTTTGGGACAGTGATCTTGATCAGCCCCAGGCCAATTTCCAAAACGATACACAAGTCCTGTAGATTCGTCTTGGTCTCGAAAAAACATGATCAACACCTTTCTGACCCTTCAGGCTTCGACTGAGAAACTTCAAGTTAGCGCTGAGTTGATGAGGAGGTGACAATTATGGCTGGAAGATAACCATCAGCTTAATCCTTGACATCCCAGTGAGAAAAAAACAAACCCCTAGGAATTGGTCCACCGCCGGGAAACAGCCCGATCGGCGGCCATACCCTGCCAGCTGGTTTGATGAACGTAGTATTGATGCTATTTCTGGCTTGTTACAAAAACACAAGAGGCTGGAACGAAGATGAAGCATAAAGATGATGCTTGGGCGAAGACTTGATACAGCCAATGGGGCAGCCGAGACGCACCTCAAACTGGACCCCTTGCGGGACTTGGCTAGAGAAATCTTGGGTGACGCCGACAGGGAATGTTGATGAATTTGTGATTGGTCGCTGTCAGACGCTCAACTTAAACTTGGGCACACACCAGCTTTTGAAACACCAGCGTTAAAAGATGTGTGGCGGCCCGTTCGGCGAAGTCCTTGGCTATCAAGTGCTAAAGACTGAGCAGCAGGTCAAACGGAATGAGGCCCAGTGAATGCAAGCCGCTGCCATTTCCTTGTGGATTTGATGCAGGATTGGTAGGATAGACGCTCGACCGTTGGCTTGCGGTCAGGAAATGTGAGATTATTTTTAACCTCAAGCTAGGTGAACGTACCGTTTGGTATGTGGACGGACAAGTCGCTGGGCCACCAGTAAGTGACTCGTGTTACTTGGAATAAAGTGACATAACAGGCACAGTTTGCAGTGACAGTTGAGGCCATGACCTCCAAGACTTGTGGTGGCCCGCAATAGCGCGAATCAGAGGTCACAGGCTCACATGTAGTCGCGCATCTGATTGTAATTTTAAAATTACTCAGGGGTAATGTTGACCATAATAGTCAATGCAACCACACTTTCCAGCCACTGGTACTCGATCGTGTTGGCTTCTCGATGGTGATTCCGAGGATTTGATGAAGCGAAGGCCACTGACCGCAAGCCAGACATAGCTGGTTCCTGTTCAGATATCTCATTATGACTTGTCATGATGAGATCCCTTCGAGACACGGCGTTGGGTTCAATGATAAGTCAACCCCGGGCCCAGTAAAAATTCGAGAAAACGAAAGAAAGTCTTACTCGTATCCAGAACGATCTTGATAGTTGCTTGGCTGCGAATGTGAGAGATCATGATGGCGCACATATTGTATTCTCATTAATGACATGGAAGCCACGCAATACCACGCTCACCTGCACAGTGTCACCATGAAGCTGTGATGATCGGAGTTGGTAATAACTCATACTGATTCGAGAAAAAACATGAAGTTCTGGTAGCCAAACAAACCAAACTCTTTTGAGAAGCTCAACAGGCTCCCTGCTACTTCACACTCGAATGTCCGGTGCAGAGTTCTCAACCAGTCAGTCAACCAAACTGTCAATCCACAGAAAATGGGTAATGGGAATGAGTATTGGTCCATAAAACAACACACTCGTATCCAATCAACATAGAAAACAATTGGGTCGAATGTACAAACGGATAGTAGGTGCAAAGCGTGAAGATGATTCGATCATGTTTGATAAAATCGTAAAACGGAGTAACCCAACAACCCAGCTACCCTCTTGGTCACAATCCAGGATACATTGAAGGGGTGTGATGGTTTCAGATGTCCTGCATCACTGGTGCACAAGCACCTAGGCGAGGATGTGGTCTCTGATGCAGTCCTGCGGGTACGTTTCACCTCGATGAAGACGTTGTCTTAACACAGCCCTGACAGGGATGTGTGGACAATTTATCCTGCAAGCCGAAAGGATATCCTTGTCTTGCATTAGGACTCACAACTGACCAGCGGAACACACCGGCATATCTGATCAAAAGAGGAGAATGGAATCAAAAGAAGATGGCGCAGACGGTGCTGAGTGGAATTCAGCTCAAGGGATCGTCAATAGCCGGGGATTGTTTATCAAACGATCTTCCTGGGCCTTGCCCTTGGGCACATCTCCCCGCTATGATGCTTTCTCTACGAAGTGATGCTAGCACTAGTCCAGCTATGTAGCCTTGTAAACTACATTGTGGCCTGGGGGTTGATCTCTGTAATGAAGCTCTGTCAATATCGATGTTTGCGATATACAATATCCTTACTAACGATTGGAATTCATCATGTCCAGTTTTCGAACTACAGTTGATATTTTTGTGTGATGCAGTTATTGACTGTACGGAGTATTGGCTAGGAAACACATGGCAAATAATACTATGCATTCGATGAACATTTAAGACATTATTAATTATGACCACTGCCTCTGTAGTCAATACAGCACAGTTTTTTCACATAAATGAATAAAGTTTGGTTGCTCAACAAGCATGGATAATGAATGCTATGTCGTGCATATGCAACGAGCGATCTACTTACTGTACGAACCTGAGAGTATATGTAGTCCCTCGAAGGCTCGAAAGTGACAAGATGGGCAATCTGCGACTGTGTTCGGTTGGGGGCATCTCAAGGGAGAATGGACCCATCTCGCTTCAATCAGCTGATAGATTACTCGTGTTGTGTGCTCGGTTGTAATCAAACATATAGATGGCTTCCAACCTTCGAAGACATCATCAACCCCTTTCTTGACATCCAAGGGATGGCCTTAGGCCATCAATTATTGCTTTCATTATGATCGTAGCTTAGACCGGCCACCCACGTTGTAACCGGACTGTTCCTGCATATTAATAATGTGGTGCCTGGTAATATCAGGAATTGCTGTTTGCGAGGAGAGCGTCGGCCGAGGCATTGAACATGAATTGACCCCATTTGTTTTAGCAGGAACACTATAATGCATGGTATGATAGTGATCTCCGAGATTGACTCTGGAAAATACGATGAGATTGCGACACTCGCTTGGACAAAAGCCACATTCTGTCGCTGGCATCTGTGGGAAACTTTGGCTTCAAAGCTGATGGCCGACAGCGCTAAAGCATCCGATGGCTCAGGCTTTCTGACTAGCAATAATAGTAATTATGCCAATCTCTGAAAACCCCGCTCCCCATTCTTCCTCCAAGTCGTCGAATCCACTGAAAATTCGACATAATAACTACTATCCGACCATCGAAGGGAATCTGAAGTAGAAGCACACCTTGCCTACTCGTCACTGAAGTTGAGATGTTACTGATTGAATCCCACTAGCATCCATGGCCGGGTGATGTGTGTGTCGCAATTTTGAGATTAGCTCACAAACCTTTAAGCTAGGCTTCAGAGAGGCCTTTAAGATCCAATTATTAGGCTGAGACAAGCGGCACGACGCGGCCAGGGCATGAACCGACTGTGTTTTACGTTTCAGTCTTTGGGCTTTGTTGTGTCCATGTCCCCAGTCATTGTCTCTGTGAATTATAATGGTTGCGAGACAGCAATCAAAGACAAGAATGAGGGCCGTTACCCACGTTGCTTAGCTGCAAATGCAACTCTGGATTTGTTTCCGCGACCCTTGTCGATCTTTTCGGCCTCAACCCTATTCTGTCAGTCTCGTCCGACGCGGAAGGGAGCGTGGGTTTGTTTTGAAGCAGGGGCGTGGAATCAACCTGTCGATACTATACCTGGTAGTCAAGGGAGCCAATAGTGAAAGACTTTGTTGGCGTTGTTGACGTCCCCATCTCTTCTTTGCAAGCTGCCCGGGAAGCTTCCCATTTTATTGTTTCTTCACCTACATTATACGTAGTAATATCGCCGTTGGTGCTGGTCGTAAGTTGGAGCCCTCCAAAAGCCACTTGGAACCAGCTCCACGGCGCCTTCCAGCCAGCTCCATACCGGTTATATTAAAGAATGAGGGCGTGCACAAACTAGTACCAAGGCTCCAAGCCTGCTTCTGATATGGAAACTGTCTGGAGTACTCTGTGCGGAGGCACCGTGTTGAACGTAATAGTATAGACTTCATCAGACTTCCGTTCTGATACTATAGGGCATGACACTGTACAGTACAGTACAGTACAGTAGAATGGCTCATGTCTCCCTGCGAGTCTGTTAACCTGGGTTCCTAGACAGACTGCCAGAATAGAGTGGTCCAGTTTTTGGTCTTCCAGGGGGGTTCTAATCTAGAATAAACTAAAGACCAAAAAGTGTTTGGGTAATTGCTAAAGTGACAGGGTAGAGGCGTATGTCTAAGTGGAAGACAAGAAGCAGTAGAGGATTAATGACATGGAATAGAGAGCTATTGCAGGTTCCATCAAAGCTGACCTGAATCCATCCATTGTCCGTTATCGTTCCCATCTATAGGTAGGTTTATTTGTTGCAGTGCATAGGAATGGAAGCAAAGAGGAAGCCACACTGTGCCTGCTCCAGCACAAACAGAACGATGAGCCTCCACTTGTTGTCTCTGATTGGCACGCTGAATCATGCTCTGACATTGACTCCGCTACTCCCGTTGCTGACGAGCAAGCCCTCCACCCTCCATCCCACCTGGCTCCTCCCCAAAAGCACCGTGCGTGGTATGTGGCTGCTCTCCCGCCCTCGCGACGCCGTCGTTCGCTTTTTCAGGTTGGCGCGTGCTCTAGAAGTCCAATCCCAGCCTAATTGGAACCCACCCCATCTGTCCGCGCGCACTTGCCATGCCAGGCCCAGGTACTTGCCCTTGGGTTACTCTGTCCTCCTTTCCATGGGTCTCCATCTCTTAATTCACTTACTTGCCTTGTTCTTCCTTTGCCTTACTTGCTACCCAGACCCATCGGCGCGACACTCTCCCACACAACATCTCATTAAACCCCCGTATATCCTCGCTCGCCCGCTCAGATTTTCCCTCCGAAATCTTTTCCTCTTGTCGTTTTGTTTTCCCTTCATTTTGCACTCCTCCCTCCTCCCCTCTCCCCTCGCTCCACACTCCGCGGACCCATTCGGAGTTGCCCTCAAACTCGTTTCTCTTCCCAACTCAATAGAAGCCGCCTTCTCCCCCGACGTCTCAAGTTCATCTTCAACGCGCCGCTTCGCTTTCAGCTGTCCTTCGTTTTTCTTCACGAAGCCACTGCTCGCTTTTGATGAACATTGCTCTACGGCTCTGTTGATATCTTTTCGCTTCTTGCTTCCCCGTTGTTGCTTGCTTATAGCTTTAATCTGGTTCGATTTCTTGTTTCGCGCGAAACTTCGACTTCGATCCCCCACCATCGCCTACGCCTTGACGGTTGCACTCCAGACGCCTCTCAGTCACATTCGCTTGACGCGGTTGCTGAGTCTTGAATCGCATTGCGCAGCGATTCCATTATTCCGGGCTGGTCTCGAATTTTGGTCAACAAGCATCATTCCCATCATTATTTATACTCGGATCCAGGCTGCGCCTCGACCATTTCATTCTCATTGAACCTGGCTAAAACTGTTGATTGCACCGTCATCCCTTGCTCGCCACAAGTTTCGATTGCCATCTGCCAGACTTTTCGGTTCGCTTCGCAACGACTCCCGGCCGTTGAGCGCCATCGACTCGACTGACCAACCACGGTCACGTCACTATAGACAACACTCACAGAGCCCAGCAAAATGTATCCGCAACACTCCACAATGGCGCCTCAGAAGCCCGAAACCTTCATGTTGAGTACTGAGGCTCAGCAAGCTCTGCCTCATGATGCCCAAGTTGCCCTGCAGCAAGTTGACAACTGTAAGTCTTGGATGTGAGAAAATTGCCTCTTGTGTTCTAACACCTTGTTAGTGAAGTACTTCCTCATCTCAGCCCCTGTCGACTGGCAGCCCGATCAGTACATTCGCCGATTCTTGTTGCCAACTGGCGAATATGTCTCTTGCATTCTCTGGTAAGATGAGACTGACGGCGTCAATCACGAGTTTGACCACTAACTTGACCGCAGGAACAATCTTTTTCACATTTCTGGTACAGATATCGTGAGATGCCTGTCGTTCCGATTCCAGGCTTTTGGCCGTCCTGTCAAAAACTCCAAGAAGTTTGAGGAGGGCATCTTCTCCGACTTGCGAAATCTCAAGTCTGGAACCGACGCTTCTCTGGAGGAGCCAAAGAGCGCCTTCCTCGACTTTCTCTACAAGAACAACTGCATCCGAACACAAAAGAAACAAAAGGTCTTTTACTGGTACAGTGTCCCACACGACCGTCTGTTTCTTGACGCGCTGGAACGCGATCTTAAGCGTGAGAAGATGGGCCAGGAAGCCACCACCGTTGCTGTCAGCGAACCGGCTCTGTCTTTTCAATACGACTCGTCTCAGTCGCTCTATGAGCAACTGACTAAGGCGCAGCAAGCCAACTCCTCCTCTTTCAGCGCCCAGCAGTCTGCTTTCTCTCAGAGCCAGTCCACCTCCCCAGTTATGCGTGCGATGGACTCGATGCCTCCTCCCCCGACAATGATGCCACAGTCCATGCCCCCTTTGGCGGAGGGGATGGACGCAATGGTACCTTATGGCACGATGGCGGTGCCTCACCCAATGGCCCAAGCCGTCCCTGTCAAGAGGGAACCTGATTTCACCCGTGTTCAGTACAACCATAATGGTGTCCCAATCACTCAAGGGCACCAACGCCATGCTTCAATGCCTGCTTATGGTCTCGAGTATTCGCCAGCCCCTTCATTCGTCTCCTCTCAGTACGAGGATTACAGCAACCGAGGAATATCCTTTGAACCCATTACGCCCCCTCAACAGGCTTTGGGTATCTCAGCTGAGCCCGCGTATATCGCCAATGAGGAGACAGGCTTGTACTCGGCCATTCCTGACCATATGGCTAGCATGAACGGTCTTAACGGCATGGTTCAACTGCCACCTTCCAACTTGGCGGGCCCTCAGTTCTCTCGTCCCTATGGTACAAACAACGTCTACTCTGTGATCGAAGGTTCACCGACATATAAGCAGAGAAGACGGCGTTCATCCATTCCTCCATCTATGTCGGCAATTACGACCCCAGCTGCTACTGCCCAAGCAGCCTCACACACACACTCTCACCGGCCTTCTGAGCTTCGCCGATCAATTTCTGCCTCAGTTGGCCCCGTAGCTGAAGGTGATGAATCAGCAGACAACTCGCCTCCCGGTCTCTCCTACAGCACCTCCACGGTTTCTGTCAACACCCAACACCACCAGAATATGTCAAGGCATGGAACCCCGCTGTCGACTGTGGAAGGAAGCCCTGCTGCCCACTCAATGGGCATGCACCAGCAAGAGTTTCCTCACCTTGCTAGCGAGGAATTTTCTGGTGATGTCAATGATCAGCGCCGCTCTGTTCCTGCTCCCAACGGCGCTGTCAGACGTGCTCGCTCCGCGACCGTCATGGAAGTTGGTCCATATCCTCAGAAGTCACACTCTTGCCCCATTCCCACCTGTGGCCGTCTTTTCAAGCGTTTGGAACATCTCAAGCGGTAAGTTCGCTGCCTCATAGTAAGGTGCCAAAACTAAACTGAAATATAGACATGTGCGAACACATACACAAGAGAGACCTTACATCTGTCCCCACTGTAGTAAAGCATTCTCAAGATCTGATAACCTGGCGCAGTATGTTGCACATCTGATCATGTAACGGAGTTATCACTAATACCCTATACTAGACACAAGCGTACCCATGGCCGTGAAGATGGCGGAGATGGTTCCTTGAACCTGTCAGGCGAGGAAGATGAGGACTTCTCTGGTGATGACCACCTTGGCTCACTCGAAGAAGCCTCACCACACTCTGATAGCGCCTATGTGACCGGCTCCCTGAACGCTGCTGCCCATGGCTCAACCCCACCCTCAAGTATGGCACCCACACAATCATATAATAGTCTCGAGACTCTCAGCATGCCCATGACAATGAGCCAACCGGCTGCTATCAACGCCAGCGGTATGATGTAACGGCAAACCTGCGTACGAATTTGTCATTTTAGTTGCGCTCAGATCATGACTTTAAGGGATTTATGGCTTCAAATTTGGTGGAAATTTGCAATGGTTACATGCACGCGCTGTCCTTGACCTTTCCTTTGTTTATATTTTAAATTCTCCTTTACTTGGAAGCGCTTACATGTGCTTAAAATATGGCCCCAATAGATTCAAACTCTTGTAACTTCTGGGAAGATTCTCATGCAGCTCAGAGTATCACGAACGTATTAAGTTGAAGTGGACTGAGGAAGCATCTGTATATACATGGTTCCTACTCCTTGAATAAGGCTGTATTTCTAGGCATTATGCCGGGGAGACTACTGACTAGGAATGGTTACATATGGTAGATCAAAAGAAGAAACTGTTGTTTTTTACATGCCATTTCAAAGGCTGCCGCTCGAAGTGACGACGATGTCCTGCTGGGCGCACGAAAGTGGGTTCCAAATACCGTGCTAACGCCGGCTTCTTCTACCAAATGTATCTCTTCCACCCTCTATGCTCTTGATATCCTTGTCGCTCAAGCGTAGTTCTGCCCCCTTGAGTCTACCAACTCCCGGTCGGTCGACAGCAACGTCCCTTCCCCTATCTCTACGGCCCTTCTTCTTACCAGTCTCTCGTTCGAGGATCACTCCATTCTCCTTAGCTTCTCTCCGGCGCTTTGCTTCTCGTGCGTCTGCCGCAGCAACAATACCCTTGCGCATGTTCATGGGCATCTTTTCTTGCTTGTGAATCGACACTTTGGATCCTAGAGCCTGGACGCGCAAGTCCATGGCCTTTTGACGAGTGCGGCCTGTAGCAAAAGCCTTGGGTGCAATGGTGGTACCGGATGCTGAAATGGTCGGCGCGAGAAGATGTGATTCTGCAAGGAGTCGTCGGAGTTCAAGGTCTTGGGCTAGAAGGGAGGGTGCGTCTTCGGGGAGGGTGTTTGAGGAGGATGAAGTCGCTGATAGAGGCTGCTCGGTTTTGGGTGTTGTTTGCTCAGGAGGTCGTGATGACTGGGGATATCCTGTTAGTGCCATGTTGTGGAGTGATCGATACGACGCAATACATACCATGAAAGCTTTGAGCTCTCGTTTTGACATTGCCGCTGGTTTCGGCGGTTGCTTGCTCGAATGGTCTACGACCTGTATTGTTGGATTTTCTTCTTCTTCTGTGACAGAGTCCTCATCGGAGAGGCCACCCCATTCGCCGTCGTCCCCGTTACTGTCGTTGTTCTCCTCCTCTTCCTCGCTCTCGATGTCGTTGCTGTTTCCCTCATGTTTCGTCTTCTTGAATTTCGATTTAGCGGCTTCTGCCTCTGGCAGGGGTGCAAATTCCGCCTCGAAATGTCGTCTGAAAATGGCTGCAGCATCTTCTTCGGATATTAAAGGCTCAGGCTCAGCCTTGCGCTTGCCTAAGATAGCCATTGCGGGCGGATTTGATTCAAGGTCTGCAATGGTAAGCGCCGGGCTCGGATTATGATGCAAGGAAATTTTGGCTGCTGGTACCTAGTAGTTTTCAGCCTCGCATCCCACTACAACAAGGCTGCCCCACTATGTGAGCGAGTGGTAAGGTACTATACCTACCTACCTAAGTAGTAATTTATGATCATGGCAAATATTACGAACAAAACAAACGCTTGGTTTGTGATATGTAAGAATCAGAAAGATAGTAGGATTTGGGAGACCTTTTGATGTACCCAATATTGATTACGCATGCCTGGTCCAATGGCAGGCCTATATACCTACCTTGTAACGCCTGAAATCTATTGAAAGTGATGCTAAGTTCCATGGTATCGTGCCAAAACGCCAAGAATATAGGATAGGTAGATCAAGCTTTTCCAGTGAGCCTTGCCCTTCTCGAGTCCTCTTCTCTTAGCGCCTCGCTCTTTGCTAAGAAGTCTTCTCGGGCCATGTATGAATCCTTGGACTTGCCAGCCAACTCAAGCTCATCCTTGATGCCCTCCTTGTCCACGTAACCAGCCCAGTCCATACGACTCTTCTCGACAACATTGAGTTTCTTGGCTTGTGCTTCTTTGCCAGCCTTGATCCGGGCGGCCATTCCGAGATTCAGATCTGCCCGATGGGGAAGAAGATCTACCTGAGGCTCGAAAGCTGATCGGAACGCCTTTCTGGTAACGCGCTTTTCAGGGCTATCCTTGGGCGCCTCTTGACCTTGTGAGGCAAGATAAAGCTTTGCTTCGGCTGAGTCACGCGGAACCAGCTTTTCCTCTATGTGAATTCGACCAGCAAAGTTATACGTGCGTTTGATGCGAATCATTGTTGATGACTGGTCGGATATGGTTGAATTCGATTTTTTTTTAGCTGAGTCGTTTGGCTTGTCAATGAAGTTGGTACTTGTATCCACGTCGTTGGGTCGGTCGTCCTTGCTTTCTGGAGTTGGTGGTTTGGATATCATTTGCGCCCATAGCGCATCAACATCGATAGTGACTGGCTCGTTGTTTGTCGCATATTGACGCTCTTCTTTCCTGATATTCCTTGTCAGTAAAACGCACCGAGGGATCCAGATATCAGAGACATACTCAGCGGCACGCTGTCTACGAGTCTTGATCAGACCGCCCTCACCCTCGTCGTGTTCACGCACGCCTTTTGCTTGCGTTTTCTTACGACGCTTTTCGCCCCTTTTTATGATCGCCTCATCACCTGAGTTGTCATATCCTGCATCGGCTTCATCTTGTGGGCGACTTCGTTTGTTGGCTGTTTTGTCGCTGTGATCTTCTAAGTCAGAGTGATCAGAAGTCTGATCGGGCGAATCATCCAGAGCGAAGTCTGAGTCTTCCGAGGATACGTATGATTCATCTTCGTCCAATAGAGAATCTGGAGGCATTCTGGCAACTGTGATGTTGGAACTTGGCGCCCTGTTATTCTTGTCGCGTAAAGTTGAGACAACTCAGCAAGGTGAGGTGCAGGTCTGCTCTCGGTCAAGAAGTGGGTCGTGGTAAGCAACCAATCAATAAATATGTATTGCTTTCATCACCAAAGTTTGAGATGATGGGAGACACGAAATATACTCCTTGTTGGATGTTTGCTCTAATCCGTACCTATTCAGCGATTTCATTTAAAGAGCGATATCGTGAATTAACTCTAGTGTTTAGGTAAAACAAAAATGCACCATTTGGCGATTGAAACTCCAAGATCCTTTCATTAAAAGTGCATGCAAATCAATAAGGGAGCAGAAGTGCTTCCGGGTGGAAAAAGCTACCGCAAACCGAGTATTTCTGGCCAATTCTACTCCGTAGCAAGAATAGACAACTGATGTCTGTCTTTCGTAGGGATGCGTATGGAGTACCTGACACTCCATCTGGCGGTGAAATGAAAACCGATATGATACCAAACTTCACAATAGTGACATGCCTACCGAGTAGCAATGACAGTTCAGTCACAACTGGTAACTTGTCTTGAATAGAATCAGAACTATGCATCGACGATAAACATGAAAGAGACTGCGCAAATAAACTGGCCAGGACCAACGAGCACGGTGGCTTTCGTAATAGCAGTGGGTGAGACGATGTCTCAATTCATTTAGATATTCTTCATCCTGAACTAAAGTAAAAGAACCGGGGCGGTGGACAACCCCAACCAGCGCCGCCCAGGCAAGGTTCAACCAGACCAGACCGCCCGACTGCCTGACTACTTCATTCGTAAATGACTCCCACCTCCTCACCCCCACGTAACCTCGTTCTTTCTTCCTCTTCCTCCTATTTGGCGACCGATAACCAAGCTGTTTGCTATGAGTTCCGACGATGATTTCGAGATCGAAGTTTCCGAACTGGCAGCAGACGATCCTATGAGAGCTTTCTTGCCCACATCGTTTGGGAAGAAATCGAAAGAAGCCGATGTCGCAGCCCAAATCGAAAGAAGTCGCAGAAAAGTCGTAGAAGTCAGTGGTGGAAAGAAGAAGCAAGATTCTAGTGATGACTCCGACAGCGACAACAGCGACGATTCCGACCAGGATGAATTCCCTGTATCACACGAGCTTGTTCTTAAAACTCACGATCGCGCTGTCACCACAGTCTCGCTAGATCCAGCAGGAGGACGCTTAGCAACTGCTTCCACAGACTGTACTGTCAAGTTGCATGATTTTGCTTCCATGACTCCCAGCACGCTGAGATCTTTCCGCACCGTCGACCCCTACGAAACGAAGGCATCCGACGTTAACTCTCAATCGCACCCTATCCACCGTATAGAATTCAACCCTCTCGCAGGAGGTGTCTTTCTTTGTGTGTCAGCGCATCCCCAAGCGAAGATACTGTCCCGGGACGGCGATATTATTACAGAATTTGTCAAGGGAGACATGTACCTGCGTGACATGCACAACACCAAGGGTCACATATCCGAAATCACGACTGGAACCTGGCACCCCACTGATAAGAACTTGTGCATAACTGCGGGTACAGATAGCACATTGAGAATTTGGGATATCAACAACAAACGGACGCAGAGAGATGTCGTCGTGTTCAAGTCCAAAGCCGCTGGCTCTGCTGGTCGAACCAAGATGACAGCTGTTGCATGGGGATCTTCACCCCAAGGAAGCAGCAACGTCCTTGTCGCAGCAGCTTTGGATGGCTCGCTGGTCATGTACAGTGGCAATAGTCCTTTCTCACGACCTGCAGGAGAAATACGCGACGCACATAAACCGCAAACGTGGACCAGTGGCATTGATATATCGTCCGACGGTCGCATGGTAGTCACAAGAGGAGGCGATGATCTGATAAAACTCTGGGACACCCGCAAATTCACGAAGCCTCTCGTGACAGCCGCACACACCTCAACCTCAGACCATTTCCCTACGAGCAACATCAAGTATGCACCAAACTCGACAAGCATCATCACGGGCTCCGCGACCGGCCATCTCCACATTCTGAATCCTGGCAATCTGCGCGCAGAACATGTCACTGAAATAACACCTGGGTCACCACTCATCACAGTGGATTGGCATCCGAAGATTAATCAGATCGTTACAGGTTCAGCTAATGCCGAGACTCATGTCTTGTACAACCCGCAGATGTCGAGTAGAGGCGCTGTAGACGTCATGTCACGAGCACCGAAGAAGCGACATATTGACGACAATCCTGAATTAACAATGGACCAGTCTGTGGGCGTATCTGGTGATTCGATTGTAGTGCCAGGTGCGGCAAGAAGCTCAAAGCCATCTGGAGTTACAGTATCAGGCCGCTCTAAAGATCCTCGACGCCCGCACATTCCCCAACAGACACCATTCCAGAAGAACCAGCCGGACGAGAAGCTCATCGCAGAGAATATTCCTCTTGCGCGCATGCTGCACGAAGATCCGCGAGAAGCTCTACTGAAATACGCAGACAAGGCCCAGAGTGACCCTATGTTTACCAAAGCCTGGAGTAAGACGCAACCACAAACCCAATACGCGGAGCTGAGCGACGAGGAAGATGGTCCCGACAAGAAAAGGCTCAAGAGGTGAGACCACTAACACATGCTGGAGGTTGTAGGGGGCTTAGGATTGTGTCTGGAACATGCAAGAGTCCAGTAACAGCCTACGACGTCTTTAGGCCTCCCTAGCTCGTGTTACATTACCGCCTCTATCATTCCGTAACAGCATAACCACTCAGGTAATTGCAACCTTGGAATTTGGCGCTTTTAACGCCTTTTTACTGAGCCGAGAATTACTGTCTAAGGCTCTGCTGGTTATTTCTTTTCACCGAAGATGTGTCTTTCCTTCTCCGGCCTCAGGTTTCGGAAGGACTCGAGCAGCCCAAAGGTATGGTCTCGGGCATCACGTGCATGTAATCTTAAGCCAGCCAATCCAGAATAGATTTTCAATTACCTAATACATTTTCTTGGCTGCCTCAGGCGCATTTGCAAACTGCCTGGTCGCGGTCGCCTCTTACAGGGGGGGCCGTGCTGAAAAATACTCTGGCTGGTCGACTCAAGACCGCACCAACCATCACGCTGCATCTTGTTCAGTTGTGCCTTCACCACTCCCCATCATCAACCGGCGAGCGCGCGCATCCAAAAAATCGCCAGGGCCCTTTCAAACCATCGGCTCTCATCGAGAGAAACCACCGAATCCGTGTTGCACGCGATTTCCACGCCGCCCCGGTCCCCGGTACCGATTCAATACGCGCCTTGTCGCCACATCGCACACTTTCCCTTCAGTATTCGACCTTCTTTGGACCATCGAGTGTCCATTCCCGTGCCTCTAGCAACCTCACTGCAACCGCCGCGTTCCAAACTTGAAGGTTGCTCCACGCCAAGGCTATCCCACGCGCCATCTCCGACGTGTCGCCAATTTCTTGACGACTCCTTCCAACGTTTTCTTGAACATTGTCCTTTTTGCTTCGATTCTGACGCGTTCATTGTCCCTTAATTAATTTCTGCGTCAAGCATTCGTTTTCGCGACGCCGAGGCACGTCCCATCTTGCGCGACATGCCATATAGGTAGCTGCATCTTCACAACTAATTAACCGATTTGACTATCAAGAAGTCAACGCGCCGTAGACTTCATTCATCATGGCGTCGGTGCATGCACCACATGCTGTTCAGCACCCAGGCGCGCCAATGCCTGCTGGCGCGACCAAGCAACAGGCAGAAGAAGTTTTCAGGGTATGCTCTTATCATGGACTTTTTTTTTTTTACTGTCAATACTATTTATTGCTTAGGACTATGAATGCTGATACGTCATATAGAAACTTAAGCAGATGAAGGAACAAGGCGTGCCACCGTCGGACCCTGAATACATCAAGGCTTCACAGTTCTTGATGAGTTTCCAACAGCAACACAACATGCGACGTAACCAGCAGCAATTCCTGCAGCAGCAACAAAAGCAACAGATGCAGAATGCAACAAATGGTACGCCTGCTAACGGTGTTATGTCTGGACGTCCTATGCAGCAAGGCTCGCCCCAATCGACTCAACCCCCTTCTAATCCGCTCGGTGCCTCCGCAATGCCAAACCAAACGACTTCTACTCCTGTATCCACTGGAACGTCTCCATCGACTGCCCCATCTTCAAACCATTTCACGCAGCAACAGCTTGGCCTACTTCGACAGCAGATCCATGCTTTCAAATTGTTGGGGAAAAATGCCGGAGTCTCTCTGCAGCTGCAGCAGGCCATATTCAACCAGCGCCATCGCAGACAGGCCGCCGTCGCCGATGCTGCACAGGTGACCCAAGCGACTAAATCGAACCAGGCAGATTCCGAAGCCAGTAAAGAAGGACAGAACGGACCTGGAGCTGCGACAGAAGATGAGGGCTCAGAGATTCCCAAGGCGCATACATTCAAGACAGTAAAGTCCCCCTATGGCACCAGCATGATTCGCCCCGAAATTAAGTACTTTGATCATTCCCAACGGAAGAATCGCTGGTTCATTCCTGGTGTATTCCCCACTGGTATTGATTTTGATCATTTGCGATACGAGCGAGAAGTTGTTGTCTCGAACAGGATGAGACAGCGATATGCCGAGTTGAAGAACCTGCCTGGTGATTTGGCTCACTGGGACTCTTCCAAGGAGACACTAGAGGCCGACGACTCTCTCAAGCGAAAAGCAATAATTGAGATGAAGAGCATAGCTCTCTATGCCAAGCAACGGGCTCTTCGGGATAAGATCGGCCGTCAAATGATGCATTATGACAACCTCGCCATGACCACAAATCGATCCGGTTTCCGCCGAATGAAGAAGCAGAACGTCCGCGAGGCTCGTATCACCGAAAAACTCGAGAAGCAGCAACGCGATGCCCGCGAAAACCGAGAGAAGAAGAAGCATACCGATTTCCTTCGAGCTATCTACACCCACCGCCAAGAAATTCAAGAGTCTGCTTCTTCACAGCGTACCAAGTCGCACAAGCTCTCTCGTCTCATGTACCAGCAACACTTTAACATCGAAAAGGAGGAGCAGAAGCGTATCGAGAGAACGGCCAAACAGCGTCTCCAGGCTCTGAAGGCCAACGATGAAGAGGCTTACCTTAAGCTTCTTGACCAGGCCAAGGATACCCGTATCACGCACTTGCTCAAGCAAACTGATGGCTTCTTGCATCAACTCGCGTCATCAGTCAAGGCACAACAACGCCAGGCTGCCGAGCGCTATGGTGACGGGGATGATCCGCAGATGGATGATGCCAGTGATTACGATGAGGATGACGAAAGCAGCAAGAAGATCGATTACTATGCTGTGGCACATCGTATTCGTGAGGAGGTTACCGAGCAAGCCAACATGCTTGTGGGCGGTAAGCTCAAGGAGTATCAAGTCAAGGGTCTCCAATGGATGATCTCACTCTACAACAACAATCTGAACGGTATCTTGGCTGATGAAATGGGTCTCGGAAAGACCATTCAAACTATCAGTCTAATCACTTATCTGATTGAGAGGAAACAACAGGCTGGACCGTACCTTGTCATCGTGCCTCTGAGTACACTTACAAACTGGAACTTGGAATTCGAAAGATGGGCACCTTCTGTGAGCCGTATTGTCTACAAGGGACCTCCCAATGCTCGCAAACAGCAGCAAGACAAGATTCGGCAAGGAGGGTTCCAGGTATTACTCACGACATATGAGTACATCATCAAGGATCGCCCTATCCTAAGCAAGATTAAGTGGTTCCACATGATTATTGATGAGGGTCATCGAATGAAGAACTCAAACTCCAAATTGAGCTTTACCATTCAGCAATACTACCACACCCGTTTTCGACTCATTCTCACCGGTACACCTCTACAAAACAATCTCTCTGAACTCTGGGCAATGCTTAATTTTGTTCTGCCGAACATTTTCAAATCTGCAACGACTTTTGATGAGTGGTTCAATACCCCCTTCGCGAACACTGGCGGCCAGGACAAAATGGAACTCACCGAAGAAGAGCAAATTCTTGTTATCAGGCGTCTTCACAAGGTCCTGCGACCCTTCCTTCTCCGTCGTTTGAAAAAGGATGTCGAAAAGGACCTTCCCGACAAGACAGAGAAGGTCATCAAGTGCAAGTTCTCTGCCCTTCAGTCCAAGTTGTACAAGCAGATGGTCACCCACAACAGACTTGTCGTTAGTGATGGCAAGGGCGGAAAGACTGGTGCTCGCGGATTGAGCAATATGATTATGCAGCTCCGGAAGCTATGCAACCACCCGTTCGTGTTCGATGTTGTGGAAAATGTCATGAATCCTCTGAGTATCAGCAATGATCTCTTATGGAGAACAGCAGGAAAGTTTGAATTGCTTGACAGAATTCTGCCTAAGTATCAAGCAACTGGCCATCGAGTCTTGATGTTCTTCCAGATGACTGCGATCATGGATATCATGGAAGATTATTTGCGTTACAAGCGATTTGAGTATCTCCGATTGGATGGTACGACCAAATCCGACGAGCGCTCCGACTTGCTTCGAGAGTTCAATGCCCCTGACTCGAAATACTTCATGTTCTTGCTATCCACCCGTGCAGGTGGTCTTGGTCTCAACTTGCAGACCGCTGATACCGTTATTATCTACGATTCCGATTGGAACCCTCATCAGGATCTGCAGGCCCAGGATCGTGCTCATCGTATCGGCCAGAAGAATGAGGTCCGAATTCTCCGACTTATCAGCTCCAATTCGGTAGAAGAGAAGATTCTCGAGCGAGCAAGATTCAAACTGGATATGGATGGCAAGGTTATTCAGGCCGGTCGTTTCGACAACAAGTCATCTGAGACCGACCGTGACGCTATGCTTCGAACACTATTGGAGACTGCTGATATGGCGGAATCCGGTGAGCAAGATGAGATGGAGGATGAAGAACTTAACATGCTCCTTGCACGCAGTGATGATGAGATAGCGGTGTTCCAGAAGATTGACGAGGAGAGGCAGAGAAATTCGCCCTACGGCAATGGACCAGGCAGCAAACCTCGACTTATGGGTGAGGATGAATTGCCAGATATCTATTTGAATGAGGGCAATCCTATTTCGGATGAAACGGAGGATGTCGTATTGGGTCGTGGCGCGCGTGAACGTACCAAGGTCAAATACGATGATGGTCTCACTGAAGAGCAATGGCTTATGGCTGTGGATGACGATGATGACTCTCCAGAGGCAGCTGCGGCCCGCAAGCAAGCCCGAAAGGACAGGCGGGAGAACAACAGGCTAAAGAAGTCTGGAATCTCCAACTCGGTGGATGAATCGCCATCAGGTAGCAGAGCAAGCACTGAGGAGATTGAAACTCCCAAGAAACGAGGTCGTAAACCGGGCAGCAAGAACGAGAAGCGCAAGGCCGAGGACGGTAATGATGAGCCTCCTCCCAAAAAGCGGCGTGGGCCACAAGGGCGCCCCAGCAAAGTCAGTCTGGAGTCACGGCTTCCGCCACATCAGCGGGAAGTCTTACAAAAGAGTCTCCGTAACTTGTACGATGCTCTGATGACTTTGGAGGTGGACGATATTGAGCCCCCTGAGGATGACGAGTCGGATCCTGGCAAGCGTCTCATCATCGGACCCTTCGTCAAGCTGCCTCCCAAGCGCGACTACGCCGACTACTATCTCATCATTCAGAATCCTATCTGCATGAACCAGATACAGACTCGGATCAAAAAAGAGGAATACACATCATTGAGTGGACTGCGAAAGGATATCGAATTGATGATCCGCAACTGTCAAACTTATAACGAGGATGGAAGCATTCTGTATCAGGATGCTAAGGTCATGAACGTAAGCATACATTGTCCATGGTTGTTTGTCTGATTTGTCGCTAACGTGATATAGGAATTCTTTAACTCCAAGTACCAAGAGGAACTGGCGGCGCATCCTGAACTTCAAGAACTTGAAGAAGGGGGCAAGGACAGTTCAGTGGCGCCCTCTGGAGGTGGCGGCACTCCGCAGCCCAGCGGCACCCGCATCAAATTGATTTCTAGTGGCTCGAAAGAAGCAAACGGCGGTAGCACGGCTGCTCAAAGCGACGAGGAATGAAAAATGCGGCTGCCGAGGGGAGCACTGTTGATCGATGAGATCGGGCCGCAAAATAGCCTGTAAAGTTGTATCGCCCAAAGCGGCGATTGTTTGATGATATATGCAATGGCGTTCGGCAGGACAGGTGTCAATAAACAACATGCGATCAAGGAAAGAGAAAGCGAAGGGAATTGAGGATCAAATACCAATACAACAGACGCATTGACGGAAGTCGTTTCATAGACCTCCCAATGAACGACTCTGGAGTGCGTCAAACCTGCAAGGGGATGGCGAACTTGCACTGCGTGTTTAGATAAATAGTAGGATGTATTTTAATTAGAAGCCTTACATGCAGTAACTTTTATTCATCTATCTGTCTATAACGGTGGGTGACAGTGGTGGTGAATATTTGACGCGATAACATTCTGAGTTTGATAGTACAGTACAGGTCAGGTGTCTTGAATCTGATGCTTCCTCAACCCAGCCAGCTCAGCTCTCTGCAATAAACTTAGACTTGTCCTCATTCGCCACACCTCCGACACGCAGACAGTCTTAGCTGGACCTTCGTCGACGTCTGCTTTCCGTTAGATCGATCTTGATGGACAAAACTTCATGATGAAGAAGACTCTGCTTCTTTGTTTTATTCATGGTTTCAAGGTATATACGCCCATACTGTGCCTCTACCACTCACTGCCTCGTGTGTCGTCATAGTCAGTCTTAGCCATAATACTAATTTTCTTAAGGGCGGCGAGGACACGTTCGGCGTTGATTATCAATTCACCAAGGACCTGCGCGATTTGGTAGGGGAAGCTTTGCCAAAGGTTAATGTTGAAGTGGTTGTTTATCCCAAATATGAGACTCGTGGAGATTTGGGCAGTTGTGTGAGTCGCTTCCGCGACTGGTGAGTATTCCTTGCTGGACTGCTGCTGTTCCAACGGCATTAGCTAAAAGTGATTGCTATAGGCTTCAGGACAAGGTCATCGACATGGAGGTCGCAGCTGGCACACCGTCGCCAACGATAGAACCTTCAGTGCGAACCATCCTCGTCGGCCATTCCATGGGTGGCATCGTGGCGGCCGAGATGCTCATCGGCTTGGCTTCTGAGAAGCCTATCTACACAGAAGACGGCATTCAAAAGTCTGAGAAACCAACTTTCAATTCCCTCATGTTTCCCTACATCCAAGGTGTTCTCGCCTTTGATACTCCTTATCTTGGCATATCTCCTGGCGTGGTAGCTCACGGTGCAGAGGATCAGTACCAAAACGCTGCGCAGGCTGTAGGTGCAATATCGCAGCTGAGCGGCCTCGGAGCATCACTCTGGGGCGCCAAAACAGCAGGCTCCCCTTCAACATCGCCCGCTCCCCCGAAGATAGCCGGAGCGCTGCCAGCTCCCTCCGCATCTGGTGGCAATTCATGGCAAAAATGGGGCAAAATGGCCATGTACGCTGGCGCAGCTGGAGCGGTAGCAGCTGGAGGTGCTGCAGCATGGATGAAACGCGACCAACTGGGTGAAGGTTGGTCTTGGGCGTCGTCGCATCTCGAATTCGTGGGATGCCTTGCTAGAGGAGAAGAACTGCGCAAACGAGTGGCGTGTCTTCTTCAGTTGCGAGAAGAGTTAGACGTGGGTTTCGCCAACTTATACACTCGCCTTGGTAAAGCAGCGCCGTCGAAGCAGATTAACGTCGTTGGTACCGTACTGGGACAGGACAGGACATTCTGCAACCTTCCCAAAAAGCAGCCCGGAGGGGTGTGGATGGAAGCCATCAACAACAAGGCAACGGATGAGGCTGGAGCACATATGAGTAAGTTAAGCCGCTCGAGGGTGAATCGTTATACTGAGACTGTTTCCAGATATGTTTACGCCGAGAGAAAACCCCGGGTACAACAAACTGGCACAGGATGCCACTGAAGTGATTCGTGGGTGGTTACAGAACGGCTGGTATGAGACGAGTGCTGAAGAACCACTCCTGTTGCAAGAAGCACCATTGACTGAGGATGGTCTTTCGCCCGAGACTCCAGACGTCGAAAAGACTGTTTGACCTGCTGGATTTCTGTTTCCCTAATTAGATAGATCTACCCCTATACTATACAAATACATGAATCACATCGAGATAGTTCTTGGTTCCCCAAAGTCTTCCAGCTGTATGCTATTCAGTGACATTCTTCTCTCTTCTTTTCTATACCGTCTAGATTCCTTTTATTGAGCCTTCTGACCCTGAGCTTTCAGATTTCGCATGACCTTGCGCCTCTGGCTCATCATATATGTATACAAGACATAAGATCCTATGCAAAGTTAGGGTTACAGTCACACACTCAGTCTCTTTTAGCTTACCAGGAACATAGATAGCCAAGATGGCGTAAAGTGCCCACTTATAGAGTTCGTTAATGTGGCCCGCAGGCTCAGTAGCGAACCAGATGAGGGTGCACTCGCTGAAGATTCCAATGGGGTAGAGCACAAAGAAAGTGTTGTAACGCAACCAAGTAAGAAACTTGGGCTGGTAGCCGGACAGCGAGAGAGCGAAGAAGGAATAGCGGATGATCTCGGTGACGGACCAAGCGATGAGCATGGACGAATAAAAGGGCGAGAGGGCCAGGAAGGGGAAGACGTCGACGATGGCCCAGACGAGCAGGAAACGTGAGGCGACCTGCATAAGAGTGGTCATAAGGGGAGCGCGAACGACGCCTGCAGGGGGCATTTTATGTTAATATATACCACAATGTCAAGGAGCAGGAGAATCATACCGAGCAGCGAATGCAGCACCTCCAACCCAGCCAAAGTCTGTGTCCATTTTGTATATTGGCCAGTATTGGGATAGACGTACTCAGGTCCATAGGCACTGACAAGCATGGCGGTGCGGCCGAGCACAACGGACCATAGCACAGCTGAGATGAAGTTGTAGAAGATCAGATAGGCCTTGTTTGCTGTTGAAGCCTGTTTCAGGGGTCGCTTTGCGGCCGCAGTATTGGAGGCCATTGCTGCTGAGATATGGGAGTCGGGAACTTCAAAGTCGAGCAGTAGACTACAGCTGGATCGAATGAGTGACTGCGAGTTAAAGGCAAAGTTGGAGCCTTGTGTTAGTGTGAGTGTTCACGATGGAAAACGGATGTTGAGGATGCCATTTAATAAAGAAACCTCGAAATTCCTTATTAGGCTTAGCGCCTCGGTGTTCAGTGTTTTTGATGGGGATAGCGAGTTGCCTAACCCACTGCAATCCAGATTCACATGCTAACGAACATCTACACTCTACTCTCTATGAGACAACATTATCACAATACTTCACCTCATTGCTCTAGGGTAAGAAATTCCTTCTTGAATCATACTTTGGCTTGTCTCGTACTAATACTACGCCATTTGAATGCAGAGGTACTCTAAGAGCGAGGTCTGTGCGTGCTGACCATGATGTTCTCAACAGAGTCGACTCTCAATACGTCGCAGTCAGTCTCTGGACCAAGTAGTCACCACTGTTGATACCCTCATACTTCTTATCTTTCTCCGTACCGAACGTCCCCGGAATCGCCTCAATATAGCTTCTGAAGTTGGGGTTACAAAAGTATCTGCCACCAAGTTAGTCTGACAACGCCACAGGTAAAACACTACTATACTCACGCAATGCTGTAGCGAGGTGGGTAAGATTCAGCTTGCTTCTGCGGTGGCTCAACAACTCTATGAATAGTGCTCTTGATGGTATCGTTGCTCCATCTCGCAAGCAAGTCGCCGGCATTAACGACGACTGTGCCTTCGATTGGTGTCGCATCGACAAATTGTCCTGTTGGACTCTTGACTTGGAGTCCCCCTCGAGCATCCTGGAAGAGAAGAGTGATGGATCCATAGTCCTGTTCTGGGGTTAGGGCGAAACTCGTATGGTCAGGAGAACTTACGCTATGTGCACCAGCTCGAACGGTGCCTGGATTCGTTTTGAAGATATTGGACTGAACGGCTGGATAATGCAATAGCCGCAGCGTATTGTCTCCGACGTCGACAAAAGAGTCAAAGAATCTATCATCGAGCCCCATTCCAACAGCAATAGCCTTCATGACCTCCACGTGCAGTTGGCGGCACTGCTCAAAGAATCCAAGCATGTCCTTTCGAAACCCAACAAGGTCGCCGGTTTCTTCAAGCCATCTATTCGGATATCCGGGCTCATCTTCACGGCCAATCTCGAGACTCTCTTTCAAGTCCGGCAAAGCAGCACGCACTTTCTCAACCTCCTGGATATCCTTGAGCTGACTGACTTTCTCGCGCCCAGGGGCTGAATAGCCTCGGTTTGCCTCTGGAGTTGTCCAGACTACCCCCATCTTCTTCTCCAGGGGCTCATTGAAGAAGCGGGCTGATAGATTAAATGCATGCTGTAAGTCTTTGGGAAGGATGGGATGGTTTTTGAGATAGATGAATCCAGCTGTTTTGAAACCGTCAAGAATGGCATTGGCTGTTTCATTACGCTCTACGGGAGTTCCGCTGAGGAAGCGCGAGAAGTCAATGAGCTTGAAACAGGAGAGGCTTAGTTGGTAAGAGTTGCAGTCTGCTGGGCATTGGATTACTGACGGGAATTGATAGACCCTCCTTGCTCACAGCTAAACCTGAGGCCATGGCAATAGCACTCGTAGAGGGAATATAGTCGAGAGGAAAAACGAATAGAAAGGAATTGCAGTATTTCAAAACAGATTGCAAAGAAAAAGAGTCGTGGGGGATGTCTTTAAGTTTGCCGGCATCTGCTAGCTACATATACATAGGCACAACACCTCTAATACAGGCCGATAAGCGTGACGGCACATTCCTCGAGTTGGCAATTAGAAACGAAAGAGGCTTACCGGCGGCCAACGCCTAACCCCTCAACGGTTACTGATAAGCGGGTGATAGGACTTCGCAAGGTTATAGTGATAACAGCCATGCGGGGTTGGTATCAATCTCAATCGCTCCCCAGTAGCATCTTATGCGTGTCTCTCAACTTGGGTAAACCGATTTGTTGATCTGCAACGTTGCTGCGGCTTGGCCCGCAAGAGCTGATAGTGAGTGTGTGCTGGCTGTGCCTCGTCCAGACATTCTAGTTTGCTTCTTTACTCACTCGGAGCTTTGTGCAATTTCCAATCTCACACTTCTACCATTGCCTCTTCTCAGAAGCCGAAAGACCATGTCGTCCTCTTCCCCCCTCGTGGTAGACATACACACACACATGTACCCTCCCTCATATATCCGAATCCTGGAATCGCGTTCTAAAATCCCCCTCGTCCGCAAGTTTTCTCAAGCACCTGATCCAAGACTCATCCTTCTGGAGGCTGAGGTCAAAGCATTGGAAGAAGCGACACAAAACCCTGAGGCAAAACCACCCGGACGGCCTCTAACGTCGCACTATGCATCACTTGCGCAAAAGTTGCACTTCATGGATACGCACAGGATTGATATATCTGTCATATCCCTAGCGAACCCGTGGCTAGACTTTCTAAGCCCTTCAGAGTCCGGCGCAATCGCGCAGTCCGTCAATGAAGAATTCTCGCGCATGTGCAGCGACAACCCTGGAAGACTCTTTTTCTTCGGAACACTTCCTTTGACAGCAGCTCTCGAGACTGTGCTGGCCTCTATAGAGCATCTTCGGATCCTCAGATACTGCCGTGGGGTCATCCTGGGCACTTCAGGGCTCGGGAAGGGCCTAGACGACCCTGATCTTCTCCCCATCTTCGAGGCTCTCGCAACAACAGGACTAACTGTTTTCCTACATCCTCACTACGGTCTCCCGAATGATGTCTGGGGACCTCGAGCGAGCGCCGAATACGGCCATGTGCTTCCCTTGGCCCTCGGTTTCCCTATGGAGACAACAATCGCCGTCGCCAGGATGTACTTGGCTGGTGTTTTCGACAAAGTCCCAGAACTGCGCATGATCCTCGCTCACAGTGGTGGAACCCTGCCTTTCCTCGCTGGCAGGATCGAAAGCTGCATCGCGCATGACGGGCAGCTGCTTCGTGAAGGCAAGCTAACCAAGGACCGCCGAACAGTGTGGGAGGTGTTGAGGGAGCAGGTTTATCTTGATGCTGTTATTTACTCAGAAGTTGGGCTCAAGGCGGCTGTCCAAGCTAGCGGTGCTGATAGGCTTATGTTTGGCACAGATCACCCCTTCTTTCCACCACTTACGACTGATGAACAGGGGGAATGGGAGAGCGTGAGCCTGAACGCAGAGGCCGTTGCTCTTGCAGTGGGACAAGACACGGGGGACTTCAAGAACGTTATGGGGATGAACGCTGTCAAAATATTGCGGCTCGACGCAGAATCGTGATTCTAGGGGCATGTATTAGCGCGAGATAAAACACTCCTTGTGTATAGACATAGCTACCAACCTTATTCCGTGTCCTTTCTCTAAAAGACTTTCCCAGTTACGAAACAGATGCATGCTCCGCAAATCGAACCTCAGCCTGGTGTATCCTCGTTTTGGCATCAAGTAGACCTTGCTCCGCTTGTTGGTACTCTTCAGGGGTCGCTTCTTTCTGCTGTAAATTCCTGACTGCCTGAACCGCGCGGAGTTTGTCGCAAACAAGCTCCCAGTAAAATTTTTGTTCAGTACCGAAGTCAACCGGGAAGTCGCCTGGTACATCCATGGCACCATTGATCGGTCCAGATGCAGGCTTGCCGTCTGCAGCCTCCGCGGCCCTTCGTGACTTGCGCAGAAACTTCTCTCTCGCCTCGTCCTGTTTCTTCTTCTCTTTCTTCTCCTTCAGTCGTCGGCGTGCTTCCGCAAGGTCTTCGACTTCTTGCGCAGCAGCGGCTTGGCGCCTTTCCTCCTCCTCGCGCATGCGTCTCTGTTCAACCAATCGTGACCTCTCCTTCTCGATCTCTTGCTTCTCCCGCTGCTCCTTTTCCTCTCTCTGTACCTTCCAAGCATTCTCTCGCGCCTCGAGGTCGTCAACGAAAGCCTTGCGCTGCTTGTCCATGGTCTCGCGCTCTTGTTTTCGTAGCAGGGCAGCCTTGATGGCGCCGTCATAAGCGCCGCGCGCCCCTGGCTCAGATAGGATGTCGCGGGCGCGTTCGAAAAGCTGCCATTTTTCCGCATCGAAGTTGTCGCCTGCTTTGTCGGGATGGTATTTCAGAGATCGCTTGCGCCATGCGCGATGGATGTCTTCCTTTGGTGTTAGGGCATCGATGCCGAGAAGTTCATAGAGGTCTACATCTTTGGAAGCATATTCTTGAGCGAATTGCAGCAAATCGGCGGCTTTTGTGTCAGACATATTGAGCCTGCTGGATCATATGTTGCTCGTAAATAACTGTTCGAGTGTGTGGAGAAAGGCAGAAGCTTAGACAATAGACAGGCTTGGTTGAAGAATCACGAAAGCACGTGACCTCAGAACCATGAAGCCTTTGAGATGGGACTGTATTTGATAAAAGACTATTAAGATGGATGAACATCTTGTGTCTCAAACAATCCACTTATTATGACTGACTTTCCAAATGCGAGGCGTTGGCGCCTCGTATGGCCCAAAACATATACCCATCCTAAGCGTCAGAAGACTTGCTAAGGTCTTAGACCTGGGTGAGAAAATAAACTCTTCAGAGGGTATGCTAAACTCATCATAAGATATCATAAAATATTATAATATTATCTAAGTCTTTTCACCCCTTAGGACTTAGTCAGAGGTTTTCTGCCACCTCCTAGCCATCAAGCCAGGGCCTTCAACTATTTATCGTGTCCGCAAAATGATACACATTCGGTGATCCTGCTGACAAGTTGAGTAAGTATCGTTCATAGGGTCCTAAAGGCTCTTCAACCATTATTCGTTGTCTTGTCTCTTTGGGGCCATCACTCTCGTTGCCGACGTATTCCCAAACCCATCGCCCCTTCGACCAATCGTTAGGATGGCCCATATGATCTTTTCCACCGTTCGGACACCAACCAGGCTGGAATGGAACTGGATCGCTATATTTCTCCCGCGTTCGTTTGAGTTTCCAGTTACTGAGCAAAGCTGGGCAGTCCCAGACGTGCTCATCATTCAAGCCGAGACCTTTGCAGGCAAGCCTGATTCGTACGGAGCTGTGTATTCGCTCGTTTGTATCAAGAAGGTATCTTGACTTATCGCATTTCGATTGGCGGTCAGTTGGTCTATACAGACCTGGTGTACGAACTGTTTGGCCAGAGAGTTTGTAGAGGAGGCCTGGAGCTTTACTTATTGTCCCCAGTCCCCAAGGCCTAAATGGGCGGTTGTTCTCGTAGATTGGGTTTATTGCCCACTGGCGCTTCTTTGTTTTCTCTCTCCTCTTCCTCGACTTTATGCTGAGTTTTGAGGGGGTCTTGTGGTAGAATTTGAAGTTCTGGAAGAAGCATCGTTCCAGTGCAGGGAGGTCGAACTCAACCCCAATGGAAGCCAGTTGGTCCATCATCCCTATTTCCAAGTCAGTGTCTAGGTACAAGGTAGTTTGGCATAAGCTGCAAGGAATCCTCACATGCAAGTGTGATGTTTGACATGCCCTGATCTTCCCATCCGCCACCACAGTTACCATGGTTCCCAGGAAACCATACCTGCCTGAGATCCGTTGTATATTTGTTCTCCGGGAGCCTCTCCCAGACCGCTGGTGTGAAGGGGGGTCTTGTTTCATCCAGGGCGAGGGCCTGGAACGCATGTTCGATTCTATCTGACAGATTTGTGTCATGCCACTTAAACGTAAGAAGCTGGTCAGCAACCCGAGTTCTTGAAGATTGGGAGGTGAGACTTATTCGTCATTGTCGGCACGAATTCCCAGTTTCTCCAGCCATAAAACTCTAGGAATTCCGAGGCTACCCACGGTATCCCAGACGCCCACTGCTTTAATGGTGATGATGTCGCCTTCTCCTTCACTCCGCCTCACACGAGTGTAGCCGAGTTGCTCCAAGCGAGCCCTGTAAGCGTCTGCAGCGTCCTTCCCTTTGGGTTTATTAGGGAATGGAATGTTAGGGAAGGGATCTTCATAATCATCGTCCATCCAATGCTGCATATCTTTGAAGATAGGATAGAAGAACTCAACACCTTCCCGCGTGAGTAGGCCTAGATTGCCAATCATGCCTGCCACAGAACGGACTGTAAAGGCACCTCGGGAGAAACCAACAAGTATTATTTCATCGCCATCCATATAGTTGGAACATAAAAACGAATATGTCTCCCGCATACGCTAGAAGAAACGGTCAGCCAATATCCTTCATTCTGATGCTCCGACAACCCTCACCTCTGCGAGTCCCATACCAAAAGCGCCGCCAGTAATACTATCGAGTACGTTGCTACCTGTACCAACACCTGACTCATAGTTGACAACTTGAAGCTTGCCATCGCTGCACCTCTTCTCAAAGCAACGGGATATTCGAGTAACGTTAGAAGGTATCTGAAGAGAGCCTTCTTTTCTTAGCAAGCCGGCTTCTTCGTAGCCATTGTCACTATCCATCCAGGTGCCATCGCAACAAGCGATCAACCGCTTGATGGTCTTAGGGGCAGTTTCTGTAGCCATCGTAGAGATACAATCCCGCGGGACGTGCGTTTCAGACGTCAAGAAAATAATGAGATGGTATTCGTAAACGATGGTTACGATGTAAGAAGTTCAGTGCGGCAGCTTCGACTATTAAATAAGTCCAGAACGGCATAAAACAACGATGAAGGCTGAAGACTCACAAATGCATCACCGAGCCGTCAAATGTCAGCTCCTGAGAACTTTGCCATCCATGAGATAAATTAAGCGACAGGCCAAGACTATCCCCGGTCTCAACCACAGGGCTGAGGCTCGCGAGATTACATAGTGTACAGTCAGACGACGATCCAGGTGTTAATTTCAACCTTCCAGCAAGCCAAGGTCGCAGCAAAAGTACTTAATTCGAGGTCGCTGGTTTAATTCAATTGCAAGACTGATCAAAGTCCGCGAATGGGCTTTTGCAACCCGGCCCTTGTTGTACAGAGACATGGTAAAGTTGGGGTCCGCAGCAATGCAAGCTGTTGCTTACTGCCTGTTTACCTGCTAAAGAGGGCAAACACAGCGACTTGAGCCCCTTGTCCAACAAGATACCGATCCACATAAGGCGTAAGGGCTAACTTGCTACGTATTTTCAGTGGTCAACTTCGCGATGATCTTGTCCCTGACTCTATGTCAGACTAGCCCAGGTGAGCCTTCTCACTGGCTAATATAACCTCAATCCTCAAGGTACTCTTGTTGGTCAGCATCGTTCAGTTTTCGCTCCAACTCGAATTCTGTGCATAGCCACGATGCCCTGAAAG
The DNA here is from genome assembly GCF_000260195.1 of Fusarium odoratissimum NRRL 54006. NCBI lineage: Eukaryota > Fungi > Ascomycota > Sordariomycetes > Hypocreales > Nectriaceae > Fusarium > Fusarium odoratissimum. The sequence continues at coordinate 1,210,183 of NW_022158693.1, read as the reverse complement.
AAACACTGTAGCCTTAAAGTGCGATGATCAATTCAAGGGCTCATGACTGGTGGCAGTGTGAGCTTGCGCCATGCCTCACAACTTTATATACTTACCTATATTGGGACATGGAATCAACGTCCTACACGGACCAGTACATTTACTCCAGAGTCAACTCACCTCTGAAGGCTATCATGGAATACCTTCCAACGGATTGGTTCGGCCGTTGCCTTGTCCAGGAAACGTAGTTAGGAGGATCGCATGATCCGATTATTCCGCCGTGCTACTGTAATAATATGATACTATCGTGGACCATCTTTTCATGGCAAGGTGTAACCACTGACAAGGGCTCTGTCTCAAGAACAAGGTACAGTTTGGCGATGAGCCAAGCGCTTGATAAAAACAAAGAAAGAATCTTAGTGAATATATTCAGATCTGCCTCTATCTGAGACTTATAAGTATTGTATTTATACAGTATTTTACAGCACAACTTCATGTTTACTGCTCTACTTTTCATTTCTCTGATTCTCAGCATCGAGCCCTCCTCTCAACCAATCCGGCACAAAAGCTTTAACCTTTACTCTATTGCGGCTTTCCTCCTCGCCCCAGTCTAGCACAAACTCGTCCTCGGGGTTGAAAGCTCCCGACGCCGCATCTCCCGGCAGTGTCACATCAGTCATGATCTCGAGGCGGCACAGCCCGAGCCCAATGTTTCCCACACCCTTGAGCCACTTGCCGGCGCTTCGACCTCTTTTCTCAAATCGTCCGATACTTGTGTCTCGTGGTATCATGTCTGCGGTCACACTCTCGAGAGAAGACGTCGTATCGTCTGCGTGATACTGAAGTGTTGTCGGCGGTGCATGCTCCTTTTCGTAGACTACACAGGGCAGAATTCGTTTGCGAACTACACCACGATGTCTAGTGCGGATTGTAAGTTCCTGACCAACATAGCAGCCTTTGTGGAAATCGATTCCTTTCATAATATCCATATTCGTTTCCTGAGGAAGAGCATGCTCTCGAGATATTTCATCTTGACCTTCGGGAATACCATTTAGGTATCTTCGTATTGTGTAAGCTTCCTGAGTGCTTGGTTCGAGATCGATCTGGGGAGGGTGCTGATCCAGTTGCAGTAGCCGATATCCCAGACCAGGGGCTCTTGGATCCTGAAGAGAAAAGTTGGCCGACTTGACGATTGAGCTAGAGTTCGCAGAATTTGAGTCATCCCACGCATGCCAAACTGTCGCCTCATCATTTTCCAATAAGCGAACGGCTAGCTTTGCTCTGAGCTTGTAACGCTTAATATGTTTCGCGAGCGTAGATGCTTGGTCTGCATCAACTTCAATCAGATACCCTGGCTCCTCGGCCGAAGCTCCCGAAGTATTGTGATTTGGGTAGATGAACACATCGTAGAGTACTCTGCCAGTCGCAGTCAGGAAAGCAGCATAGAACCCATCACTCCTCGGTTTTCCATCCTCCGTGGTCACGTTGGCAGTCACAATTCCCTGCAGAAACTTTGCTGAGTCTGGGCCGGTGACGGATATGAGCCTTCGTGAAGTCAACGATGTGTATCCGGAAAGAGGCGGCGGGGGAGGAGAAAGCGAAGTCGCGAATTGGCGCCGTTGCAGCCGGTAAGTACGGCATATGAGGCCCGGAGAAAGATCGTGGGCGAGTGCTCGCCTCGGGAGAAGTCGCATGTTGGCGAGTGTGCGGTTTTATCAAGACGTCGACTTGTTTTACACTGAGAAGGCCATTGATTTGATCGACGAAAAGCTACACAATGACGTACTGACAACGCTTGGTCCGTGCATTTGGCTCGCTCACGGACTTCGGACTTTGGCAATCCACGAGAACAAGATCTACATTCTGATCCCCCAAGTCCGAAGTTTATTATGCGGAGGAGTTTACTGCTTATCCTTATTCCCGAGCTTCAGTCGGTATGGTCTTTAAATATCATTTAACTAATGGCCATCAACTAATATCGTGGGTGTATCGTCAGAGCGGTCAGCATTAGCCATGAGCAACTTAGGTGGTCAGCAATATTTACGAGAGCTCTGAGATCAGCAATTGAATTAATAGCCAAGAGATGGTGCTTAGATGATGCCCCACGTTGTGATTATTGTCTTTGTTCAAAACATATCGTGAATGCTAGCCCGTTGACTGGCTAGCCCCATACCGAGTCGTCTCCCAGTACGTCAGCAGCTCACCCTCAAAACTGGCAATAGATAACATACAAGTAGTGTGCTGTGGTGATCAGCAGACCCCTATGTTAGACTCAGCGTTAACTAGTCAAGCTTATCAGAACCGCCTGGTTTGCTCCCGCAATCCCGATAGCAGAAGGCCTATTACCTAGGTGTTTCGGCATGAGATCAAGTCCATCTCGGTCACACAGGCCACTTCCCCGGACTCGTCTAAATCCCAGCGGCCTGACACCTGAAAAGCCAATGGGACGCGTTCCTGAAGTCCGATTTCCGGCCCGGGATTGCTCGGAGTGGAAAGCGGAAAGATGTGGGCCATTTTCAGGTCCTGTGACCGACCAACGCCGGCCGATACGACGCCGTGGCTCCAATAATGTCCGTATCGGACCTTGTGTGAATTTTATCGATAGGTGGGCTTGCCTGGCTTGCGCAAGAGTTACAGATCTGATACAGAGAACGCGCAATATAGACCCAGAAAACGCACAAGGTTCCATGAAGAATCTATGTGTTGAAAGATTGCGTGTATGTGACAAATTCACCATTCTCTCATTCGATCCTCGCATTCTGATACTGAGTATTGGAGCATACGCGTATGCGTAACGAGCGATAATGAGCGATAACTAATGAACAGGGGCCTATCTGGTCTTATCAATCTCATGATCTGTGATCTTCCATCTAACCCCGGCTTCCCCCCAAACTCCTTCTAGAGATCGACTTTTAGCTCAACGGACAATGCTTCCGAACACGAAGGCTCAAGCTTCCCCTTCCTTCTCAGCTACGTGGTTATTGTTAAGAAGACCGTGCATAATCATACATAATGCCATGGCAAAAGGTCCAGACACCTCGCTTAAGCATGAAGCAGTCAATTCTCCTTTACCGCCTCTATCAAGCCAGTAAGGGGCTAGCTGAGCACATTCGTTCGCAAACTGAGTCGATAAAGGTGCATAGTACGTGCTTGAAACCTTACCTGTACAATGTCCTGTCCAGTGCTGTCCTGCCAGGTCAGCCGTCGGTGAGAGGCCCAGAAGCGGTCAGCTCAGCTTGCTTGAGCAAGACACGCCCTGGGCCCTTGCATGGTGAATGGTATGTACCTGAGATTATGGGGCCGCGAGCCTCTCGGCTAAGAAAGCCAAGAAGGCAACGAGAGGCTATTAGTGGGTAATGAGATCGAGTGGCTAGGAAACGTGTTCATGAATTTTAAGGAATAAGAAAGAAAACTCGCGTCCCTTCTTTCCCAGGTCCATCTCATCGTGATGCACCGGACAGGAGAATTCATATTGGGCGTCTTGTCTCTGCCTAAGTAATGGAGCCCTGACCCGTCAGTACGTAAGGTTTTAAAGAATTCAACTCTAAAGCGGAGACGACCCGCGCACGCAAATTTTGTCATGGTTCTATCCTTGTTCACGATTGAGTTGTCTATGTCGACTTTTCGTAAAATATTTGAAAAGTCTGAAGAAAACCACCACCTGTGGAACGCTGGATCCAGTTGGACCCATTTGAGGCTCGATGCGGCGATGGCTGGTGGGGGATGATGAAAAACTACTGTTAGTGGAAGATCGAAGCATAAAAAGATCGTAATATTGGGCATTGAATGACTCCTCAGGGATGTTCTGATAGTTCTGCCAAGCCTGTATTCGTAAGTCCTTCTCCTTCAGCCAAGGGATGGAAATGGCGGGCGGGCTATGCGGCCTGGGCGGTTTCGTCCGTCTGTAATTTTTGCCTGGGCTTTTTTCTTTTTGTTGTCATCACGGGCCATGCTTCTGCGCCCTGGCGTCGTCGTTTCCAGCCATCGGGGCTTGGTAATGTCCGCTGATAGTCATTGTCATGATTGATGTCAAACGAGCCTTTCTTCGACTACTGCTATGTCGCTGACATAGCAAGAATGGAGAATTGAATGTCTCCGCTGACAAAACTCCGACCGTTATAGACGCCCCAATGTGTACAGTTCATGTATCGTGATTGGGTATCACAAACCCTGATGGTTGGGACGTCAAGGTCTTTGGTGATGGGCGGGCCTGGCTGATGAATCATTCACCGCAATCGAAGGAAAAAATCTATAGAGCAAAAGGGGCGTGCATTGGAGGAGTCGGTGTAGCACTGCCAAGATTCCGCACGCCCTTGACGGGTCTCACGGGCACCGCCTGTTGGTCCAAAGACACCCCGATCGGACTTGGGCTTGCGACCGATCCCGATACTCTCAGTTATCACGAAATTTTTACCGCTGATAAGGATATCAGCCGGCGAGTATGGCGTCAACGCCGGTTACCATGAGATAGCCGGCTGCTGACCGAGGCATAGCATAGTATGGTTCACAGTTTGCAAGGAGATTCAAGAATGATATGATAGTTTTGAATGTTTTTCTTGTTTATTTTTTTGGGCTAATGAAAGCCTCTTTTGCTGAGCTATCTACCATTGGGGCGAAGCCTATCGAAGGCTGCCACTCAACCGTATTGCCGGGAGCGGCACCCAATCATGATAATATCCAATTCCCATCTGTCTGGTACAGTCCCTTCTTTGTCCTTCGTAGAGTGGTGAAATCCTTCTTTGTAATAACACAATGAAAACCGTAAAGTCATATCCTTTGTAACTAAAAGAAAATGCAAAAATGCTTTTTGTTGTATCCAGATCCGTGTGGTATCCCTTTGTATAGTAAACGCCATGCAATGCCGCCATCGCTTTGTATGTGAAACAAGTCGCTAAAATCACAAATCAATCATCGAATGAGTTCCCGCTTAGTAGACCGAGATGGCCGACACAAGCCTCGCAGGGTTTCGAGGTGGCAGGTAGTACTCCTCATCGTAGAGTGAATTGGATTCTTGTTCTTGTTGCGACTGCTCCTTAACATCCTTCTCGTCGAAGGTGAGGATGGACTGAGGCGGCGATGGAGGCATTGAGTCATCGTCAGATGAATCTGAGTCGTGGTCGACAAGCTCGGGTGGCGAGTTGGAGTGAGATGGTGTTCGAACAAGCTCTAGCTGAGCGTAGTCCTCCTCAAGATCATCCTCCTCCATGTCTTCGTCGAGCTCGATGTGTGTGATTCGGGGGCTCATGGGCTTGACGGGAAGAGAAGTGCTGGTCATCTCGACGTCGTCATCCTCTGAATCGTAGTCGTCGGAATCCGAAGAGTCTGAGTCGTAGTCATCCTCATCCTCTTCTTCGACGATGTTGTCGGCCCACTGCACCCTTCGTTCTTGCTGGGCATTGGTTGCTCCTCGGACGGATTGGTTGAACCATCGTTCTTGTTCTCGCTCAGCATCGGCAAGCTCGAGCATCAAAGAATCGAGGAGATTGGCGTGACCGACAAGCAGGCGGAGGTCATGATCGGGCTGAGCAGCCTCGCGAGAGAGCTTGGCTCGAGCCTTGTGGGCGAGGTAGTAAGTTTGTGTGATAGACATGTTCTTCTTGAGTGTAGACTGTCGGAGAGAAGAAGTCTTAGAGGCAGTTGGCCTATGAATGGAAGTGGTGGTTGTTGTTGTAGTCGACATATTGAAAAAGAGGACCCAGATAAGGTAGGGGTCTTTGTCCTATGTATATAATGGCGGTTTGATGTTGTGAGTCAAGGCAGCGATCCCGATTGCGGCAGGCTTGAAGTTAGCGCAGGAATGTCGGCTGTGGTGACAATGACTTGTGGGATTAGGTGATAAGGTGCTAGTCGAGTCCGTGTGTTTGTCTGAGAGGACTGTGGAGATAGTTGACCTTGATAGAAGCTTTTGAGGCTGATTAGTAGTTGTTGTGTTTATCTGATTGATGTTGTGGGAGAAATGGATCTTGGAACGGGGGGGATCCGAATCTTTTAACTCCAGTGATCCTTTACGGACTTTTCATGTTGTCTCACGGGTGTGGCATGGGATTATGAGTTATGCCCGACACGCCGCTAAGCGGACTTTGCGCACGCGGACCCGAGGAGTGCGAGAAATGTCCACAGTCCCCATTGCAAAGCAAGGGCCAAGGTTCGAAGGGTGTGTGGCTTAGTGATGATTGACATGGATGTGGGTGTGTGTGGACGGATGACTCTTAGACACCGCGAAGCCGCGAAGCTTAGAAAGATCCACCCAAAAGGCTCCCACGGCACATCGATTTGCACATGGCCCCTGTACCTTTCTGTCGTTTACTGGATGACATGACTGACACGACACGTCTCTGTCTCTGTCTCTGTCTCCATCCGGCAGCGAAACATCCCCGTCCGCGGCCCCGATGTAGCGGGCGGACGTTACGGAAGTCCATGTCAATCCTCGGGCTTGGGTACCTCGGTCAGGCCGCTACTTGACAGCCCCAGCACAGGTATCTCTTGTATGATGTGTACCCGAACTGGGCAGGCGGAGGTTCACTGCCCTGGATTCTTCCATGCCGTGTCCCTCAATTCTTTGTTAGAGTTGTCGCAGCGACTGCATCTTCCGGCTATCAATACCGGCTTACAGTACCAATCTCAGTCTTACTGGCAGTCTTACATGGTAGCAACTGTACTCCTCTCCTCAATGGCGCAACAAGCCCATTACTTTCACCATAACTCAGAGCGAAACATGCTCAACTGTAAGGTCAGCACTGCCAGCACACGCATCGAGTCGCAATCTCGCACAGGGCTGGCGTGGGCGATTCATAATCGCAGGCTGGTTTTCCAGGTCCGTAAGCAGCCTGCAAATGTGTGTTTGATTAGAAACCCGGTGCCATTAGCGTTGACTCTTCAGCCTACCACAGTCGTTAATCTGACCATGTCCGTCTAGCTCCGCCAGAACCACGACAAATCCGAGGATGGATTTGCAAGCCTGCTCTTCAGGAACCTTACCTAAGGCAGATGCATTTCTCAGCATTGAGCGAACCTTATTCGTTCTTTGCGCCCTGTCGGTGTCGCGATCATCTCTGACTCCGATACGGCGATGACTCTTGCTGCAGAATCGATTTCCTAGATGGGATAGGCAGAGATCAAGGTGTGACGCTGATTTACAAACGCTGCATGCTGGCTCAGCAACAACATACTGACACGGACGGGAATTTGTATTATCTCCATGCATCCATCAAGACCAAATCCAAGACAACCTCTTGCATCCCGTGCCTCCATCTAAGAGTTGAGTTCCCGTCACGATGATACGGAGGATGACCTCCATTTTTTCTAATCCCCCTACAGTGAATGCCCGCTAGGCCCAGCCCAGTTCAATTGGATGCTTATGAATCGGCGACTCGCCAAAACTAAATTCGTAACGACTGTCTGAGTATGCTCCGCGTCAATGTTGGCGAGTTTCACATAGTGGCCGATTGATCAGTCCAGATTGCGTATTCCGCTTCGCATCGTGTACCCTGAGGCATAACTCCGCCTCATGTGCTTGTCGTCAGCAGCCAAGGAATCATAGGGCATACTTCGAAAGGGGGAGCTTGTTCCAGACAGCAAACGTAAGCGAAAGCGAGAGAGTGTACCATGGTAGGGTATCGTCCAGTAACAACGCACGATGCTCACTGTGCCCGAGCCTGGCGCAGTCCGCGGGGAGTATGTACGTCCTTGTCCACGTATCGCTGTAATCAATCGTAGGGCTGAGCTCAGTCGGCCGCCATCAAATCCATGCATGGATGTCGGCTTTGTTGTCAAAGACCGAATTATGGTATACGAGCCAATGATGGCCAGCAGACATGTCAATCACCACCATCATGTTCAACGATAACGAGCAAGAAGTAATCCAAATCTCTATACAACTTATGCCTCATAGTCACTTGATAAGCTTTTACCAGGCAACTCTCAAGCTGTTCTCGCTTTCGTCGTTTGAAGATCTAAGTCAGTACCAACCTATTGTATTGCCAGCATGTTTGTGTAATATGATTGCCTATTTTTAAAAATTAGGCAACTCTTTTCTCCCAGGTATTTCTCCGCCAAACAGTATCATATTCCATATTAGCTCTTATCCTTGCTGTGCGTATGCTCATGTGAAGTAAGCAAGTTTCTTACATCTAATCCGAATATCCGTAAAGACAGTCCTTTATTAGCTTTAATTCCCTCTTTGCTCGTTCCAACACTGTCAACTCGGCTACACGGCTAGCCTTAGACGGCCTCTTAATCGGTCCAAGATGATGCCGACTTACAAGAAGCCATGTTATTGCCGGACTAGGCCGGCCTATCCTGAATCCCGAGGTCGCCGACCACTAACCGTCCGTGACTGTCCGCTGGGCGGTCTAACGACGGGATTGACAAGAGTCACAGATTTCCAAACTCCGCTTTTCTGGAAATATTTTTCGTTCTTTTTCGCTTCCATCGCCGAAAGCGGCTCCACGATGGGTCGTACGGTGCCTCGCTAATCAACATCAGCCAGCTCGGCGGTACTCACATCGCGGATTCAAAGAATGGGTCTCTGTTGGTGTCGGACAACTCCTTGGGATGTTCATTGGATGCAGATTTCTTCGATTCATGTTCCACTGGAAGTCCCAGCCATGGATGTGATGCAGGTTGGGAAAAGAGCTCAATACGTCCGTTAACTCGGCTTCGACCGATGTTCGAAGAATTTTCTTCTGCATGGATCCTGGTTCGGATGATTTGATATCATTTGACTCATCAAGCCTCAGAACAGATGCATCGTAACTCGTACTCAAAGGGGTTTAACACCGACTAAATTCCGCGTATTCCCATGACGATGTGACACATCGCAACAGCTGCTGTAAATAACACAAGGCGCAGACTGTGCTTCACGCAGAGCGCCATAATTGGCGAGAACTCATCGGTCGTGTGCGGACCATTGACCGCTGGTCTGGTTAAGGTTGCCTACAACACAGTCAGCATCACAGCTTCGAAGGGCGGAGATTGGTGAGTGTCACGACCTCACGCTTAAAGAAGCCCGCCAGCCAGCGCCCGTCTGAGGCTCAGGCTTTAGGTCCAGGGACATATGCGTTAGCGTGGAAGCTTTCGAGGCCCATGCCGAATTTGGCTCATTAAGCGGATGGTCCCTAATCTGCTTTGTCAGTCAATTCCCCCGTCTTCTTCTCGGCCGAGGTTGATCAGGGTGTGTGCGTATCAGCGCCGAAAACCCTGCGAGACTGATTCCTAATCCGAGTATTGATGATATTATTGCTGAGTGAGAAGCTTCTACAAACTACGATGCATCCGTTTATTTCCCCTCCCTTGGTAGATCTAAGATTGCGAACCTACTACGTATTTCAACTTATCTTGACAAAATGCTCGTGTGAGGGTATCTGCCGCCAAGTAAGGTTGGTAGGTAAGTTTTCTGTCCTTGTGACTGACTTTCTGGCGGACAATTTTCGCTTTCGGGTGCACGAAACATGCCGAGCCCACTTGCACACCCAGACAGACACCTACGTATCAATCCGATCAGATCAGCAGGGGGATACTCACGACAATCTTTGCGCAGCTCACGGATTTCATAGTGGCCGATCTACCGAGAACGTGGGGAAGCAGACCAGGAACGTGGTAGGCATGATTTCCAGTTCTCAATTCTTTATTAAGAGCAGCAAAACCCCGGCGCTGGTGTTTACATCCTAGCCCCGAAGGATCCGTCGTCCACTGTCGCAGTTTTAGATAAACCCGTAAATTCCGATTTGCTTGACAATGTTATTTTATGTATTGATTTATGAGGTCTCATGACTTTATTCCCAAGACGATATTGTTGGAGTATATCGATGATTCCGAACTTGGGTCCAGTGTTGGCATTGAAGTCGATGACGTTAACGCTCGAGTACAGTTGAGCATGTCATTGACCCGCCAAGATTGATAATCTACAAAGCCAGGCGTCGTCCAGCTCAGGAACAACGCCACGAGCTACGTCGTCAGCGACAAATGTGATAGGAATACCACGCGATCTGGCTCTGTCGTATCCCTTACCCGGAAGAGACTAACTACCCATCGATCAAACAATTCGTCTGACAGCGAAGCAATCGGGGAGGCAATTCGAGGACTTTGCCATCTGGCTTGGCTCAGGTTGTCTAAACCTACGTCACTCCAGGGTATGCATTGATCGACGAAATTTCCCGATCATCAAGTCCAGTCTAGTTACCACTGAACTCAAGATCGGATCGATAGCAATGACGCAGGAGAGTAGCTCGATGTCAATTAGCATTTCTGTAAGGCTATTCAGCGAATCCGACCTGATATGCAAAGCTTGTGAGCAGAGTCTTGGATAACACGCTCGCGGTTGAGGATAAAACGGCAATGTCGGGCAACTATCAGCAAGCCGGCGCGATATCGGCACATATTGCCATTTCCAGTCCGGTACGCTGGGATGTTGCGATGACGGCACTCACAACAGAGATTTGGCCTAGGCGAGAAGCAGCTGATTCTACTCGGGTTTGCTGAGAATCATCACAAGCTCAACATAGATAGTTGTGAATAGCAGTCATCATCTTCTCGCAACGGGCGCGGATGATTAACAACAGAATCTTACAGATTCATTCCGGTAATTCGTTCTAAGTTTCCTTTTGAATGGGCCATGTTCGTCCATTGGCTTTGGGAACCACAACATATGATAACATCAAATACACGACTTCATATGTATCCATTGAGTATTGATGGTTGAACCGGCGCCCACGTCGGTGCCAGACATGATTCTGTGTTTACAAAGGTCAGGCATCTACTCAAGACTTCAGTATAAGCCAGCCTTGTTAGACATGCGCCTATATAAATTACTTGTTGTATGCCCTCAAGACCTTGGATGAGAGGCACAGCACGACCCTGTGTAATGTTACCACTGATGTTCCAGGTAACAATTAATGAAGACTTCGTATTGGCAAGGATATTGTCGAAAGGACAAGTGATCTTTTATAAATATGTAAATAGCACTAAAAACCCGTCACGTCTGGAAGTCGAGAACTTCATCCTATTGTTTATTTGAACTATGTTAAAGATAAATATAGTTGATAAAACTTCTAAATCAAAAAGTATGCCAAAAAGCATGAGTAAACACCCTATAACTAAAACATATATATCTCTTACTATCTTATTATACTGAATAATTACTTACTAAAGTAAAAGAAATAATACTTAATGAAGTAAGTAAATAATAATTAAATACATATATATATATATAACGATATTAAAACAGTCCAAACTTTAGAAGTATATTAAAATTACAGAATAGCCTGTCATTAGCAAGGAAGTTGGAGTTCACTTTCATGGTCAAATGTTCGAGGAGCCTTATATACTGGAAATTTCCACCGTCGGCCGTGAGCCCCCATGGTGTAGTGGTTTATCACGCAGCTCTTATATGTCCAAGACTTCATGGAGGTATGCTGAGGTCGCGAGTTCAATCCTCGCTGGGGGCACCAATTTACTTTTTTGCACTTTTCTGCTTATATCAACTACGCACCAAAGAAGTTGATCGTAAATTCTATGCAAAGAGTCGACATGGGATCCTTGGTTGTGCTTTTGGCATGGCTTTAAGCATGTGCAGTTCGGTGGAGCTCTGCGTGTTGCGCAAATGTCTACATGAGATGGATCATTAGCTTCTTGAAATCAACATTAAAAATACGCTTTTGTCTATCCACTTGATCCAGAGATTCCAATGCTTTATTCCACTCGCAACTTTTGCTTCGTGCGCTTTCGCTTGCCACCGACTTCCCTCCCTTCCTCTACCTCCAATAGAGCCTCGCGTTTCTTCTCTGACACGATCTTGAGGGCATCGCGAACCACGCGAGTCTCGAGATTGACGCCCTCTTCCTCCCAAGATTCCATATCACGGCCGACACGCTTTTCGATTGTAAGGGCCAGTTCCACGTCACGCTGGCCCACAAAGCTGACCGCCTCACCTTTGCGACCCGCACGGGCTGTACGACCGACTCGATGGATATAGTCATCAGGGTCGCGTGGGAGATCATAGTTGATAACAAGGCTGACTTCAGGAATATCCAAACCACGAGCGGCAACATCGGTTGCTACAAGGATACGGGCCGCTGAAGCGCGGAAACGAGCCAAGTTGTCGATTCGCTGTCTTTGGGGAAGTTTAGAGTGTAGAGAAGTGACTCGATGATCAAGCATTCGAAGAAGATGGTGAAGGTAGTCGGCGGTCGAGGTTCGGTTGCAGAACAGGATGACAGTTTTGTCGACATTGGCTTCGGTGAGCAAAAAGACGTGGAGGTAGTGCTCCTTATGAGTGACGGGTGTCTTGATATACATCTGTTTCAGCGTCGTAGGAATAGCCAATGTCTGCGTGTCAACCTCACACACGAATACTGGTTGCTTTCCAGGCTTGATTGGCATGTCCTTGAGAGCTCGAACTTCTGGAGTAATAGTAGCAGTAAACAGAAGCGTCTGTCTCTCAGTAGCTGGGGGAAGAACAGAGAGGCATTCTTCCACGTCAGGAAGCATACTGCCAGGCCCATTGGCGTTGAGAAGGCGATCAGCTTCATCAAGAACCACGTATCGAACTCTCCTCAATCCACAAATGGTGTCCTCTCCGGAAGTTCGAATATGATCCGCGAGACGACCAGGTGTTGCAATTATCACATGTGGCCGCTTGCCGATCTCAATGGCCTGTGTGCGCATATCTGAGCCTCCTGTCACCAAGATCGCCTTGAGGCTCTGAGGAGAAGAGATGGCCTTGAACTGCTCAAAAATCTGCAGTGCTAGTTCTCTTGTTGGTGTTAAGACGATAGCAAAGATGGCAGTAGGATCCTCTGACCATTTCTGCAGGATAGGCACAGCGAACGCTACTGTTTTACCGGAACCTGTTCGACTACCACCGATACAATCCCTGCCTTTCAAGATCTCGGGAATACAGCCCTTTTGAATACCCGTCGGCCGTTTAATAGCCATATTTGCCAGTGACTGTACCAGCCATGGTCGCACGTTGAGGGAAGAAAAGGTGGTATTTGGGTCGGTAGGAGCCTGAATCGAGTTCTTGGGTGCGATCAAAGGTTTAGTCTGAGCCTCCTTCTGGTCGACTTGAGCGGCTCGCTTGATTCGAGATGGGACCTTGATTGTAGAAAGAACTCTCTTCAGCTCATTGTCTTCCTCGTCCTCGTCTTTGACCTCGTCACCTCCAGTCTGAGGCACTTCTGCTGTCCTCCGGCGTTTTCGAGATGTGGCGCTGTCAAGGTAGTCAGACTCGTCAGAGGATGAGGCGGCACCAGACAAGATTTCTTCGTCTGACGCAGCAGTCGCACGTTCGGGATCGGCAGGCGGCACCATGATTCGGGTTTTATAATTGCAGGAGTCAATTTAATCCTTTCAAAGACCAACCTCCCAAGCTAAGGTAGACATGCAAAGTTGGATGCGACTGGACTGGAAATTTTTGGCGGTGACAGGCGTCGCAAAATCGCGGGATGGGACCCTTGATCCACTTTCGGCGCCACATGCAGACACCTAAACGCGCGCTTACAGCAATGGGACATGTCACTAAAAAAGCGCTATCAAGGGCTAACGACCCCCTACGACGTTCACCTATAGCGAATAGACTGATGACTGATTTCACTGTTTTTATCTTGGATTATCTAGCTATGTACCAATCATGACCAGTCTTACAATGCCGTCAATGACAGAAAACGCGTTTGAAGCCGACACTCGGGCGCCTGTTTTGCCTCACAAACGTGTAAGATCGCCCGTCATATGCCACAGGGTTCCTTCAACGAATGGGGAGACATGTCTGGGATGTGTTCAGCTGCGACGTAGCTAGGTGATGTGACAGCCATTGTGTTTCGCCATCTGATTGGGTTTGTAGGTAGGTATTTTGTTTTGATTGTCAATCGATTTCACGAACACGTCCGGGGTCCTGGTATTATTCCAAATATCTAGCTCAGGGGCTTCCCAGGGTGGCATTTTGACTTGTCACCTAAGAATCAGCATGTTTTGTCTTACGACAACGACATTGCATATTGCCCTCGAAAGCTTTACGAATTGGATGCTGACCGAGGGGTTGAAGGATCTCCTCATTCCTAGCTTTGGATTGCGGTTGGACCACGTTGATATGGGACAAGCGCCTCCGATGCAACTGACCCATGATTTCGAATTAATAGCTCCACTAGGTTTGATGCTATGGAGTACCGTAGCCTGACTTTGAATTTCGAAACGAGGATGTGGAGGTTAACTCAGCTCATCGGAATATGGATGAGACCAAGTCAAACTGTACTACTGTTGGTACACCGACGGTTGGGGGCCATGGCAAAAAAACCTGAAATACTACAGAGTGTGACGACGAGAATGACGATGTGTGTGCAACCCAGCTACAAACCCGACCTTGAGCTTGTGGCTTCATGTGCCCGGATCTATTGTCTCTCAAAAGCCCATGTCCAATATTGATATTCATTATTTCACGATAGGCGCATTGAAAAACCCGGCATGATAAACCGCAGATGAAAGAAGAAAGAGCCGAAATGACACCAACAATAGCTTGTAGATTCATCCCACCATTCATCCCACTGGCTGAACTGATGGCAACCCTTGGTTTTTATATCGGGTGGCTTGGCTTGCTAGACTTCAAACCAGTCGCATTGGATGCGTGGTATCACAGTGTAAACACACTCACATCTAGGTAGGGAGGTAGTCGGGTGACTGACCATCCCTATCCCAATATACCTACCTACCTGTAACTTAGCTTAACTTGGTCTATGTTGTGGTTGTAGCCCGTAAGAAGTAATCAAGCGCGTGTTGTATTGAGCAAGTTCCTAAACCACTTCAGATGAGTTTGGCGAGAATCTGAGACATACCTCAAAACCACCAATACCTGGAAAGCCCGCCTTCCAGGGCTGGGTCCAGCTTCCCGTCCCTCCCCCCTCAAGTCTACCTTAGGTACCTAGGTAGGTAGGTAGGTAGGTAGCGCTCAATGCTTGCAGGGAAGCCCAATCACTCAACGCCCCCGCGCCGCAAACAAAGAGCTCCCCGCCCGTACCTCAGGTACAATACTACCCCTAGGGGCCCTGTGCGTCTTCCACTGAGCTCTAGGGGTCACAGATGCCCAAGCGCCCCGCCCTTCCTAGTCTCAGTGGCAATCACAGTCACAAGCCCGCCCACCCAGACCCGATCCAATCAATGCACCTATGGTGGACGCCATTCCCAGCTTACACGTCCTCTTTTCTCTAGTTCTCGCCCTCCCATATGATCTCACGTCCTTTCTCATCTTTTCCTCCTGCCGTTTCGGATTCACTCGACGACGTGTCGTTCGTTGCCACGCCTTTTTTTTTTGTCAGCTTAGGTCCTGTTTTGCGACGTTTTCTTGGGCATAACAACATTCAGTATATTTACGAAGTCTACCTACCTACCTACCTACCTATACATCTAAACGCCGCCAACCGTACTTTCCCCGCTCTTTTGCGTGGGCTGTTGTTACTCCTGCGGCTGCCTCACTTGGCTCTTCGACGACGACATTCATACCTTATTTTACTCTCAACTAAGCAACTGGCTTAACTGATTCCCAACACTCGCTATTGCTGCTATTATCAAACACTCGACGTTGAATTAGTTGCATCCGTATATCCGTGTTCATACTTACGACGACGCTGGCCGCTCGACGACGCTTACTCCTCACATCCGACTATCTCGATCGTCTCTAGTTGATACCACCTTCCCTGGGAGAGACTTCTTTTCAGAACAAAGGAATCACTTTCCATCTGATCCCCAACACGACCTCATTATTGCGTATACGCTGTTGGAACCTGTGTCACCAGCGCAACAGCGAATATGGCCGACCAACAGCCTCAGAGTTCTGATTCAACTTCACTACCCGTACGCTCTCCTGATCGCTCTTCCCTGTCTTGAATGTTTAACTCACGAATTATAGCAACAGCCTGCTGCTCCCACTCCAATTTCTCTACCAACACATAACTCGGGCCCCTCTCCCGTGCCTCTCCTCCGACCCGCCATTCCTGGCGCCAGAAGTGGTGGAGCTCGTACACCCAGGCTTGGCCTCGCTATCCCACCATCACCTAATGCCAAAGCTGTAGGCAATCAAGGAGCAGCCGCGGCTGCCCCTTCAAGGCCTCCTCTGCCGACATTACACCTAGCAACCCCTATGGGTAGTCAAGTCACTCCCCATGAACAATTACCACGATCCCAATGTGCAACCCAAGCATCGGCAGGTGGTGGTAGTGAAAGTAGCGCGGCTCACTCAAGGTCTGGCAGTTTCGGGCCTCTAGATGGACGGGCAAGCAATCCCACCTCTGCAGGATCTCAATATTCCGCTTTGTCCTTTGCTTCGCAGTATGGTATAGGTGTATCAAGACCTCAAGGTACTCCGGATCCGGTATCTGCTGTAGGATCTATGTACTCCGAGAGAAGCGAGGGTGGGGTATCCATGGAGCGTGATGGAAGTCTTCAAGGTTTGGAGGCATTCGATAAACTAAGCCTCGAGAAGGCCAGGACTCTCGACGTTGATGAGCTTGACGAAGAGGGCTGGAGAATCGCAAGTTTGGAGAAGAGAATTGTCGAGATTGGAAATCTAGGTGAAGGTGCTGGTGGTGCTGTCACAAGATGCAAGCTCAAGGGCGGTAACACTGTTTTTGCCCTCAAGGTGAGTTATTTCGACCATAAGCCACAGTTTGATTACTGACGTTTCAAGGTCATCACTACGAATCCGGACCCCGATGTCAAAAAGCAAATTCTCAGAGAGTTGGGATTCAACAAAGAGTGCGCTTCAGACCACATATGCAAGTACTATGGAGCCTTTGTCGATCCGGCTACGGCCACAATCTCAATCGCCATGGAGTTTTGTGAAGGCGGCTCGCTTGATAGCATTTATAAGGAGGTCAAGCGTTTGGGGGGCAGAACAGGAGAGAAGGTTTTAGGAAAGATTGCCGAGGGTGTTTTGGGCGGCCTCACGTACCTGCATACTCGACGAATCATTCACCGAGACATCAAACCTTCGAACATCTTACTCTGCCGAGACGGTGCCGTGAAACTATGCGATTTCGGTGTCTCTGGCGATTTCGGTACTAAGGGAGAGGCCAATACTTTCATCGGCACCAGCTATTATATGGCACCTGAGCGTATCACCGGCCAGTCCTATACTATTACTTCGGATGTTTGGTCAACCGGAGTTACCCTTCTCGAGGTGGCGCAGCATCGTTTCCCATTCCCAGCAGACGGCACAGAAATGCAACCGCGGGCTGGTCTTATAGATTTACTCACATACATCGTAAGACAGAACGTGCCCAAACTGAAGGACGAACCTGAAATGGACGTGTATTGGAGTGACAACTTCAAATATTTCATCGAGTGCTGGTAAGTCTCCTACCCCCTCCTTCAGGAGCGTGTGCTAACATTGTCTAAGTTTGGAAAAACAACCCAACAGACGAGCCAGTCCTTGGAAGATGATGGAGCACCCATGGATGGTTGAAATGCGCTCCAAGCGTGTCAACATGGTGAAATATCTTTCTTTTGTCTGGGGTTGGGATGAACAACCTAAGGACTCTTAGGAAAGATACACAACAAGCTCAAGCTTCGGAGCAGCAAAATGCTAAAGCAGCTCAAACAGCACAGGATGTCAAATAATGGAAGGAGGTCAGGACGGCAGAAGTTCTCGCAAAAGCAGATGAATTGGTGAAGCAGGCCTTGGAAGAAGCAAATCGGAGAAATGGCCATGCAGCATGAACGCTTTACACAATGCCATGAACGAACCAGAGAAGGCCACATTCCTCGTCAGCCATTTCCACTACGCCCACGATTATGTGAACAAAGGCTGCGGTCTTCGTTGTGAGCATTTCTTTTTAAATACATACGTCACTGATGTTTCATGATCAAAAATGATAGCGGACAAACGACCTGACCAGCCTGCAGTAGGTAGCATCAGAAGACCGTCTTGTGGGATTATTATGTCCTCAGTAGCAGTGTATGACTTGAGGATTGGCGCAATTGCTCCAGCAATCAAGCTGAGGGCTATCAGAATATAGCGAGCTCCACATTAGATATATGTCGTATCTGGCATCCAAGCGCCTTAATTTTATTGTATCCCCCACTTAAATACATGGGTATCAAATTCCTGTTGAGTCTCTTGCAACGGTCTCGGTATCCTCAGGGGGGTCGCCCATGAGCTCGCGTAACGCAATAGTTGCGTATGCACTGCGTCCAAGTTGGAACTTAACTACCACCGCAACCTTTGTAGGTTCCTGAGGAGCAGGAGTCGCTTCAGGGGCAGAGCCATCATCTGCAGTCTCTGCTTGGACATATGTCATCTCAACCTCTGTAGAAGCGGGCGTACCATTCTCAACCTTCGTTTTCTTGACTGTCGAGTCGGAGTCGACGTCCTCAAGAGAGCGCTTCCTGCTAGGGCCCTTCGAAGCTTTGATATTGTCCAAGTCAGTTGGGTGCATTTGCTCTGCATCATCAGAGTAGGCACGGACCTCAGCGGAGGGCGTGGCGAGGAATCGGTTCATGATTTTGCGGTATCGGCCAGGCAGACTGAACTCGCGGCGCATGCGGCGCATTTTGTAGGGGTCAAGGTTACCATTCTCGTCGCGACCCATAAAATCCTTGTAGAAATCCCCAATATCGTTCTCAGGATAAACGACGTCGTAGCCTGGTGTTGGCAGCACAATGTCGAAGATGGTATAGTTACCACTGGCGGCTTCTTCAGCGGTAAGGGGACGAGCGCGAACGGGAGCATCTTCGTCATCTTCGACAGGGTTGATAATGTCATCACCGTCTTGGTCCTGGCCGCTGACAAGAGGCGTACTCTCCGTCGGAGCGATAATGAGATCGCCAGCAATCACGTTCTCGCCGTGAAGCTCCCAGCGACGACTGGCGGCGTGGTTCCAGATGTAGGACTGGTAGGCATGAAGGTACATGGAGCGCAAGCCACGAGTGATGTGAACCAGAGAACCAATGAAATCACGTCTAGACTGAGCGCCCTGCCGGTTTAGATGTCTGAAGATGCTGTTCTCGGCAGAAAATCGACGAGGCATGAGCTTGATGGCTCGGTCGACATCTTTGTCTGTAAGGAAGAGCATGCAGGCCTGGTTTCGCAGATACTCGTCTCTCTTGGAGGGTTCGTCAGGGATATCGCCTGCCTCAGCCCTCTGTGCAATCTTGTCATCGTAATGGAGAAGTGACATGACTGCCTCCTCGTACTTGTCCCCGAGGATGAGTTGCCCAACCTGGTGTGTGCCAACTTCGTGAGTTCCGAAGCGCTGGTGACCGAAATAGTTGATCCAGCCGTGTTCGGTCATATGGTTCAGAGCCGAATCAACGTTCTTCTTCAGCACTTCTACCCGCTGGGCGATGGGCTGGTCGTTGGACTCGCCAACTATTTGGCAACTCTTGATCGCAATCACGAATTCATTGCCAAGAAGCTGTCCGAGATAAATTGGCTTGTCCTTATAGTCGTAATCTCCCGTGGAAACACCCCAAATCCTCCCGTTGATACCAGCGAGGTTTCGTGGCCGCATGTATCGCACCGAGCATCGTTGCACTGTAGAAGCTCTGCGGTCTTTGGTACCAGCATATCCGATGACCTGGGGCTTGACCTTGAGGAAACGAGCAATCTGATTCACGGCATCCATGGTGTCGCGGTTCTCCTTGAACAGAGTAAAATGCAGGTATTCGCCAGCAGGCTTTTCCTCGCGGCCACCACCGCGACCACCACGGCCGCGCTTCTTGCTGTTGGCTTTTCTTGGGGGGATAAGAGTTGCGACAATAGCACCTTCGTCAGTTGTGTTGGTATCTATCCGAGACTTAAAAATGCGGCGGATCTCTTGGTGAACTTGACCACGCTTTGCCCTGTCGTCCATGGGCTCCGATGTAACAGACTTCTTCTTCTCGTGGTCGGCGCCATGACCAGACCGATATACTCCAATCAGCTCCTGAGCGAATCGCTGATCGGTCAGACCCTCGAGAATGGTGGCATCCTCGGGTGAGACTTCGTTGACCGTCTCAGGTTGAGGTGCCGACTCGGGTTTAGTAGCGGTCTCGCTGTATGTTTGCTTCAAGGCATCTTTCGCAGGCTCATCTGTTTTTGTTTCCTGGGCTGTATACTCGCCGTTGAACTCTTTCTTCACCTCAATCGCCTGAGAAGAAGTCAGTGGGTGCGCTATGAAAGTCGTAGAGCCCGTTTCTGCTTACTGGTGCTTCTTCATCTGCCAGTCCGACTTGTTGTAGGTGCAGGACTGTGCCGTCTTCTTTGATCTCATTGACTTGAAAGTCCGAGAATCTGTATTGCGTTAGTCTCTCAATTGCCGACATGACCATGACTTCAATGTTCACCTAGTCCGCATTTCACCAGTCCATGGTGTCGCGCGTGGTGTCACACGCTGGCTAATTCCTATGGATCGTGTATAAGAGACAGTGCCACGCGCCGCGTGATGAGATTGCTCCGCCATTGCAAGTATTGCGACTGTAATCTAGCCGTATATCAATTCTGGCGAAAGCTTGCGACAGATGTGTTTGCTTCCACTTGATGGTTGAAACAACTGGTGGGGGCACCTTTGCGATCTGTAATTTTTTCCCCGGCAGTATTTCGTCTTAGATTCAAATCAGAAGGCGGTGAGTCTTATCTTGCCAACTGGAATATGGTGCGGCGCCTCAAAAGGCAGGCGGTCGAAGATACGTATTTATCAATCCAATGGAGGACAGGCTCTTGTTAAAATCTGTTTGTTTACCAGGTTGCCGAAAAGTCGAATAGGAGAGAGAACAGACGCTAATGAAGTATGTACTATGGTGGTATGGTGGTATGGCTATTACTGGTTTGTTTTATCAAGTTAGCTTCATGCTCATTATAAGTTTTCTCAACTTTCGCATCAAGACCAGCTAGCATCCATAGGGGTGGAAGCAAGGTGAGGCATGAAGACTCAGCACCTCTATCCCTATCCCAAGCAGCAAAAAGGCTCAAGTAACTTAAGGTGTTATAGACTTGATAGGTCTTTAGACCAATCATTTTATACAACTTAGCTTAAGGTCGGAATTTCCATGCTCCCTGAGGGGTCGAACTTGTAGTTAAGATTCTGTTCTTCACATCTGGATTTGAAGAGGCACACAACTTTGGCTACCTACCTACCTAGGTACCTAATCGAATGGCAGTTCTTTTCATCCCTTGTCGCATCCTTCACACTGCATCGTAGCGAGACTGGAGGATGTGCACGACAGTGAGGTAGCTTGAAGGTAGCTACGGCTTTCTTTGTTAGAATACGGGGTAATTACAGCGTCAAGACCTAGTGTTGCAGTTGATGTCTCTAACACGCGAACAATATGAGCCAGACTAGTAAGCGACTGTAAGGTTGATTCATGCTGGAGGTCGATGAATTATAAGAGAGCTTGTTCAGGACAGACAGTTCATGTGGCATGATGCACCCCGACATTCGACAGAGGGACTTTTACTTGTGCTGCATCCTGATTGCCGTCTTGGAAGAGCGGGCAATCATACCCAGTAGATCACTAACAAACCATGTCTCCTCAGCATCTCAGGAACCCCTCTCTTGTACGAGTCACTAAATAGACGCCTGGTGAGTAGCCCGCATGACAAGTTCAACTAACCTTTTCTCTCTGCACCTAACTAGCTGCTATAACTTATACCACCTACTTTACTGTGAGACCTCCTCGGCTGATCGGTGATGATAGTCACTTATTGGTCTATTGCTGGCTGCAAGGATCGTTTGTGCACACGACAAGGCGTGATCTAACCTCCCCTCCTCCAAATTTCGGCCACTTTTAAAAATTTCCCTTAGTTATTATCGAGGGGAAGAGTGAGGAGCAACACCAACACACTCTTTGCTCGTTTTTGGTTATTTTTGTTGTTCCAAATTCTCAATTCCCATTTCTCCTCTTTGCTTGAGTTCTCTTCCAATCACTTCTCGCTTCCACGGTTGACTGCATTGGGCCCGCAATTGACATGTCAATCATGAGCCGTAAAGACAAAGGTCGGGAAAGACTCTGTCGTACGCAGCTTCGAGAGATCATCTGTTCTGTCTGTCATCATAACGCAAGTGCAACTGAAGAGTGACCCAGGAACAATCCACGATCAAGATGCCTGTAATAAGAAGCGGCTCAACACGGGACATCTACAAGGTAAGGACGAACGGATATCCATCTTTGTACGGGCGATCACAAACAATTCGTTTACTACATCCTATTGAATGCTTCAATATTGTGCCCAATTCGCATTATTTTGCATGGCAATTCTCGGCCATATCACTGAACAATTCCTTATTCATCCACAACGCTAATTCCATTGCTTACAGGCACCCTTGTCTGCTGTCCTTCGTCGCCACGGTCGTGAGCGTCGTGAACGCTGGAGTCAAGGTGAAGACCCGGGTGACTTCATGCCTCCCCACCAAGGTGAGCTAACCTGGACACTGCTCTATGATGCGGATCTACTCACAGCACGTAGACGAAGAGCCCAGCCATGAGCCTTCTGAATCCTCAAAAGGGAAACAACCTGAGCCTCAGCGTCTTCCTTCTAGAGCTGGCTACGATACAGCTGTGCTTCTTGACTTGTGCGACACCATTCGCAGTAGCCTGCATGGGGGACGTCCCGAGGACAGGTGGGAAGAAGCCATGGGTTTTCTCGCGGCACTGCTAAGAGACGAGGAGCACTACAACCGCGCAATAGAATTCGAGACTATACGCGACACGCACCTTGACAAGCTTATATCGGATCTCATGGATCCCAAATATCGCCACCCAAGAGTACCTATTAGATTTTCGAAAGATGTCGAAAGAGCAGAGACCCTAGAACGGAAATGGGTTGAGAGGTTTCGAGGTCCCTACTTCAATATGGAGCAAAACCGCTATCGAGATCTCCCCAAGACGGGACGGCTCAGGGATGTGGCTCTGAACCCCAATGCAGACAATTCAGAAGAACGTTGGCAAGCCAAAGAAGGTAAGACTTTGTCAGAGCTGGAGGGTAATCTGGAAATCGAACCTGGGCAGTAAGAAGACCCGAACCCCTATAGCAATTGAAATTTTTTGAAGATTACTCACGCTTAAGATGCAGTTGGTGGCTCAACTTGGCTTGCGCGCATCGGGATGGTATCGTTGGTAGTGCTCGCGAGAAACCTACCAAGGGCAAATATGGAGTTGCCGCATTACCGTTGCTCACAGGGCAAGAGAAAATTGATGAAGGAGAGGGAACTCTGAAATATGTCAGGCAGGGAAGAATTACTGACATACATGTGTCGCTCATATCTCAAGTGGGAGCTACCTTTCGAATCCTGCGAGGCCATCACCTCAGAAGCCCATATGCACCAAAAGTCGGCATTCGTTATGATGGTTTGTAGGTTCTCATAGCCTTTCCTACGGCTCCTACTCGCTAATAAGGCGCCAGGTATACGATACGCCGATATAGTCAATGGTTTAATGAAGCCAGCGACCGGCACCATATGATGCTCACTTTGGAAAGAGTTGAGGATCAGAAACCAATAGAGGATATCTTGCATATACCCCGTCCATCCGAGATGGACGACTGGGAGCTCTATGAGAAATATGAGGGCGAGGCGATCAAAAAGCACAAGGGAAACAAGGCCCTTCTCGACTAGAAGTTAGAAATGGCACAAGAGAAAGTCGACCGGGAGGAATATCAGAGGTCGCATGACTTCCGAAACTCGTTGGGTTATCAGTTCAAGAAAGCAGGACTTTATTGATATGAGGTGAAGCATGATATGATGGGACGTATGGCTACGCTGCATCGATTGGCTTGCAAGACTAGTTCATAGCATTAATGGTAACGTTTAATTAGAGGCCACTGACATTGTCAGTTCTATCATTACCTAGTTTGGAAGTGTTGATATGACTTGGTTGGGTGCCTCAACTGAGGGAGGGGTACCGTGTCGACACAACGCAATACAGGTAGGAAATCTTCCAAGGGTTCACCTATGGCGGGGCATGCCATCCAACCCACCGCCACCACAGCTGTGGTCCCTTGTTCCTCTTACATGACATCCTCATAAACAACATGGGCAAAAACGACAAGAAAGGTGCCGACAAGGGAGGTAAGGGCAAGGCAGACAAGGGCAAAGATGCAAAAGACTCTGGCGGCAAATCCAAAGGTGCTCAGAGCATCAACGTCCGTCACATTCTGGTGAGTTTCACACAAGCGTTCACCAATTGAAATACTGACAGAGGGGTGCATAGTGCGAGAAACACGCCAAGAAGGAGGAGGCTCTGGCAAAGTTGAACGACGGCCTCAAGTTCGATGAGGTCGCAAGGGAGTACTCAGAAGACAAGGCCAGGCAAGGTGGTTCACTGGGATGGAAGACCAAGGGCAGCTTGGACCCCAAGTTTGAAGAGGTGGCTTTTGCTCTTGAGCCCAGCACAACGGCCAGTCCAAAATTTGTAGAGTGCAAGACGGAGTTTGGATACCATATCATTATGGTAAGTTTACAGCTTCTTGGACAAATTTTGACCCGAGATTAACATTATGGGAGGTCGAGGGACGGAAGTAGATGGCACAGCATAGTCACGTCAAACCTGCATGACAATTACAACAGAAGCACAAGAGACAAGTTGAGAATCTAATTTGATGCCCAGTTTTTTTTTTATTCCTCTCAAATGCAATATGGCCATGAGATACGAGGCCTAAACCGTTTTAGATGCCAACCGAAGTGGCTAGAGTACAAGCGAAAAGTCGTGTCGAGCGGCCTCGAAACAAAGTCAAGTCCGCACCTCTAATCCTCTCCCTTCACATCATACACCGTTTAAAGGCCCTTACTGCTCGGTCTGGAAGTAGTTGAGGAGGATAGATCGCTCCTGAGACTCCTCACCCCAGTCCTTGACGACGACGCAAGAGCAGTTGACGACCTTGCGGGCGTTACCCTCACGGTCAAGAACGCCTATAGGTATTCGTTAGTAAACCAATCCAGACCAAAGTAGATTCCATCGGGCAAAACGTACAGAGACCGGCCCACTCGCCGAGCTGCTTTCCGTCGGGGATCTGGATCAAGGGGATGTTGTGCTCATTGCAGAGAGCGACAACAAGCTTCTTGTAGGCCTCCTCCTCGCAGTTCTCGTTCAAGACACACATGTGTGCCTGTCGGCGATCGAGGGCCTTGGAAGCCTCACGGAGACCACGAGCGAGACCGTCGTGCATGAGAGAGAGCTTCAGGACACCCTTGAGAGCGTCGAGAATGGACATCTGGCCCTTGGGGGCATCGCCGGAAACCTCAACAACATCGGCGACCTCGGGGGTGTTGTCTTCTACGTCCGACTGTCACGAGAAAATGTTAGCCGACATTTTCGATTTTTGGTGCTTCCCCCACCATCGCGAATTGACATCCGTTTGAGGTTGCAGTTGCAAGCCTCAACAGCGCAATTGACGACAAGAGGCGGCAAGACATCAAAAACTCACCATCTTGGATAATCTTTTCTTGTCGGGCGATCCTCGAAGATTTCTATGTGTATCAAGGAAAAGTTGGAAGGGGGGTAGAGTCGTGATCTGGGAAATGTCTTCGTTTAGTTCCACGTTGATTTGCCGAAATCTAAACGACCGAGTGCGCAGACCCTTAGGGCAAGTGCACGGACCCACTCATTCACGCACTACACCTCTTTTTTTCTTTCTTTCTCATCCGCGTTCCTTTACTTTGCAGTCTTCATCAATCGACCAAGTCAATCTTCGAGGTATGTATACTACAAAACTGGCTCGCAGCGATTCGAATCCAGAAGGATGATGCTATTCACCGTGGCAAGGGAGAGCAATCGAGGGCGTCGTTTTACGTGAGCCGATCTTTCAACAATGGCCGGGTTTTATTCACGGCTGGCGACAGTTCCTCGATACGCTTCTCCTCTTCAGCACTGGGCGGCAGAACCCTCGCGATCGATCGTTGAGGGCACTCTCCTCGCTCATGAGCCTTGGAAAGGCTAACAACTATATTTCATGGCAGATACCTCATTTCCCGTCCCGACTTGAGAATCTCCTCAAAACGCCGCCAAAATGGTCCGCACTTCCGTCCTCCACGATGCGCTCAACGCCATCAACAACGCCGAGAAGGCTGGCAAGCGCCAGGTCCTGATCCGACCTTCTTCCAAGGTCATTATCAAGTTCCTCCAGGTCATGCAGCGCCACGGTATGTCTCGGAATTTTTATTCCTTTAATTTTTTGTATCTTCGTCGTTGGCCTCGACTATTCGACATGACAACATTTGGCAGTGGTTCTTCTTCACCATGATCCAACTACCATGAGTCGTCGACAACTCCCGATCTCCTTATTCGGCATGATAACTAGGGCGACGGTCGATACTGCACCACGACCCAGCCCCTATAAGTTGCCGATAGATTCAAACTCGGAGATCTTACACGTTTTTCGGATTCTTTATACCCATGATGTCTAACGTTTAGTCTCTCGAAACATTACTGACTCGATCATCAGGATACATTGGAGAGTTCGAGGAGGTCGATGACCACCGATCCGGCAAGATCGTTGTCCAGCTCAACGGCCGCCTCAACAAGACCGGTGTCATCTCCCCCCGCTACAACGTCCGCCTCTCCGAGCTCGAGAAGTGGGTTGTCAAGCTGCTCCCTGCCCGTCAGTTCGGCTATGTCATCCTCACCACCTCTGCCGGCATCATGGACCACGAGGAGGCCCGACGCAAGCACGTTTCTGGCAAGATCATTGGCTTCTTCTACTAAATGGGACGGGATACCAATCAAAAAGTGATTTTTACAAACAAAACAGGGCATTCTCGGCGTTGAGGCAGGATGATGATGACTATGACCGATGCGATTAATAGCAATGTCGCTTATCGCACACGCGAGCACAAGAATTGAACCTATACGAGATGCTCAGACTCAAGACTCCCTATGAAGTGAAAGTAAAGACAAACGTTCATGCTCCTTCCCGACGTGGCACCCATCTCGGATGGTACAATCCGCACATCAGATTGCTCTGGCTGTGGCTTCAGTAATCGAACCTATTGCATATGAATTCTACAAGTGACAAGAGACGTGCCTTTGTAACGCCGTTTGATAATTCGATATTGATTTTCACTGGGAAACTGTTGTCTAAATTTTACTTGGCAATGGTGATGCAATAAGTCGTTGTGCCAGCAACGTCCCTGCTGAGCTATTGTTTTCTTTTTGGACGGTTAGCCAATGAAAATGATGCAGCCAAAACCAATCCACTACTTTGTCTCAAGGTCAATCTGCCGCTTCGCGCTGAGACAGACATCATGACCGGTCGTGAGTTCATGGCTACCAGTCTTTGTAATTGATTTTCCTCAGCAGATACTTTCGTATCACCGAGCCGATGAATTTTTTCAACATACTTCTTACCATGCTGATTTAGTTTTGTGTTTGATCCAGAAGCCAACTATAAACATGATCCCTCTCTTATCGTTTCGCGCCTCTCAGCGGCGTCAACTCTTATCCATCACTGCTCTTACATTATTTTGTTTCTGCGCGTATAGTCTCTTGAGAATATCACCAAAACACACAAGAGAAATCCAAATTCAAACTCAAACTCAAACACCCCTAGAGCCATCAACAACCCCAGGATCAGCGCCACAAGATGAAGATCTTGTTCAAGGAAGCGCCGAACCAAGAAAGGTTCCCACTCCAGGAATGCATCCTATAGGATATCTTGCAAGGAATGCTCAGGAGGAGTTTGGAATAATCAAGGCTCGACAGTCCAAGACGCTTGAGGAGGCTATTCAGGAGTACCGTCGTCGATATGGTATTCCACCGCCACCCCTTTTCGACGAGTGGTTTCGATTTGCAAAAGATAACGACGTCAAATTGATAGACGAGTTCGACACGATTCACGACCTGATCACTCCATTTTGGGGACTAAAACCCAAGACTATCCGGGCTCGAGCCAGAGAGGCATTGGGTTTTGACAACGGGTTGATTGGGGTATCTATTCGAGACCACAAGATCACTTATATCCAAAATGGCGTTGAATGGCAGCAAAATGCCACGAAGAGGATGATGGGCAAATTTCTCAAGTACCTTCCAGATATGGACCTGGCCTTCAACTTTCACGACGAGTCCCGCGTTATTCTTTCGCACGAGGACCTGACGAGGTTAGTGAAAATGGCCAAAGAGCAGAACATGCCCGCAGCGTTGGCGAAATCACAACTCGCCAACGACTTCACTCAAACGAACTCAGAGTTATATGATGGGAAGTCTTTCGACGAGATAAGTCTCACACGCTTCAACTCTTTTGCCCATCAATCAACCTGGTCTCATTCTCGCCTATCATGTCCGCCAGATACTCCAGCTCGATGTCTCGAGGAGGAAGAGGCTGTGGACTATAGAAACAGGTACGGCATGAGTGATCTTGGATTTGTTTACAACACGACCGCCATGTCAGACATCTGCCTATCGCCCAGCCTCAAATCTAACTTTGGCTTCTTCGGTGGACCCAACACATATAGAATTGTCCAGGATTTGTTTCCCATATTCTCCCAGTCCAAGATTTCTTCTTACAGCGACCTTGTATACCCGTCTCCCTGGGACTGGGCCGGCATGGTAGAATACGATGAGGAGATGGACATGGAGTGGGTTAAGAAGGAGAGCAAGCTATACTGGCGCGGCTCGACCACTGGAGGCTACAGCCGGAACGGCCGTTGGAGACATCAGCACCGTCAACGTCTTGTACAGAAACTTAATGCGCGCGATCAGGCTCATATTCTCACTAAGCAAGACGACCCTTCCTGGGCGACCAGCGAGGTTCCGCGCGGCGACTACAGCGAGATGATCGATGTGCATTTCTCTCACATTGGACAATGTGACCAAGGCGACTGCGAGGCGCAACGAGCTTTTTTCAATGTCACCGAGGCCGTAGATCAGCAAGATGCTTGGTCCTATAAATATCTCCTCGATATGGATGGAAACGCCTTTTCCGGTCGCTTCACTGCCTTCCTTCGCAGTCGCAGCCTAACATTCAAACTCGCGGTGTTCCGCGAGTGGCACGCTGAGTGGCTCAAGCCGTGGGCACATTATGTGCCTCTAAGTATCCAGGGAGATGACTGGCTTGAGACAGTTCGGTTCTTTGAGAGCGAGGAGGCTGGTCGTCAAGAAGGCGAGCGTATTGCGGCTGCTAGTCGAGAGTGGGCGAACCAGGCTCTTCGTCAGGTTGACATGGAAGCATGGTTTTTCCGCCTCATGCTTGAGTAAGTGCTATCGTCTCGCATAGTTTGGTCATTTTCATGCTGGTGCTAACGGGATACAGATATGCTCGAGTGATAGATGATAAGAGAGAAGTAATTGGTTATGATCGCAGTAGCGCCAATTTGAAGCTGCCAAAGGTTGAGAGTTGATGAATGAATGATTAGACTGAGTGAATGACATATACGCATAGGGGATCGG
Organism: Fusarium odoratissimum NRRL 54006; assembly: GCF_000260195.1. NCBI lineage: Eukaryota > Fungi > Ascomycota > Sordariomycetes > Hypocreales > Nectriaceae > Fusarium > Fusarium odoratissimum. Next base: position 1,180,867 of record NW_022158693.1, on the reverse strand, counting down.
AGCATAGCAAAAGGCACTTATACCACGGGAAACGGCATCAAGATTCATAATACCGACACAGGTACTGGTATTTCAAATGAGTGGGAGAATCATGCGTGTGTATATTATTTTGAATATGGGATAATTTTATTACGCCTCAGATCTATGATTAAAAATTGCAAACTGTACGCCACGATGCCCCCGTTCGCCAAATACATGCCATTTCTGTCCTCGCAACTCTCAATTATCTCGAGGCATATGTCGCACAAAGGACATATCCTTTTGTTCTCTCTTCCTCTAGAGTACAAGGCTTTCCTCTGAGCTATATGCATCGCGCTCAACTACCGTTTACTCCTCGTCTTCTCCCTCTGCATCATGCTCTTCAGAGGCTGACCTCGAGCGACGGCCTGCTGGACTGCTAACCCGATGATGTTCTCCTTCCTCCTCGCCTTCAGCATCCTGGCCCTCGTGGTGCTCCTCCTCATTCCCTTCTTCCTCATCGGCCTGTCCTGTGCCAAGGGGGTGATCGCGATGTTGCTTGATCATCTCACGAATATCCTCTCTTGGGTCTTCGACGGTGACGTCGAGCTGGTCAACAACTTGCTCCTCATCGGTAATACCAATGTTTCGCGCAATGTTCTTTGTTCGCTGGGGTCGAATTACAGATTTCTGCATAACAGGATAGTAGTATACGGCCTTCTGGTTGGGATAGAAAGTGTCTTCATTGTAAGCCAGGAGAACCTCTGCGTCGAACTTGGTCTCATGGTCGTAATTGGTCTCCTGAGCTGTCTCATACGCTCTGAGCCGGTTGTATTGGAAGCATCCACCGTTGACAGAGTCGTGAGTGTAGAGTTCGTCCTCGTTGTGGTCGGCATCCTCAACATCGAACTTGCGACGGAAACGATCCCCCACGTCAGGAGTTGCCGCCAAATAATAGTCAAAATTCATCCAGTTCTGAGGCTTGGGGTTGTTTTCAGGATCTTGCTCGTGAGCTGCCACAGCTGCCTCATACGCTTCTTCTTCCTCGGCTGTCCGATCAATGGGCCGGAACAAACCACTGAGAAGACGTCTGTCATAATCCTTGGTGCTGACCACAGGGTTCTGGTGGAATTTGATCGTAACGTACGCGCCCGAGTCGGGGAAAGCCTCGAGATCTGGGATGAAAGGTGACACATCGACAACCTTGAGATTTCTCTTGCTTGGGTGTTTGGCACGTTTGGGGTCTTTGAATTCGTGCTCAGCAATGTCGAAGCCTTTGTCAATCTTTCGCTTAATGACGTGAGGAGCATCGGCTGCAGGCTCCGGGATGCGTCGATTCTTGTTGGCCTTGGTGAGTAGAGCACGAGGTGCAGCACCGTCTTGTCGCTTTGTGACCGTGGAAGATATGTATTCTGTCCGGCGAAGGAAAGAAACATTGGCTTCTGCGACCTTGTGTTTTCCCAGAGCGGCGATGGGTCTTAGAAGGGGTCGATCGTGAGGATGAAGAGCAGGAGGATGAGGAGGAGCCTGAATAGCTGGGAGATCGTCAGCTTTGTAAGGTCAAAACACGATAAATAGTCAACCTACATCGTTCATCGCCATCAAAAACACCAGGCATGCCGACCAAGTCAAGGGGCATTCCCAGTTCAGCATCCGCCTCAATATTCAGCGGCTGCTCCCTCGCAAGGCGCGAAGCAAAGCCTGGTGTCGTATATTGACCGCTAGCAAGACCAGTATTGGGTATGTCGAGCAGCTTAGGAGGATGGGGTGGTGGAGGGAGCGCATTGGAGAATCGGATGCGTGCGATGAAGTCCTGGTGAACCATGCGCTCGCCTGTGCGAGGAGCTGAGGATGACATGATGGTCGAATTGGCAAGGAGCGCCGAAGGGGATGTTGGCGAGGGTGTGAAGTCGTGATGTATCTGAAGGGTGTTGGCGCGCGATTCTTTTGTTCAGTTTGGCTTTATGGAGAAGCTTAAGCGCGGGCACGGCTGAGTTTCGAGGTCAAAGGTATCCGAGAATTGCGGCGCGAGGCTGGCCTTGTCTAAGCTCCACGTTTGGCGTAGCCACTAAGGCTTCCTCATGAAACTTACTCCAAATACCTAAACAGCAATTAAACAAAGAAACAGAATAATAACTCAGAAAAAGGTTTTCGGGCAATATAAACATACTTAACATGTTTTCACCTTAAGTATTGTTTATCAATAATGCCAAAATTAACCTGCACGAAGCTTTATACTGAAGAGCTCGGTCATTCTTTTGATTCATATGATTGTCATTTTCATTAAATAGTTCATCTGCTCTGTTTGTCATGGCCCCAGATCCGTCCAAGTCTATAGCTAAGGTCCGTTTGTGTCACACAAACCCAGTTCCTTTCTTTATCGCCAAACCCCCATGTGAGTTGTCACCAGTCAATTTCCCCTCGTAATTGAAATACACGCGTCGGAACACGCATCGCATTATTGTGCAGCTTGATAAAGCTGGCCGTCATGTTTATACAACGCACGCGGGCACTCGTTCAGCGGAGATGGCCGCTGTGCTGAAGAAAAGTATCCCCAAAAGTCGCGTCTGTTTACGAGCTGTTCTTGGCGTAGTTCTTCTTACCGACAGTAAAGGGTACGTAGCGGTACTTGATCATGTGCTGAATTTGCTTGCGCACTAGAAACAATCAATATACGGAATTGTGTGTGTATGTCATATGGAACTTACTAGTCAGGAAGAAGAGGATGAACCAGTACATGACCAGAACGGGCCAGAAAACTGGCACGTTAAAGATCTCGAACCAACTGCAGAAGAAGCTGATGATGATAGCTCGGGTGGCCCAGTACCAGAACTTGAACTCAGGAAGTCGACGAATGAAGGGCTTGAACTCCTCGTCCTGCTTGGTGGGAAGGGTGCCCACAGAGCCGTCCTCCATCTCGTTGTCGGCCTCTTCGTTGGAGGGGTCGAACTTGGGCTGCAGGAATGCCAGGAACAGGTTTAGAAGATAGATTCCGAGCGCATAGGCAACTGCGTAGTTGTAAGCAAGATGATCCGGGTGGGTGATTTGCAGGTTCGAGCCTACCGATATACCAGCCCTGCGCAAGAAGGATTCGAAGAAAGAAGAGGAGGAGGCAGACAACAGTGCCGACCCATCGGTAGAGGACGAAAGGGGTCGACTGGTCCAGCAAAGCTTGGTATTTCTAATCCGTCGTCAGAAGAGTCGCAATGCATAACAGTCTATTTCGAGAGACATACTCGCTGAAGCCTCGAGGTATGGACGCTGACAGCCTCGAAAGGGGTCTGCTCAGGCTCTGGCGCATTCATCTTGGAAAGAGGATCGGTCGACCGTTGTCAATCGGGATATATGACGGGGAGGAGGCGCAAATTATTCAAATAGAATAATCGAGTGTAATTGTGCGGAACAAGGACTACGATGTCGTGAGAAAAGTCGAAATCGACGGTAAAAAAAAAAAAAAAAAGAAGTGATGGCGAATTTGCGATTGGGGGGTCAGGACTTCCAACTTTGGACTTTTGGCGATGCAGCCACGTAAGGTTTGTTAAGCTCTTGGTACCTAGGCAAGGCTAATCAATTCCCCGGTCCTTTACCGGACTAAGGAGAACTTGATGAACCGTTGACAGGCAGTTTGTTTGGTGGCCTCCCTGAAACTGACAGTTAGCCTATGATCTTATTGGTGATTCAGCCGGATTACTGCTGAGCGATCTGAGAAGAGCCCCTTGACCCCACATGCGAATGAGGCGCAGTCTTTAATTATCTATTACCGCGTCGCGTCGAGTTGCTTACCCCTGTAAGAAGCTCACGCCGTATGTATTCAGTGTATAGAGTACGGAGTAGAGATCCAACTATACATTACTTGTCTACCTACTCTGAAGGTAGGCACAGTTTAATTTACCAGCTCATGGCTACCCGGATGACAACATTCTATTCATAAAGCTGCGATTTATGCTCTATTCTAGGCAGATACCGAAGGCAATGCCCTTCCGGTTATTCCTCTACCATTAGCGAACAAGAACTTGCAGGGTGTGGCTTGGCCACTACCTCTGCTGCATCATCAATAGATTATTTGTGAAAGAGATTATCAACAAGTCGAGTTGGAGGAGTTCCCATCTTAACCTGGAGTTGTCAAGGTGATTAGTTCAACCTCTCACGTGACGTTCAATCACAAATCTGGTTGTCGGCTTTGCCATGGGTATGGGCGGCCCATGTTATCCTCGGCTCTGTTGCGTCACTGGGGAAGCTTAAGGTCCCCGGTTATCAAATACAAGTCCAATACTTATTATAGCTCCTCACTGATCAAATTCTTGACTTATACAATAGTAACCGTACCAACTCCTTCAGTTGTGGAACCAACAGATAACGTTTTTACATCACAATATTGATCGTTGACTATCTTTCTCATCATTTCCATTCTCTAGTATCACAATGAACACTTTCCGGTGCATGAGACCAGTGGCAGCTCGGGTGGCCTTCCAAAGGTCTACTCTTCCTCGCGTTGCTCGAGCTTACAGCTCGACGACTTATGAGTATATCCAGGTTTCTCAACCCAAGCCCGGTGTTGGACAAGGTACGAATGATACTGAAACAATGCAATCCCTCGGTTTGGTTTATCGAACAGTATCTAACGATGATTAGTTACCTTGAACCGTCCTAAGGCCCTCAACGCCCTATGCACGCCTCTTATCAAAGAGCTCAACCAGGCTCTTCTTGAATTTAATGTGGCCGACGATACGTCAGTCATTATTTTAACCGGCTCCCAAAAGGCGTTTGCAGCTGGTGCTGATATCAAGGAGATGGCCCCTCTTACTTTCGCCGAAGCTTACACCAAGTCCTTCATCGAGTCCTGGTCAGACCTCACCACTCAGGTGAAAAAGCCAATCATCGCTGCAGTCTCGGGGCATGCCCTTGGTGGAGGCTGCGAGCTCGCCATGATGTGTGATCTCATCTATTGTACTGAGAATGCGAACTTCGGCCAACCCGAGATCAAGCTCGGGACTGTTCCTGGAGCTGGTGGCAGCCAGCGCCTTACTCGTGCCATCGGCAAGTCAAAGGCAATGGAACTCATTCTGACCGGAAAGTCACTTTCTGGTGTCGATGCAGAGAAATGGGGACTCGCTGCCAGGGTGTTTCCCACGTATGAGGCTCTGATGGAGGAGACGCTCAAGACAGCCGAGACAATTGCTGGCTACTCCAAGGTGGCTGTTCAAGCCGCCAAGGAGGTTGTCAACAAGAGCCAGGATCTGGCCCTACGTGATGGTGTCGAGTATGAGCGGCGAGTCTTCCACAGCTTGTTTGGTAGCCAAGATCAGAAGATTGGCATGAAGGCGTTCGCAGAAAAGAAGAAGGCTGAGTGGAGTCACTCATAAGCGCTATTTGGAATTTAGGAATGTGCCTTGACGGCGTTTATATAAAAAATATGAATGCAAGACCCATTGCAGATATGAAAACCGCCACGACGTCCATCTGTTTACTAACTCAAGTGTGGGGTTGAGATAGTTGTGCGATGATGCAACAATCCATGTCTTAAAACACCCTGCAAGCACCTATACATGGATGTTCGTCTTCACTTGCAGAGTCGCTCTTCCCGTTTTTATGGTATGCTGTGGCCCAACAGCCAACACATCTCTAAATACAACCTGTACCAAAAACCATGTGTTGTCCTGAACAGCTATTTCTGGTTATCCCTGGCAGAGAGTCTTGACGCCCAGGCCGACCCCGCCACCCACTCACACCTATGGAGGTTAGTAGGTACCTAAGGTTACTACTAACTTAGTACCTACTAAGGCATAGGGATAGTTGGTAGTAGCTGGCGTATTGGATGGATCGTAGCTTTCCTAGCCAACAACCCAGCATCACCCTTTACCTTCAATCAACATATTCTCTTCGGCACAACCTTGTTTCTTCACGCGCATACTATTTTCATCCCAATCATGGGCCGGGATTGATCACGTATCATGAATGGAGCCCACGAACGCTGGCTTGGACTTGGAAAAGGAGCTGACGTGCTCTGTAAATCTCCCCGCCTTTTTGACTCCAAAGTCGATGGCTGCCAACAGCTAACCTTGTCTGTAGATCTGCACGGAGCTCCTATACCAACCTTTGACTCTTCTTGATTGCCTTCACACGTTTTGCGGTGCCTGTTTGAAGGAATGGTTTACTTTCCAGGCTGCGACGGCCGAGCGGGCGCCAAACCCGCCTGCTCCTGGTACAAACATTTTTACATGCCCGTCATGTCGAGCTGCTGTACGGACGACCCAACATAATGCGACCGTCGTCACTCTCTTGGATATGTTTATAGCAGCAAGCCCTGGCAAGGATCGTTCAGCAGCAGAGAAGGAAGAGATGGCAAGGAAGTATAAACCTGGCGACCAAGTCCTCCCGACGATAAATACACATCGAACGGCGGATGAGCGGCGCATCGACGCTGAAGACAGAAGGTTGGTGGAGGAGGTTCGAGAACTAAGTTTACAAGAGGCGGGAGTATCTTCGGGGCCACCAAGGACGCGGCGGAGGCGTGAGAGTCGATCTGCGGACGACAGAAGAAGGACAAGCAGAGACAGGGAAAGGGACCGAGGCAGAGATAGAAGTGTCGATAGCCGCCATCAGCGACGAGGAAGCCGTCGCCCACGAGTTGATGAGGGAGGTCGGCATAGCTCTGATCAACTCCATGTCGAAGGCGAGCGACGACGTCGACGAAGCGAGTCGAGGCAGCGCCAGATTGAGCACCAGTCATCGATTCGATCACTAATCAGCTCGGGAGATATGAGTGAGAGGGATATCGAACGAGAAATAGAGTCATTTGCCAGACAGATCCAGGAAGAAGGTCTCCTCGACGGGCTCGATTTGGACAACATCGATTTGAGTCGCGACGACGAGCTCAGCAGGAGGATCACTGAGGCATACCGACGTCGGCAGAGGGATCGAACACGCCAAGAAGCGAGGAGGAACAATGGAAATAACTATCCCCCGTTGACACGATATGCCGAGAATGCGGCAGCTGGGGACCCTCGCATGTTGACCCCAGAAGGAGGTCGACCAAGAGAAAGATCTCGACCACATTCTCGGTCTGCGAGCGCTGCAAGTGCTACCAGTGCTGCGAGTCAGACAGAGGAACGGAGTCGTCCGCCAACATCTACGAACTTAGCAAACTTAGAGGTCCAGGAGCCAATCCGAAGGCCTAGGAGACGGACTGCTAGCGGAGGTCGAAGCTCTACCACTCCAGTATTTCCGACCACTGCTGAACCCAGGCCTGCTGCTCGGTCCTCTACGGACCTGGGATCGAGACCCCAGGCTTCTGATATAACGCAGTCCCGACCTAGCTTTAGCGAGGGACGCAGCACGAGCACACCCATCCATACCGTACCGTTTCCCAACCCAACAGAAGCGGCTTCATTCAGCAACAATACCGGGAATATGTCGTTTGCCAGTCGTCAAGGAACCTCTCAAAGTGCATCGGTCCCTCCTCTATTCTCCCATCATGATGCAGCAGCCGGTCGGGCAAACAGACCTCGTCCGGTTGATCTTGCTATTGTTCATCAGACTGTGACCAGCCCGATTAGTAGTCCCACCGTCTCAGGACACCAGAGGACCAGGTCACAGCTCTACCCTGAACCTTCAGTCAGCTGCTCACGATGCAACAAGCAGCACATCGAATATGAGCTCCATTACAATTGCTCCATTTGCGCCAATGGACAATGGAATGTATGCCTCAACTGTTATCGGGCTGGCAAAGGCTGTCATCACTGGTTTGGGTTCGGCCATGGTGCTTTTTCCAAATGGGAAAAGATCCGCCAGCAGAAAGGGGATGCTTCACTTCCACAGCCACATACACTGACAGCTCTCCGTTACCGTCCTCCCCGCTCATCTCCTGGCGGGGCAGACGGACGAAAAACACTGACAGCGGACGATCCTCGACATCGGTTAGAAAGCGGTACTTTCTGTGCCAAATGCTCCGCTTGGACGAACGAGTGTTATTGGCGGTGCGACATATGTAACGAGGGCGACTGGGGCTTTTGCAACGACTGTGTGAATCAGGGAAGATCATGCACACATCCCTTACTTCCAATGGCTCACGAAGCCACCCAGTCTAACCAACACAGGCCTGGAAGTCCTCCTAGATCACCTGGTCGACCCACGGCAGCAACAATATTTAAGAGCCCTAACGCATCCAGCATCAAACCATTCGAATACTTGTCATTCACCACAAGATGCGACTTGTGTCAGGAGCCCATCCAACCGAATCAAGCACGATATCACTGCTATCAGTGTACAAGCTCCTTGGTATCAGATGCTGCACCAGGTGATTACGATATATGTTCTTCATGTTATGGGAACTTGATTGTACAAAGACAGATCAGCCCTGAAAACGGCCATTCAGGTTGGAGGAGATGCCTTAACGGGCATAGAATGGTAGTCATCGCATTTACGGATGGGAAGAGTGGGCGATGGAGATATATAGCCCAGGACTTGGTAGGAGGCCAAGGACTAAAGCCAGAGGCAGCTGAAAAGGCAGAACACCGCGAGAAAGGACTTCAGAAATGGGTTTGGCACGAAAATGGTCAAGATCTAGCCCGGCTTGTCACCAAAGACGTGTCAGAAACGGCGCCGAGCGAGAGCGGTTTCGCGAAGAGCTTGCCACCTGATGGCGGAGTCGGACTGAAGGCGACTGCGAGGTTTGGATGGTACCCCAGACCGGGAGCGGACGACGAACTTCTCTTTCCAAAGGGAGCGGAGATCAAAGAGATCGAGGATGTGAACGGAGAATGGTTCTTTGGAGCATATATGGGTACTCGGGGCTTGTTCCCAGCGCCATATGTGCGGTTAGAACAGGATGCCTAAAAATGCAAGAGCTGGCGACGCCGTGATGGACACGCGAGAATCTAATACTTATTTATATAATGGCTGCGTTAGTGATTTGTTGGTATCCAGGCTTGAAGCCGTATGGAAGTCGGTGCGGGACTTGGTCATCCAACACCGACAGCCCGGGATTGCGCCATTGCCGATTGCGGCCCCACCATCCAAATACATTTCCCTTTGATCTCTTCTATAAGCTCAACTTATTCCTGTTGTGGGACACCCCGACTTTTGTGACTGTCAATTGATTTGGTCAAGATCGCGACACTTCGCACATTAAATCATGTTCCGTCCCAGCGTCAGGCGGCTTGCAGATGCCGCGGCCAAAGCTGCGGCAGCTCCTAGCTCTCATACCCTCAATGTGTCTCGAGCTCAAGGTGTCTCGAGAGGTTTGACAGGAGGTGCGCCTATCATCAATGTAATCCCGGTCCTTGAAAGGGAATCTGACCTATAATAGCTATTGGAAATACCCCTCTCATCCGTCTGAACCACCTCTCCGAGGAGACTGGCTGTGAGATCCTCGGCAAGGCAGAGTTCATGAATCCTGGTGGTTCCGTCAAGGACCGCGCAGCGCTGTACGTTGTTAAGGACGCCGAGGAGCGCGGTCTCCTCAAACCTGGAGGCACTGTTGTCGAAGGGACCGCAGGAAACACCGGTATCGGCCTCGCTCACGTCTGTCGTTCGCGCGGCTATAAGCTCGTTATATACATGCCAAACACCCAGTCTCAGGGCAAGATCGATCTTTTGCGGCTCCTCGGCGCTGAGGTCTACCCGGTCCCTGCTGTCGCGTTCGATAATCCTGAGAACTACAACCATCAGGCCCGTCGACACGCTGAGCGACTCGACAACGCCGTTTGGACGAACCAATTCGACAACACAGCCAATCGCCGTGCGCATATCGAGACGACGGGCCCTGAGATCTGGGCGCAGACAGATGGAAAGATTGACGCTTTCACATGCGCCACTGGAACTGCTGGTACCCTAGCCGGCATTACAAGGTATCTGAAGGACGTCTCTGATGGCCGGGTCAAGAGTTTCCTTGCCGACCCTCCAGGCAGTGTGCTTCATTCTTATGTATCCTCTGGCGGCAAGCTTACCGAGCGCACGGGTTCCAGTATCACCGAGGGTATTGGACAAGGTCGCATCACCGACAATCTCCAGCCTGATATTGGCCTGGTGGACGGTTCGCTGCACATCTCAGACGAGAAGAGCATTGAAATGGTCTACCGATGCTTAGATGAGGAGGGGTTGTACCTCGGTGCCAGCTCCTCTCTCAACGTTGTAGCTGCCAAGGAGGTTGCTGAGAAGCTGGGCAAAGGTAATACTGTCGTCACTGTCCTCTGCGACGGTGCTTACAGATACGCTGATCGACTGTTCTCGCGCAAGTGGTTGACAGACAAGAAGCTTCTGGGAGCTATTCCCAAGCACCTGGAGAAGTACATCGTTTTGCCTTAGAGGCATCCCATATAAAAAGAATCTCGTTGATACATATATTGTACATGATAATTCCTCCGCTATCCGTGACAGATCGTCCTCATGTAGACTCCGGGTCTTCTCAAAGTGCATGAATATTTTGGACTAGTTATCCTCTACGTCGTTCCTAGGGCGGGGCGCAGCAGGCAAATGTTGTTTCCAGCTGGGCTGTCGGCCTGTGACTCTCTCATACGCCATGTCCCAGCCAAAAGAGTTCTTATCGGGACTCATCATAACAAAATCTTCGATGTGTTTTTCCATAAGATCGTGGATAGGCTGCAGGTCTTTGGCATCTTCACCGATGATCTCCTGTGCTAGTTCTATCGCCCTTATGTTCTGGGTAAGAGTCAAAATGTAGTTGAAAGGAGAAACGTGTTGCCTTTCGGGTACGTAGTTATCGCTGTTGGGCTTGACTCGGCTGTTGATAGGATTCAGGTAGGGTGAGCTTGTTAAGTCATCGGATTCTCGTTCTGCCCATGCGCTGGTGATAAACTCAACATTGTCTCGAAGCTCTCGGATCAAATCATCCACTGGAGCTCCGGCTGCCTGCTGCTCCTTGACTGCAGATGCTTGGGAGAAGAGAATCATACCCCGGATAACGGGGTTCATATGAGGCTGACGGCGAGGGGGTGTGTTCTTAGCAAGGTGCTCAGGGCGCTGAATGATATCCCAGACCATTTTATTCCACTTCAGAGCCTGTTGCGTCTCGCTCTCCTCTCCTTTCGGGGATGTGATCTTGCGGTTAATAGATGCCAACAGCAGGATGACAGTGCAGTCGCGCTGTAGACTTAGTCCGGTCTTTTCAACTTGCTGGGCGCATTCAATGACGACATACGGCTGCCCATGATGGCCTGCACGTCGAGTCACGGCGTCGGCATGCCAGCGTTTGAGTTTAATTCCAGCTTTCTTATAGCCAGCAAGCAGCGTGCTTATGTTATCCCATTCCTCCTTGGTTTTCATGAGCTTTGTTGCCTCTGCAAAAGCCTTCATCGAGTTTGGGACATCGTGGAATCGATCAATGGTCTTGAAAGTGTGCTCGAGCCCATCGACTTCGATGGTGACGGGATTTCGCTGGATGTAGTCGCTCTTGTCAGGGTTGAAGACAAGCTTCCTCGCTTTCTCGGGTAGGTGGGCAGGGAGAATGATCTTCTCTTGAATTTCTGTGAGAATTTCATTCAACTGGGCATTTTTGGTCTCGGCGAACACCGCACTAAAACCTTGTCGATTGTCAACTTCCTGTATTATAAGTGTTGCACTTTTTTTTTACTTCACTTACTGCGTGCAGGAGATATACTAAAGCGTCTGTACTGGATAGCAGGCAGTGCAAGCGACGTCCGTAGGTTGGCTACAGGCCTCAAGCCCGAAATTAAAGATCTGTTTAGCATTGTGCTGACTGTCCCACAGTGCTGTGATAACTTTTGAGGTTTCAAGGCTTGGGCAACTCCTAGGTAGGTAGTTTCATAGGAAGGTATTATGCATTCCATGGAAAAAGGTACCGGATGAACTGTCGGCCGAGCCAATCAGCAACGGGAATTGGAAGCATTGGGAGGAGCTCCAGAAATTCTAGCGCCTGTCTCAACCTCAATTACTTGTATAATTCACGACAAGTCAATTTACGATGAACGTCGCCAGCGTGGGACGGCCAGTTGGCTGTCTCAAGTCTGCTCTTAGACGGACAAGACTCCTGAGGACTTTCGAAAGGAGTGTTTCTTCAACAGCCGTTGAGCCTGTGCCCAAGCCGATACCGAACGCCTTCAGCGCTGAACAACGTATGTATCTTTACGATCTGCAATATTGTGAAAACAATATCGCTGACATTTAGACCAGGGGCGGATCTCACGAAGGTTAGCAAATTCCATATCTACCCTCGAGTCCCGAGTATTCGTACCACCCACCCCGATCCCATGCCCGCACTTCTGCAAAAGCAACTCGCGAAACTCGATCCGACTGGCGCACGCACACGACTGTTCTCAAGGGAGCACGCCGACAGCGCTAAGGTTGGCGACGTTCTGATGGTGACGACAAAGGGTGGAGAGCCTTTTGCCGGCGCTTTTCTACAAATCCGACGCCGAGGCCAGGATACAGCGATCCAACTGCGTGGACAGATGATGAAGGTTGGTGTGGAGATGTGGTTCAAGATCTACAGCCCGACTGTGACGGGTATTGATATTATCTGGCGACGGCCCAAGAGGGCACGACGAGCACGCCTCACGTACATGCGGAAGCCCAAGCACGACATGGGTAGTGTGGATCAAATGGTGTTTGCATGGAAGAAGGAGAGATATACTCTACGGTCACGAGCAAATCAGTCTGGAAAACCCTCTGGAAGACAGCATGCCAAGATTCTCGGACAGAAGAAGAAATAGACGAAAGTATGCACGGGATGTGGTTGTATGATATATTGTGTATAAGAACTTATTGAGACATCTATAAATCGTTTGCTCAAATCTGTTTCTATCATGCCAGTAATCTAAAGGAGGACGTGATGGTCTTCATGATGTTGATGGGTGTATAATAGCACGAGAAACTGCAGCTACGACTTCCAGCGTCAGATCATTTGATTAGATTGTTTTATAGACAGCCAGGTCGCCAACTACATGGCTCTTTGTACAGATTCCCAGCCATTGTTGACCATATACTCAAAGCTGTTCATTTTGTCGTTCGTTAAAAGCAGCCTGTTGTTGACGATCTATCTGTTGTACAGGGTATATGTTTCATGGCAAACAAAATCGCAGCCAATCATTAATAGAAGCTGGGGGATTTCCGTCCTATGAAACGTCGTACTTCTCTATTATACGATATCTCATTTATTCGAGTGTCACGATATATGTTCATGCGAGCTTGTTTGAGTGTGGAAGATCTAAACAGTCTTCGTCTGATGCTGATTACTTCTGTGAACCTTGTCATGCTTACCATTTGTTTGAATCTCTACAGGTGCTAGGAGGCGTTCGAACACGATGAGCCCCGGAGACGACGCGGAGTGGTATCGTCGATAGGACATGAGATTATTCAAAACTGTCCGAGTTCTTCAATTGATGCAAAGCACTAGATATTGCTACCAATTTCTGCTTCAAATTCGGCTGAAGCTGCAACTATCAACTCAACTATAATGTACTAAGCTGGGTCTATGGTTGCATAATACCAGGGTTTCACAGAAGGTTTCACAAGACGTTAGCTAATAAATGTTTACCTGGCCGTTTACTCTGTACACACATTGAAGCTTATTAGTTTGACCTACCTCCAATGATAGGCAGTTGAGACAGCCCAGCGCCATGCATCGGGATTTACAGCCGGTTGATCGACCCCAGCGTTTCGTTCCTCGCGCAGGGTCCACCCTGGTCAAAACTAATGAACTCTCTAAATTCCACGGCTTAAGTATCGAGTATCTGAACCCCTCGCTCTTCAAGATAGAAGGAGTCGGCATCACTCAAAGGAATGCTAGTTGTTTCAAATGAACCAGCGAACAAAAAGGAGAAGACAAAAAAATGTACCAAATTAGTCCCAAGTCTATTTATACCACGCTGTGCATTGTCTCGAGGATGTATCCAGGGGAAATCCACGGTATGTTCTCATGCGAGGAGGTGTAGGATGCGCTTGGGATCAAACTGATAGAACCCAACGCCCAGGTATAAACCTAACGACCGCCTCACCATTTGGATGTGCAACTTATTTATAGCTAATTACCTATCTTTGTAATTCCCGTGTGCGGCCATATAAAATTTCAGGTCGAAATTTCTTGCAGGGAACGGATATTCAACATCAATTCAAATCGATAAAACCCCGGTCTATCAACAGTCCATCAACTAGCCGCTCTTAGCAAGCGCTGAAAACCAGCTAAAAATGGACGCTACGAAGGATTCCGCCCAAGCCTTTCAGGGGATGCTTCCACTGCAACCCGGCAACGTGGAGGGCAACGAGAAGTTCCCCAATTTTTGTTTACACGCGGATGCCCAATCTAGCGACGACTGCGACTGCAACCAGCAGCATCGCTACCAAGAGAACAAAGAAGGCTACTACGTCTACCAGACAGATCTCAGCATCAACAACAATTCTAATCAGCATCATCAACATTTCCACAATTCTCCATCTGCTTCAATATCGGCATCATCTCGCTTATCGTACATCTCCACCGTCTCGGCCTCGGCTTCATCTTCATCCTCAAGGATATCTACCGCTTCATTCGAGTCACTTCCTATTACCCCAATTTCCGTATTCGAGGCCTCCCCACACACTCCTCGCTCTTTGTCCAACAGGCTCTCCTCGCCCGTAACTGGATTCATCGCCCGTCGTCGAGCATTCACACAGGATTCTTGTTCGCTCTCATACTCTCCACCATCTTCACCGACCCCGCGCACAAGGCGGGACAAGTCACAACTGCATGCGGCTCGAGTGCAACGGTCAGGCAGCAGAACTACAAATACAACATTTCTTCTAGGTCTTCAGATAGGGAAACAGTCAACCAATTCGCGAAGGTTCCCGCCCAGCGCATCTACTCCTGCAGACGCTCTTGCTGCTGTTGAGCCTCCACATGACCAGAAGTTGACGAGAATGGCTTTTGCAGAGCAGCAAAGATGGGTCACGGTCCAACAAAAGACCTTCACAAAATGGTATTTATGTTTTAAATTCCTGGCCTGCAGCATGCTCACATCCTTCTTCCAGGCTCAACACGAAGATCGAGGCTCGAAACCTTGAGGTTAAAGACCTCGTGAAAGATCTTAGCGATGGTGTAAGTTTACTTTCTGTATAATTTTCCCCTAACTGTCACTGACATCTATGCATAGGTCATGCTGATTCATCTCCTCGAATGTCTTTCACACGAGTCGCTCGGTCGTTATGCCTCGAAACCCAAGCTTCGAGTACAAAAATTTGAGAATGCGAACCTGGCACTTGACTTCGTCAAGTCCAGGGGTATTCAAATGACCAACATCGGTGCTGAGGATGTGGTTGATGGTAACCAAAAGATTGTTCTTGGTCTCATCTGGACCTTGATTCTTCGATTTACCATCAGTGACATTAACGAGGAGGGCATGTCAGCAAAGGAGGGTCTCCTGCTGTGGTGTCAACGGAAGACGGCGTGTTACGACGAGGTCGAGGTGCGAGACTTTAGCGCCAGCTGGAACGATGGTTTGGCGTTCTGTGCTCTATTGGATATCCACCGACCCGACCTTATCGACTATGACGCCCTGGACAAGAAGGATCATCGAGGCAACATGCAACTAGCATTCGATATCGCACATAAGGAGATTGGCATCCCTAAGCTGCTTGATGTGGAAGATGTGTGCGACGTGGCCAAGCCCGATGAACGATCTCTGATGACTTATATTGCATATTGGTTCCATGCATTCTCGCAAATGGAAAAGGTCGAGAACGCTGGACGTCGCGTTGAAAAGTTTGTCAACAACATGCAAGGGGCATGGGAGATGCAAAGTGCCTACGAAAGGCGGATGCGGGCGCTCTTACAAGCCATTCAAGAGCAGATCGAGGTGTGGAAGCAGGCTACGTTTGAAGGAACATACGCCGATGCCAAAGCTCAATCAAACCAGTTCTTTGAGTACAAAAAGGGTAAAAAAAGACAATGGGTCGCCGAGAAGAGTGACCTGGCAACGTTGCTCGGAAACATCAAGACCAAATTGGGGACTTATCGCCTACGTCCATACGATCCACCAGCGGAGTTGAGCCTGGATGCTCTCGAGAGGAAGTGGGCAGAGTTAGCATCAAATGAGATGACACGTGCCCAGCTAATAAACGAGACAATCCGAGAGTAAGTCGACTATCCTCAATAGATGCCCCCCCCCTCCCCCCCTTCCTTTTCTTCGATTAACATTGTTATAGCATCAAAAACGCCCTCCGCAAATCTTTTGCTGACAAGGCAAATGATTTTGCAATGGCTCTCAATACCATGCAGTTGGCCATCTCTGGCCTTGACGGTGACGTGGAAGACCAACTGCACCATGTAAGGAAGCTGAGTGAGAGCCTTTCTCCCTTAGACCAATACTTGGACAAAATTTCAGAGCTGGATCAGAAGTGCCAAGAGGCCAATATTGAGGAGAACGACTTTACTACCTACACATACGACGAACTGTCATACGAGCTTGGTCTTGTTAAGACTTCGGTGCAGAAGAAACTTGCGTTTTTGGAGAACCAGATGGTAGCGCGAAGCATGACAAACCTGACCCCTATCCAGCTGGAAGAGTTTGAGAGTGTTTTCCGTCACTTCGATCGTGACGACACAAACTCTTTACAGGAACTTGAATTCAGTGCGGCGCTTGCGTCACTGGGGCTTGTGTTCTCAGAGGACGAAATGCACGACTACTTCCTCGAAACATCTGGTGGGCGCGACTATGTAACGTTTGAACAGTTTATCCGGTTCATGGTGGATGTGACAGAAGATCAGAACACGGCAGAACAAGTCTTCCAGTCGTTCCGCGAGGTGGCAGACGGAAAGCCATACGTGACAGAGATGGATTTACGACACAGCTTGGTGCCCGACGAAGTGATTGATCAACTTATCGAGATCATGCCGCCTCACAGTGGGCCAGACATGTCGGAGGACAGAGGAATGCCACAGTACGACTACATCTCCTTCATGGAGAAGTTGATCAACGATCAAAATAACCAGCAAGAGAACCCAGAAGCTACACAACAGAATAGGAGCGACGCTGAGCCACAAAGCCCTCACACAAACGGGGTCTAGGAGAAACAGGGTGAAGACCCATGGCTAGAGATGCACGCATCAGTTCAAATGGAACTGAGTATGAAACTTGGCATCACGAGTCCGAAAAGGAGGGAGGGGTAAAATATGGAGAGAGAACGCTGGCGAGATACAGTATACTTACATGTCCCTTTTTAATGATGCATCGCCTAGTGGCGTTTTACCTTGTGCTGGCGAAGACGGGGGGTGCATTTCACTTACGGTAAATAAATATCCCATTGACTTATACCAGAGAGGGGTTGACTATTTGGTGGGAGCGAATGGATGGCCGATCAGGATAACCACACATTAGGCGTCCAACCCAGCTTTCTTGGGGGCATCGCCGTAGGAATGTGTCTCTTTTTTATTTTCTCCTTTTTAGTTAATACCACCAAGAATCAAAGACTTGATAGACCGAAGATTCTGTTTATTTGTTCGATCTGCTGTACACTCACATCAAGTTGAAGACCTAACAGTACCTTTGAGGCGATCTGTGGGGGCGGAATGGTTTGAGGCTGGGACTTTGGTATCGTATCATGTCATATCATGTGCGTGGACTTTACAAACTAGGTGCCTACCTAAGAATAACAACTACCTTACCTAGGTACCTATGAAGTGCCAACTTATTGGACTTGTCCGTCGAGAGTGGAGGGGAGGATTTTATTGGACGGAAGATTATGCATGTTTTGAAGAGTGGGAGGAAGTATACGGCAAAAGTGTGGGTTCACCGACGTTGAGCTGGATATTTTGATTCGGTGTAAAGTCAACTTCGCCGAATTACATTGACAAAGCGGAATAACTACCTAACATTTGCACATACAAACTTTTGAACCGTTGAGAAAACAAGGTTATAGGTATCAAACACGGCGATGCCGGATGGTGGCGGCAACTGCATCGGCGTCTTCTAGACGGGCGAAGACGATGCCGGATTTTATTCAGTTAGATATAGCCGGTCGGATAGTGTGAGAGGGATGAAAGGTGGGCTCCGCAGTTTCTTAGCCTTGCGCAATAGATAAAAAGTTACTGGGGCGATATGGACTACGGCTTCAGTTTCTCCTCCTCTCTTATATTTCTGCCTCTAGATAGACAATTGGGATTCCGGACTCAAGATCTGCACGGTCAATTCGATCCAGAGTCGAATTTCCCAGCATGTCGTGTCGTTCACAGCTCTTCCGTGCCTTGAGAGCACCCGCCTCCTGCTCCGGTAGCCGGAGGACTGTTTCTCTAAGGACCAACATCCTCGAGAGAAGCCTTGCCCACTCAAGAACGCCCGCCCGATGCATCGCGACTACAGCCCCGAGGCTCATCTCCCAAACTCGGGCACAGCAAAGCAAGCTGACATCCGAGACGTACCCGCAACTCGAGCGCGACGCCCGGTTCGCCCAGGTGACCCCCGAGCACGTTGCGAGGTTCCGTGAGATCTTGGGTAACAACCCCTCGGCCATTATTGACGGAATCACGGGCGGCGGAGCGGGCGTCGACGCGGCCGACTTTGAAACGTACAATGAGGACTGGATGCACAAGTACAAGGGCCAGTCGAAGTTGGTGCTGCGTCCAGGCACCACCGACGAAGTTAGCGGCATCCTCAAGTACTGCAATGAACAGCGTTTGGCTGTCGTACCCCAGGGAGGAAACACAGGCCTTGTGGGAGGCTCCATTCCCGTTTTCGACGAGATCGTCATTAGTATGGCTCGCATGAACGAGATTCGTTCATTCGACGAAGTCAGTGGTTCACTTGTTATTGACGCCGGCTGTGTGCTCGAGACTGTCGACTCATACCTTGCCCAAAAGGGTTATATCTTTCCTCTCGACCTCGGCGCCAAGGGCTCGTGCCACGTCGGTGGAAACGTCGCCACAAATGCTGGCGGTCTGCGATTGCTCCGTTATGGGAGCTTGCATGGCACCGTCCTCGGTGTTGAGGCTGTTCTGCCTAATGGTACCGTCATCAATGACCTGTGTACCCTGCGAAAGAACAACACCGGCTACGATGTGAAGCAGCTCTTCATTGGTGCAGAGGGAACTTTGGGAATTATTACAAAGATCGCTATTCAATGTCCCCAGCGATCTCCCGCTGTTAACGTTGCCGTGTTTGGCATAGAGTCGTATGATAAAGCTCAGCTTGCCTTCCGTGAGGCTAAGAAGCAGCTATCAGAAATTCTATCTGCATTTGAGCTAATGGACGGCCGCAGCCAGAGAATCGTTTCAGAGGTCAAGGGCCAGGAGCATCCCCTCGAAGGAGAATACCCTTTCTACTGCCTGATTGAGACGAGTGGTTCCAACGGCGAGCATGACTACGCAAAGCTAGAGACCTTCCTTGAGGATGTCATGACCCGAGAAGTTATTGCCGACGGTGTCGTCGCCCAGGACGAG
Source organism: Fusarium odoratissimum NRRL 54006 (assembly GCF_000260195.1). Classification (NCBI taxonomy): domain Eukaryota; kingdom Fungi; phylum Ascomycota; class Sordariomycetes; order Hypocreales; family Nectriaceae; genus Fusarium; species Fusarium odoratissimum. The sequence continues at coordinate 1,161,525 of NW_022158693.1, read as the reverse complement.
ACGCAGCTTCGCAACCTGTGGGGCTGGCGTGAGGGCATCACCGAGTGCCTTGGCCACTGGGGCGGCACCTACAAGTACGATATCTCTATTCCCCTCGACGAGATGTATACCATTGTTGAAGATACCAAGGCTCGTCTGATTGATCTGGGTCTTCTGGGTGACACGTCTGACCACCCGGTTGTTGACGTACTTGGCTATGGCCATATGGGCGATTCCAATCTGCACCTCAACATTCCGGTGCGTCGTTACGATCCTGCAGTTGAGAAGGCCCTGGAGCCTTGGGTATACGAATGGATTCAGAAGCGTAGTGGTAGTATCAGTGCTGAGCATGGTTTGGGAATTGCGAAAAAGAAGTTTATCGGTTACAGCCGAGACGACACAACGATTGGTCTGATGAAGCAGATCAAGAATCTCTTTGATCCCGTGAGTTTGATCCCCTCGCCCCGTCCATCTTTCAAGCTTGGGTAAACCCCCAGCCATCGAACGCTGCGTTGTGGAACTCTATTTTCACCTCAACCCTCTGTTACAATTCCCCGGCATTAGGGCTGACATCTGACCCAGAATGGCATCATGAACCCCTACAAGTATATTTGATACCCCGGTCTCTTGGGCTCGTACCCGAGTGACAGCATATGTGACCCCCCTTCCCTTCATTGGGGTATGCTGCAGCGTCATTCGTACTGCTCAGTAATTCTAGCTGTGGCTGGGCCAAACGACCTCGATAGCCCCGCTGACCTAAGCGAGCGCGAATGAGCAAAAGCTTGAATAATGAGGCCCAAAGCGTTGTATAAGCAAAAGTGCTGTGCACATTGCGGTTATGGCTGTTTTGTGTGTATAGCCATCTGAAAAACAGCCATGACCCTCAAACACCCAACTACGTATGCATACATACGCAGACATGCTTAGATAAAGTCGATAGCCGATTTGGATAGCGTTGGTGGTAGTCAATCAATCCACAGGGCGGAACTATCTCCGTCATCTTGCGAAACGTGCAGGTCACTGCTTATTTTCAGCCATCACATTATCAGGTAAATTAATGCCTAATTATTCGCAAGACGCAAGTCAACACGACTGGGAGTCAGAAACATGACTCGGCCGGTTAATGTTGACACTTCGTAATGAGTTGGTTGTGTCTCATTGCATCTCAAAGGCCCCCTGCCTGTGCCCATGCCCATGCCCATGCCCACGTCCTCGTCATTTGGAATCTGTCAAACAGGAGTAACGGAGCTGCCCTCCACTCCGTGTTGTTTATCAAATAGCCAGCTTCAGCTCTTAAACTTGATAGCCAACGAGGAGCCAATGCCGCCCTTCCTCACACACCTCCCTGTCAGCCTTATGGGGCGGACGCTGCAGCTTCTCCACAAGAAGCCGATGCGCTAGGCCAAAAGTTCCCTGTAAGTGAAGACTTGCTCGTTCGCATATTCCTATCCCAGTCCAAAGTCCCTGGCGTGGGTCCCTAACCGTTGACGTCGCCGGTCCCAATCGATTCCAATTGGATTGTTTCGCCATACCTAGCATGTGCCGAGCCATGGCCCGTGAGAGCTTTACACCCGGTGGATGTTGTGAGCGGCCGTCGCCAACTAGGTCAGGTCGAACGAGAGCTCTTGACACTCCTTATTCGTCGTACATGGTGGCCCTCATTACCGCGATGAAACTTCACCAGGTGATTACCTTGAAAGGAGCCATCTTTACATCTCCGCGTCGAGGTGGCTCTAATGACTGTGTGCAAGATGGACTTCCGTGACGTGTGGGGTGATAGACAGTTGACAGGATGCCTCATTGCAACAGATGCCGGTGACAGTTTAGGTGCAGCATCGCAGACGGAGTAGCCGAAATCCTGGCCATCCCATAGTTCTTTCGTTATAATAGAAGCTGCCCCGAACACAACTTGTCAAGATGACATCCTGCAACTGACCCTCCTTATCAAGATAAATATGGTTGGCGTCCCTGGGAAATACAAAGGCTGCGAAACTTGCCGGCGTAGAAGAGTCAAGGTAAGTCTCTATCATCTCATCGTAACTCTGCCATCCAAGCTCACATTCTCGAACAGTGCAGCAATGAGAGGCCCTTCTGCCAGAAGTGTACATCGAGTGGAAGGCAATGTGAAGGTTATGAACGCGAACGAGTCTTCATCACCGGGACGCCGCAGAACAAAGGCAGAGTAGCCTCGCATCCGAAGAAAAGCTCATCATCCAAGAAGGACAGCTCGCCTTCGTACGAGGAACCTCCCAGAGCGCTCGATATCACGCCGGTCCATCCTCTCACCTCAGCCTGGGACGATCACACACTTGTGTCAAGCCAAGGAGTGGAGTATTCGGTTCTCGTCTCAGCTTTGCACACAAGGCTTCCATACACTCTTCCAGATCATTCAGCTGATGACTCCACACCCTTTCGCATTACGTTCCCGCCATATACACCGACAGACTTACAGTCATTACTGGGCGAAGGAGACTTTGGTGTAAGAGCACAATGCTTAGCACGTTTACCGAGCGTATATGAGCAAGATGACTCGGCGCAAAGTTACTGCATCTTCTTCTTCGAGGTTTGTGCAATGCCTCTACTGATTCCAAATGACTGCTGACACTTAGCTAGCATGAAACAGCATATGCGTTTGGTGAATCAGGGTCTCAACAGATGAGACGAATGGGGCCAGCCTATTTTAGTCACTTTCCCAATCATCATTTCTTTGTGCGGGTGTATCGACCTCTAGCTGTAAGTAGCGTCCAACGGTTCATGGTTGTTTCGTTCTGCTGAGTGCAAGATAGACCGGATTCGCTCTCCTGAGGCGACAAGATACGTTTGTATCCTCTCCAGATTGGAAGACTGTCCCGTGGCATCGACATCCGAAGTCTCTCCTGGACCATCTCCTGGACCTTGTTCTTCTGCTGCCAGCCATCTTTTCTCAAGTTGATCAGATTGTTCCGTCAGAACCAACCCTCCATCGACGGCACAGCGCTCAGCAGCTTCTCCGGGATTGCCTTTCCCTCGAGAGACATCTTGATGCTTGGTTTCAAATGGCCAACCGTCCCAGTTTTGAACATCCCGTGGCCTACTGGACTGAGGAGCTTATCAGTCCCGGAGGTCTTATTCCTTTCACAAATTCGTACGCTTTCAGGGACGCAAACACCGGACTTGCCTTCCTATATTACTGGATGACACAAATCCTCTTTCACCAATGCATTGAAAGCTTGCACCGAGCCATCTACCAGCCAGTCATCGACGCTTACCCAAATATGTGGCCTGACTTGCCATTCGACTTGCAGATCGATCTCAATCGATATCAGCATGGGCGCATGTTTGCAGCAGATATCTGCCGTGGACTCGATTCAGTCTTGCATGACACTGTTCAACCTGATATGCTGATTATGCCGATGGCCGTGGCGATGGATTTGTACAGAGATATTAATTCGGTTTCGCAGGATGGCCTCATGGAGATCATGTGGATCGACAACTTTCGATCGCGGCTCATTGAGAAAGGCCAACATGTTGCCGGTGTTTTACAGAGTCAAACATGGTCCGAAGTAGCGACTTTCTAACCTCGGGGACAATTGACGTGTCCCTTATTCAGGAACATTAGTCATGCGCTTACCTTGTACCCCTTCTCCTATTTTCTTTGCCTCACGAGAAATGACAATTCCATTCTTTTCATTCGTCAACAACCAGCTTCGTACACAGTTGAAGTAGGGAGTCGAGAGACATATATAGACTGCGAGACTGCAAAGCTGAATTAATGGGGCTATGATAGTTAATTTCAGTACACAAGCACTAAGCGGAGTATATGAAACCAAGATGCGATCAATTGTTTCCAGGGGCCGATGATTGTTTGCACGGATTTGAAGTCTATATAAGCATGTAGAAGAGAGCCAGCAGGAAGGAGAGGTCCGTGCCCATTATGCGGAACACGCAACGGTGTTTTTCCGGCCCGTTGCCCGCTAACTGGGGAGCTACAGCTCTCAGCCTTCCGTAGGTACCAGGCAGGCTGCCGTTCTGACGAAGCTGAGCACCCCAATACATCAACGTCAACACTCCTTGAGCCTCGCAACAACTCCACGATTCGCCTTCATACACCAAAAAAGCACACTGTATACTCTCGAACAAAGCGATTTCGCAACAACTCTTCTTTAATTCTGCACCATGGCATCCGGCTACGACAGAGCTCTGTCGGGTGAGTTCACACAACGGGCCTGTGTTCAATGATATATCCATCGCTAACAATAAGTGTAGTATTCAGGTCAGTACCATAACAACACTCACGACAAGCTTCCTAACATCTGAATAGTCCCGACGGCCACGTTTTCCAGGTCGAATATGCCGGCGAAGCTGTCAAGCGAGGTAGATATCAGGTTTTTGGTTAACAGCTTTGTTACGGTGGCTTATACCTTCAATAGGAACTTGTGCTGTCGGTGTCAAGGGTGCCGATGTTGTTGTGCTAGGATGTGAGAAGCGCTCCGCCATGAAGTTGCAAGATACTCGCATCACCCCTTCCAAGATCCAGCTCCTCGATCACCACGTCGCCCTCGCCTTCGCTGGCCTAAATGCGGATGCTCGTATCCTCGTCGACAAGGCTCGATTAGAGGCACAGTCCCATCGTTTGTCAGTCGAAGACCCTGTTACTATCGACTACATTACCAAATATGTCGCTGGCGTCCAGCAACGGTACACACAGGCTGGTGGTGTCCGACCATTTGGCATTAGCACTCTGATTGTTGGCTTCGATAACGGCAGCGATGTCCCTCGGCTGTACCAGACTGAGCCCTCCGGCATCTACTCTGCCTGGTGCGTTATTCAAAATGATAAAAATATTTGGCGAATTTTCGAAACTAATGATCTAACAGGAAGGCAAACGCTATCGGTCGTTCAAGCAAGACTGTTCGCGAGTTCCTCGAGCGAAACTACAAGGAGGACATGGACCGAGAGGCTACCATCCGGCTTGCCATCAAGTCGCTGCTCGAGGTTGTTCAAACCGGAGCCAAGAACATCGAGATTTCTCTCATGGCACCTGGCGCCACCATCGAAACACTACCTACGTCCGAGATTGAAGGCTACGTCAAGGAAATTGAGCAGGAGAAGCAGGAAGAAGCTGCCAAGAAGAAGACGGGACGGACCCCCGGAACCGGCAGTGCTGCCATCCTAACCCGATCTCAGGATGACTCCGCTGCGGAATAGAGAGGCGTATGGGAAGAGTTTACATAGACAAGAGCACGAGTCTCTAAAGTCGGGACCCAGTGCCATTGTATTAACACAACTAATGACGCACGCATTCTCTCAGAACGTATCCCCGTGGAAGTGACAAATCGCTATGTATCCTGAACGCCGTGACTTTCCTCTTTTTATCTGATCTTGTTCTGGATTATCCCAGCTTATCGGCTTCCTCTGTCGGGTCAAAGATGGACCTGAGTCCCTTTGTCTTTTGCCTGTCGTCCTTGAGCATCTTATTGTCCATTCGTACGTCGTCGCTCTCAATTGAAAGAGCTGCCTGAGGGGTCTTTGCGTCGATAACAAAGTGGTTGTCGCAATGAGGGCAAAACTCGTCGGCCTCCTCGAACTCCTTCACATCCTTTCTGAAGCATTTTCTGCACTTCTTGCACGCAAAAATCATCTCGAAGCTTTCCTTAAGAGGGTGTGACTCCTGTTCGCTGTGGCATTCGACACAGTCGAACCATTTTCGACCTGTAGTTAAAGTTAGTTAGTAAGGTGAGCAGGAAACAACTTGAAGTCGCCAAGACTGGCTTCAATAAACTTTCGACGTACAACAAGGCGACCGAACGGAAACTTGGGCGTTGAGAATGTGTTTGCTAGACGTTGATTAGTCGCAGGATAATGAATGGAATCGTGGCATACCATACCACATGGTAGCAAATAATAAGCAATCTCCGTGGTTTGCAATATGGTTTGCGCCGTTGGAAGGAGTGTTCACAACTGAATTGTGGTGTCTGAGAATGGTTACAGGTTGAGTTCAGATGAATGTCGGTAGAGTTTTGGTGGGGTGTATTAATCAGGCTTTCGGATGCACTTTACGGCCCCTGATCACAAGCCACAGGCGCTAGAAGATTACCTACTAGAGCAGGCAGGCACTTCAGCAGATGGACATGGGCCCACTTAAGTACATTGGTTAGTCATCATCATTCAGTGACGCTCTTAGCAGCGCTTGTTCACTTCCCATATGTCCTTCACGTTCTCCTTTCCTTCATCAGCATTTATACGACCACCGCCAACCACGCCCTGATTGTCCGGAAACTCAATAAATATGCCGCCTAAGAGGAAAGCAGGTGCTGCCGTCCAGGGCGGGGCAAAAGTGGGAAGGTCTTCGCGCATGTCAACACCTGGAGCTGCAACGCCACGAACGATCGATAGCAATGAGGACATGCCGGATGAGGAGGAGGGGCCCGTCGACGAGGCCTTGGAACGTGATTTGAACAAGAATATAGACATATTTTCCTTGGATCGCTATCAGAAGAGACATGCGATTCGGGATCCCCTACCACACATCTTTGGCGACCGTGATTTCTCATACCTGGTCTTGAAGAAAGATCATCAGAACCGACCTCTCTGGATAGACCCTCAGAAAGGCCGCATCATTCTAGAGAGTTTTAATCCACTCGCGGAGCAGGCTCAGGATTTCCTCATCACTATTTCTGAACCCTTGTCTCGACCGACTTTCATGCACGAATACGCCCTTACAACACACAGCCTGTACGCTGCCGTCTCTGTTGGGTTGTCGCCAGAGGACATCATCAATACACTAGATCGATTTCTTAAGACACCTCTGCCAGATGAGATTCGAAATTTCATTACAAGTTGTACTCAGAGTTACGGCAAGGTGAAGCTGGTTCTCAAGAATACAAAGTACTACGTCGAAAGTCCTGATCCAAACATGCTCCAGACTCTCCTCAAGAACCCCAAAATTGGTCCCCTACGCGTCCAAGGAACGGAAGAGATCACAACATCAGTGGCGCCTAAGATTGGCGGCCTTGTCATTCCCGGAACACAGAATGCCGCCGGAGTAAAGCAGGCCAATGGTCTCAGCCAAGCAGGCGAACAAGGCAAAGATGGAGAACCCGTCCAGGAGGGCGAAGTCTATGCCACGCTCAACGAAGAGGACGACGAGGACCAGGAAGTGACGCATTCTTTTGAAATTGCAGACAAGGATGTCGAAACGGTACAGAAAGAATGCCTGAATCTAGGATATCCAGTTCTGGAGGAGTATGACTTTCGGAGAGATGAAGCCAACGCAAATTTGGATATCGATCTGAAGCCTGGTACTCAGATTCGGCCTTATCAGGAAAAAAGCTTGAGTAAGATGTTTGGCAACGGCCGAGCCAAGAGTGGACTAATCGTCCTGCCCTGTGGTGCTGGAAAGACGCTTGTGGGTATCACAGCAGCCTGTACTATCAAGAAGGGTGTCATTGTCCTATGCACGAGTTCAATGTCCGTCGTACAATGGAGGAATGAATTTTTGAAGTGGTCCAACATCAATCCCGATGACATTGTTGCCTTCACATCCGATTCCAAAAACAATGTCTTCACTGGGAGCACTGGTATCATCGTCACAACCTATGCAATGGTCACACAATCGCGGGCCCGATCTTACGATGCAGAGAAGATGATGAAGTTCTTGACAGGCCGAGAATGGGGCCTGATGCTGCTGGACGAGGTGCATGTTGTGCCCGCCAACATTTTCCGAAAAGTCACGTCTTCGATCAAGACTCATTCGAAGCTTGGTCTCACAGCAACACTCCTCAGAGAAGACGACAAGATTTCTGATTTGAATTTTCTTATTGGACCAAAGCTATTTGAAGCCAATTGGATGGAGCTTTCAAAGCAAGGACACATTGCTAGAGTTCAGTGTGCAGAAGTATGGTGCCCAATGCCTACAGAGTTCTACGACCAGTACCTCAAAGCACCAAGCCGGAAGAAGGGCTTGCTTTATATCATGAACCCTCGGAAGTTTCAGGCTTGTCAATATCTCATTAATTACCACGAATCAAGAGGAGACAAGATTATAGTATTTTCGGATAACGTGTATGCGCTCAAAGCATATGCGCTGAAGCTTCAAAAAGCGTTCATCTACGGCGGCACTGGTCAAGCAGAACGTCTGCAAGTGTTGGAGAACTTTCAGCACAACCCGAATGTCAACACGCTCTTTTTATCAAAGATTGGAGACACGTCCCTCGATTTGCCCGAGGCTACCTGCCTCATCCAAATTTCATCGCACTACGGTTCACGTCGCCAGGAAGCGCAGCGTTTAGGACGAATTCTTCGGGCCAAGAGACGTAATGACGAGGGCTTCAATGCCTTTTTCTACTCTCTGGTGTCAAAAGACACGCAAGAAATGTATTTTTCTTCCAAACGTCAGGCTTTCCTTGTCGATCAGGGATATGCTTTCAAGGTCATTACACAATTAGCAAACATCGAGAAGACACCCGGACTAGCATTCGCAGATGTGTCGGAGCGGCGTGAACTGTTGCAGAAGGTTCTTGTGGAGAATGAGAGCATGGAGGAGGATGACCCAAACGACGACATGTTCCATCAGGGTACTATGGGGCGCAAGAAAAAGAAGGGAGCTCGACGAACAGCGGGAACTCTCGGCGAGCTCAGTGGTGGCCAGGACATGGCGTATATCGAGCAGAATAAGAAGTTATCGGCAAAGCGGAAGAAGGGGGACAGCAATGCCTTCTTCAAGAAGATTGGACGCGAGAATGCCAGGCGAGCAGCAGCACAGTAATCTAAAGAGAGTTGGAATCGGCACAATGGAGGTGGAGGTACATTGGGTGAGCCAAAGAATGATAAGCCAGGGGATCGGAATCACGGGTAAATACAAGATGTCGTATGTATAAGAATACGCAGCCGCGGAACGCATAATAATGCTTTTGGGGCGCAAGGACGGGGAAGATTCGGCGTTCAGGAAAAAACACAACACGGCCATAGCCGATCACATTGCACACACTAGGTATTCAATTAGATTTCTGACAGTAGGCAAGGGATGACTCATTGGAGTGAATTGACTGACTACACGTAGATTCAGACGATGGCAGTGCATGAGGTGAAAGATCCAGGTGACATGGGAATGTATGACAAGATAAGAAGACTGGCCAACAGGGAGAATCCAGCCTAATCAGATCTCGTAAACGGATTAGGCATCACAGGGTGACATGCATCACACCACATATCAATGTGTGACACGGCTTCCAAATATGATGCCATGTGAAGGATGGTTTACGAAAGGTAGTGAGCCAAAGGCCACATACGATCTCACCAACGGCCATTATCCACAGATACCTGCAGTAGCAAGTATTTTTTAGAGTCAGAGCTACGAGGTCCCAGGTAGGGGGGTTCTTTAAACTAGTGCCGCCTTAGTTTCCGGGGAGAAAAGCTTGGCAGTACTAGGGCTTGGATATTTGTTCCTGGTTGCAACCTCACACGAAGAATTGGTGATTCTTATTCTGACTGCACTCTGTCATGTATTTTGGTGTTGGGATGTTTCCCAATTAGTACCGTCCTGATTTGACGGTGTAAAGTGGGTGTGGCATGGTGCAGTCTAGATTTACAACTTGCTCATATCTCATTTGCATGACCTGCTTGAAAAGAGGCTGCATGATAGGCATTGACCTGTTCGTACGTGGTGTCCATCCTCATGGAAGTTAGGTTAAATTAAAGGTTTCATTCTTCCGGAAACCCCATTGATTGTTGCGCAGCACCCTCGTATACACATGCAGAGGTCTTTGTCTCAGCCACTCGAGTGTTCAGTAGCTCGCGAACGGCGGTATCGGGTAGTGGTCTGTGGACATGCGATTAAAGAGCGGTGACATCACATTGTTGGAGGAGTTCATCCCAGGGTAGTGTCGCAAGGGCGGAGCAGTAGTTATGAGAGGATATGTATCGCATTGGAATATGGTGATAACAGCATAATTATGTGGTACTGAACAAATGGGAGACTTCCCATCTCCTCGGCTTGGTGGTAACCAATGGATCACAATCGATAGCTCGCCACACCTTTTCGCCTAGTCTCATGAGAAACGGCCCTGATATTTGAGGCAGGGTCTGAGTGCCAGTCAAGGATAATAGCTCGATTGCAGTATGGGCAATGCCCCCTAACTACAGATAGGTGGCCTACCTATACTGGTTTTGACTGACTCTGTCCACAATCATCGAGTCCAAACCCCCTTCCACTTGTCCCTTTGTTTGGCTCGGGCAAAGCACGTGTCAGTGGTTTCACCATGTACATATGTAAAACCATCTCTCAGATCTCCGAATTTTCTTGGCTTCCATGGAATTGGAGATTGCTTGGGGGGGACGTGCCATTGGCCCGATAAAAGTGCAACACACAGACAGCAGACAAGGACAGGCTTTTATCACCCGCAGGCGAAGCTCACGCCCGCAGGGAACTTGAAAGAATCCCTCTGGGTACAAATAAATTTGAGATCTTCAATCAGCGCAGGAAACTATCTGGTCCAATCAGTGAATTACCCAGTTTACGTTGAGCTGTTATTAATATTCCTGCCGTTAGAATTGAGGTCCCAAGTTACCTAGATTGTGCCGAGTTCAATGCTTCGCCGGGCCCCAAGTCGCGGTGACGCTGGCCTTGTTACAAGGATATTCGAGTGATGCGTGTGGTGGTGTGAACATGATGATCGTCAGTAGCCAGGGGGGGAACGTATTTAGTACTTACTATGTAGTATTGTCTATCGACCTCATCAATGATCTAGAAAAATAGAAGGCTGACATCATTAGTGCTTTACTTGATCATATGAGATGTTAGAGGAACAATACCCAACCGTCGCGGGATCAGCGGGTGTTTTCACGGTTTCCGCCACCTTTTCCGCTCCGCTATCCGTAAACAGACGGGCGCTCTGAATAAAGAGTTTTTGTACGGAGTACATATTCTTCGTAGCTTTTCACCCACTGATGCGTACTGGTTTCCGCACCGCTCCGCCGTCTCTCTCCAGCCTGCTCATACATATGTGTTTATTAAGTGCCCTAGTACCGATGACTGGAGCCAACAAACTCGGCTTCAGGATGGAGCCACTAATGTAAAGACCAGACGGGAGGACGCCTACCGGTGCCGGGGAACATGTCCCGCGCGGTGGAATCCTCAGTCTGTCTGTAGGTTTCTCGTCGTCGCCGTGTCCCCATCTGCAAGCATCTGGGCTTCCAACAACCCCTGTCCTGGCTCAAGCCCTGCCATTGCCGCGTGTGTGCTCTGCTGTGCCTGGATCGTTTATGGACCCGGTATCTCGGTCCATGGCTTGGCTCACCTCACATCCATGATCCAAGTTTGTTGAATCTGCTGTCTTCTGAACCCCCCCTGCCATGTACTCCGTACTGTAACATTGAGTTTTTTCGTTTCTTTTCTTTTTCCGTGTGTAATGGAAGAGCCAAGGGACGGGAGTATGCATGCATGGGTGGTTATGGCTGATCAATCACGACATGGATATCTGGGCCCCTTGAAATCATCAACAGGTCCCTCGTGGTTGGATCGCGAACTCCGAGTCGCCGCCGTCTGTCTTTGTTTTCCTCGGTTGCTGCTGTTGTTGCCGTAGTAGTGCAGTGCATTGATAAAAGTATTACTTTTGGTGTCCGTTTCCTTGAATCCCAGGTAGCGCGTTGGTAATGTCAGGGGCTTTTCCCACTATCTTTCTTCCATTTCCGCTGCCAGGGCTACTTTCATGGTTCTTTTTATTGCATTGCCTCCTTCCTTATCTCTAGAAAATTTCCTGACACCCTAGCGCCTACCTTATAGTGCCTGTACACTTCGGTGCTATCCATACCTACCTTAGGTGCCTGCCTACCTACTGTATTGAAAAGTCCTTCTTCTGCCCAGTTTAATGTCTGCGTCTTCCAACTTCATCCCCACAATCTATTGAAAGGATTCGATCAAACCAATATGCTTCTTTATCTACAACTTCAACAATTCGGGTCTCCAATTCCGAGAATGGTTAGCTAGTCCAGGTTGTTTCTGACCAAAGTCTAGCCCAGGCCGCACCCTGTTTTCTCGACATCAAAATTACCTGGCCACTGGCAGTGCCCCAAAGACTCACTCCGCACCAAGTCGCCGGACCATTCCTATTTCTTATACTCGACGCATTGCAAGAAAACCTTGCTCTTTCTGTGTTGAGTGGGAGTGGTGTGTAGGAAATCGCCAGTTCAGTTCCCGTGCCCCTCCGTTATTCAGTCTCCAGTCTCCGCCTTCTTACGCCATAACTATAATTGTCCTTAGCCATGGCACAGTCTAGTCCCTAAGCTCAGCGACTAACTTTAACCCAAATAGCCCAGGAAGCCCTCTCTCCCTGTTTCTAGGTTTCTGCCTTCGCATCTTCCTTAACGTCACAAAAGTTACCAACGGACTTCTCTTCTCTTTGGAAGACATGCTCGATGAGACGCGCGCCTCTGTATGGGCGCGGCTCAAAGCTGTCAAGCCGCCGTTTATGTCCAAAAAACCACACTTCAACTTTATTTCCGTTCATTGTAAGTCACATTCATTGGTGTTCGATAACCCCCATGCTTCCGTCTTGAGCGCAACCCCCACGCGATCTCATATACACCTTTTGCTTTCCATCAGGCATCAAATTTCGAATGCCAAGTCTCTGTCTGACCATTGTTCACAGATACATGGATCATTGGCGCAACCTTGCTAGCTTCCGTCATTATATATGGTGCTGGCCGCGGCCAAACGTCCTATGTCGATTCTCTTATGTTCGCCAGCGGAGCCAATACACAAGCTGGACTAAACCCAATCGACGTCAACCTTCTCAACACCTTTCAACAGATTGTCGTTTACCTCTTTACTATAACGTCTAACCCAATCACGCTACATACTTCAGTGGTCTTCCTACGTCTTTACTGGTTCGAGAAGAGGTTTCAAGGGTGGGTTACGGACGCCAGACAGCGCCGTGCTACACTTTCTAAGGCCAAGACTCGTCCACGAAATGAACGCGAAGCTGAAGAAGGAGTCAATGGTCGGCATATTACGGTTGTGCCTTACCAGGGGAGACCTCCACGTATCACGAACGACGGGATACTGCTTGATGGGAATGATGTTATTCAATCTCAGGCGATCGCCGACGACGATGATGATGAAAATCTACCACATAAACCACCACCTGCGAGCAGCGATGAAAGCGACACGGTCTCAGCCGGCCGTTCTAACAGCATAGAGCTAAGTCCTTTGGAGAAACCTGACCAAGGCTTTGGAGATGGCAGGGAAGCGAATGAGGGGCAGAGCAGGTCACAGAATGCGCCGACAGGTATTAAATTTGCTGAAACGGTCAAGAGAAGTGACGGAGTCGACGACGACTTGACCAAATTTCCCCAAAGAAGAAGCCATGCGGAGCATATCGCTATCCTGGAGCGTCAAAGAAACCAGGACAACGAAATTCTAAGGATTCCTGGTCCCCGAGAAACAGAGCGGGGGATGGGACCTCGAAGGCTGGACAATGATGATACCCAGGACGGCGATGATGATAACAACACGATTGCTATGACGAGAACAGTGGAATCGAGGCCAGACCACGCGACACTAGACTCCAGGGCACCAACAGGCCGCAGACCAACCATTGTTATTGCTGAGCCGAAACGTCCCCTCAAGCACGAATTGACTGATGATGCCAAAGCCGTTGGCGGCACTCTTAATGCCCTTAGAGTTCGCAAGCCTCGTGTATTCAACCGTGGCCAGAAGGAGGTGCACGATGATAATGAGAGCACTATGGGCCGTGCTTTCCGAACACGCACAATCGACACTATCAAGTCGGCCTTGTCAAATGACCACACGAAGGACATGCCTTACCTCAGTTACACCCCGACTATGGGTCGAAATTCTAACTTTGTGGGCTTGACCCTGGAGCAGCGAGAGGAACTTGGCGGTATCGAATATCGATCCCTTAGGACTTTGGCCCTGATTTTACTTTCCTATTTTTGGGGGTTCCAGCTCATTGCTGTAACCTTCCTTTTGCCTTTCATTCTTCATAATGAGAAATACGGGAGAATTGTTGAAGGGAACGCTATTTCAAGAACCTGGTGGGGATTTTGGACAGCCAACTCGGCATTCAACGACTTGGGTCTGACCCTAACCCCTGACAGTATGAACTCTTTCAATACATCGGAGTATGTCATGATGATCATGTGGTTCTTCATTATCATTGGAAACACGGGTTTTCCTGTCATGCTACGTTTTGTCATTTGGGTTCTTGCTCAGATTGTTCCTAAGGGGACCGGCCTGTGGGAAGAACTCAGATTTCTTCTTGACCATCCTCGCCGATGTTTCACCCTCCTATTCCCCTCGAGCGCCAATTGGTGGCTATTTTGGATTCTTGCCGCATTAAATGCCATAGACTTGCTTTTCTTTGTGGTCTTAGATGTATGCAGCTCGTCAGCCCCTCTTGTTTATTATCATGCTAACCTTCGCCAGCTTAACTCAGGCCCAGTCGCTGAACTACCTGTCCATACTCGTATTGCCGATGGTCTATTTCAAGCTGCCTCTACCAGAACTGCAGGCTTCTCATGTTTCAGCCTAAGCGACCTTCACCCTGCCATCCCAGTATTGTACATGATCATGATGTACATTTCGATCTTCCCAATCGCAATCTCCATCCGCCGAACGAACGTCTACGAAGAAAAATCTCTCGGAGTTTACCACAACAAGAAAGATGAAGACGAGGAGGAATCAGCCAGCGCCCTAAACTATGTTGGTACCCATCTGCGACGTCAACTTTCTTTCGACTTGTGGTACGTCTTTGTGGGGTTCTTCCTTCTCGCCATCAGTGAAGGTGAAAGTCTCAAGGCAAAAGACTTCAATTTATTTGATGTTCTTTTCGAAGTTATCAGTGCGTACGGAACTGTGGGTTTGAGTATGGGTGTACCCAACGTCAATGCTTCTCTGTGCTCTCAGTTCACCGTCGTTGGGAAACTTATTATCGTTGCCATGCAAATCCGTGGCCGTCACCGCGGCTTACCTTATGGGTTGGATCGTGCTGTTCTGCTACCTAGTGAGGCACGTTTCCAGAAGGAAGCAGAGGAGAACCAACCAATTCTTGTTCGCACCAGGACAAATGCCTCAATGGGAACCACCTCAGGCATGGAGCCGCCTATCAGTCCCGGTTTACCTGGTCGACGTGGCAGTATGGGCCGTATACGCGAGCGAGCAAATAGTCGCATCATCTCCCAATTTTTATATCCTGGTCCCGTAATCCCCAGCAACGAGATACATGGTCACAAACGCGCAACATCAAACAACTCCAACAACCTGCGGGACTTCCCGCGATTCAATACTGAGCCAGTGTTCGAAGAGGAGAAGGACGACGTTCCTCCTCTTCGAACCATTGAGTCTCACAGTGGTGGTCCTCGCCGCGCAGAGACCAACCCAATGCCCTAAACGACGGGCAACAACCAAAGCTTTGCTTCTATGGGTCATGAGACAGACACGGCCTTATACTTTTGTTAAATGACTTCATTGTCCTTCTCAGAGGGGTATTCTGTTCATGCATCATTTTCACAAATTACATATTTTCCAGACAAAAAAGCGATTTCAAATGTCGAATGGGTTTACGGCGTTCAGCATCAGGGTTTTAAGAACTTAGAGCTTTTGGAAGGCGATTGTCATAGCGCAAGCTTTTGTTTCATGTCGAGGCAAACGAATGTCACAAATTTATGATGGTTCTAGAGGCTGGACCAAGGTGTTTTCATATTCATGGTCTTTTATGTAGCATAGCAAGATCCAGACCACATTGCGTTTCATCTTGTCTGGGGACTTGTATATCATCATGACCTTTGTTAGAGTAGCAGTGCCCAATAGAAGGCGATCCCGCCCTAGGTGCAAGCCATTGTCATTCATATCATTCTATGCGTCAAGTACAACAATAACTACACTTTCGCTATTCGTACAGCATATCCACTACTCCTACCCAATTACTTCATCCAAGTTTAATTAAGTCTAGAGAATCTATGCATAGGTCTGTATTATATTATGGCCCTTCTCACTTTGTCTCAAAAGCGCCAATATCCTTCAATGCGCCAGCCAAACGACGGTAATCTCGCAATAAGTCAAGAACTTCACCCAGCTTAAGCTCCCCAGGAGTCTGTATCTCCATGAAGCGTTTGTTGGGCGGGGCAATTCTAGGAATCTCTTTAGGTGGAAGAGCTGGGGCGATATCGGGGAAAGCCTGGGTGTTTGTTAGCCTTAGTTACTGGTATTCTGGCGTTCATGTCTTGAACATACTGTTCCTAAATCTCCACCGTCGGCGGGCTTCACCGACTCCTTAGCAGCTGGTGTTGCAGGGGCTGATGGGGTGTTGCGCCCAAATCCACGGATCATACTGATACTGGGAAGTCGAGCCATAGGATTAAAAGAATTGCCCAAGTTGCGCATCTGGTCCAGAACGGCAGGGTTCTGCCCCGGGATTTGGCTGGCTGTCTTGGGCTCGTCAGAAGCGAACAATACTTTCTTTGAAGAGCTCGCACTGCGACCACTTCGAGTACTATCAGCACTGCGGTCGCGGCGGCCTCCTATCAGGTTCAGAACCCGTTCTTCGCGCGAGGCTGGGCGCTTCAGGAGATCATTGTCGTCGGGTGCAAGGAGTCTGTTAAGCCCGCTGCTGTCCTCCTCATCGGGGGAGGGCGTGCTGACAAGTTTCCGGGCATCATCTAGAGTCCTTGGTACTGTGATAGACTCTCGGGGGCTATCCTGATGCTCCCTTAACTTTCCTACGAGGAATTTGTAACTATCTCCCAAGCTGTTCGATATGTTTTTTAAGCTCTGGTCAGCCGTGTTAAAGACAGCATCGCTGGCAGCCCCAAATGCCTGCGCAGGCCCGTTTACAAGATCGCTCAGACGACGGTTACGCAACGCCACAGATGCTTTGACATCAGGGGCTGAAAGCTTTGCTCCCTCAGCCTTGGTCTTGCTTGTTTCAGGCACGTTTGCTGATGAGGGCGCTTCTCCTTGCTGGTAAGCGGGAGGGAAAGTTTCGGTCCTTGGGCTTGTGCTCTTTGCTGGACCGGAAAGCTGTTCATCAGCCCTGAGTGTTGTAAGATCCACTGTCTGCAGAAAGCTGATGGCAGCCTCGAGGTTAGTCAAACAGTAAGCAGCCTCGCCTGTAAGCTTTGGCTCCCATCGAAAATACTGTATAAAGTGAACATCGCTAATGACATGTAGGTTCTCTGGCGGCAGAGTTATGAGGGTGTAGATAAGCATAGGCATAATCTCATCAGCGGATGCCGAAGGATGGAAATGAGCAAGGGTGTCGACGATACTTCGGTGGGCAGCTTTGAGATGATTCAGCTTACCCAGTGGATATCGCTTCTGTGTCATCATGGCAATGTCTCGCCTGGCAGGCTCCAGCTTCTCTTTAATATCTTCCACTGTCGGGCCAGCTTTCCCCTCAGATTCATCTGTTTCGCCTGTGAGGTCAATGCCTAGGTCAGCAGGCCCAATACCGACCAAGGCCAAGGCGGCAGTCTTGGAGCGTAGTTTGTCATCTTGTGCCTCATCCTGCGTGCTTCGGTGTCTGTAAATCTTGTCGTAGATGCCTTCACATAGTCTACGCTCGACAGCCTCTTCCAGCAGAGACCTCTTGGCTTCAAGAGCCTTCCTTGTTCTCTTACGGCTTGCTAGCTCTTCTGATGTGATCATTTGTTGCTCTGGCTCAGCCTTGGTAAGCGCACTGGCCTTTGATCGAAGCCGACTGGCGGCGGAGGATATTGAAGAGGTGGATGGTGCGGGTGAGACGTCGCGGCTTTGTCTTGAGGCAAGGGCGTTGATATGGGTGTTGATGTTAGCAGAGGCTTGCGTATAAAACTCCTGGAACTTCTGCGATAACCTCTCGATGTTAGGAGGAGTCGGATGGACTTTCGCATTCAGAGACTCGATGAAGCTATTCATACATGATTTAGCATGGCACAGTCAGGATCTACCATTTCTCAGTGTGCATACCTATCCGTCAAGGTTATAAGTTCGATGGGAAGGATGTCTAGCTCAATGGAAGCCCGAGTGGTTTCTATACCATCGTCTGAATCGCTATGTTCAGCAGTGTCGAAGGCATCAGGAGATGCAGTGCCATCTTTCGCCGAAGTAGCGTTTGCAAAAGTATGGGCTCTTTTGGGGACCTTTAATCGATCGTCGCTGCTAGGAGCGGTTGTTTTAGGAGTGTGCGAGTGAGAAGCAGTGCGGGTGGTGGAGGGACGAGCCGAGGGGCCCTCAGAGGGGTCGCGAGACGCCATGAGTCGTTGGTTCGAGCTATAGACGATCATCATGAGCTTCCACGACGTTCCGGGGATGTTGTAGAGTATATGGGAAAGGACAAGCAAAGGAAGAGGGTACAAATTCGTCGCCTAGGACCTTGTAGTACATACCGCGGGTGTCAATAGCTCGAGTGGGAGGTTCGCATGAACAAATGATGTCGAAGCAACAGACAGCGTGTCTCAAAGAGCCGATGCTGGCTGAGACCGAGACGTAACAGAGTACGGGACAATTGCTCCTTCTGTCCGTGCTGCCACTTGCATTCAATGAGGTACTAATGAAAGAAAAAGAAAAAAAGAAAGAGGCAAGGCCGATATGGCAGAAACGAATGTCAAGTGGATATCTGTACAATGAAAGAGATGGTGATGGGGGGCTTCTATTACACGCAATACAATGACGATGGATAAAGAAATGATAAGCAAATCATATGAAGATGGCCACCCGTTCTGGGGATTGACATGCAGGAGGAGTGGAGAGCTCAAGAAACTATGCAGCCACATGTCAGCCACTTCCGCCACATGTGATATGTTCACTCGCTTGACTGAGGCAGTCCATCAGTCTATCTAAGTCACCTCCCTCTGATTTTGCTCTTGATGTAAGAAACTATTGATATCATCTGATATGCCGATATAAGGCCTTTCGTCCATAGCTTTTGGCATACATATACTTGTCTAAAGTCAGTGTAGTAGTGCAGACAGAGAGTATGTACTATCCAAAGCTGGGTCACTGAAAACATCTTAATAAATACCTGGGATTATTCCAAATTGGTCAGAAACAAGGCACATTCGATCATGAAATATAAGACAATGTATTTATTCACTCGACTCTGCCTCTTTTAATCTCAAGCTGCCACGTTAAACTTCGGTGTATGTACAAATGCATCCCATGCTTTAACTTCTATGGACTCCTGGCCTATATTGTTTAACTGTCAATGAATGGTTTCCTTTCTCGTCACGTCTACTCATTTCTCAATTGCCTCCGATTCATTGTCCCTGATGAGCACATGGTAACTCACTTACACGAGGCCAATTCCCCACCACGACGAACTATGATTACCCCACAAAGTTTGGAAACACGGACTGGGCTATCCTACAGACCAGGCTGTATTTCATTGCATTGCTCCTTTACCACCTAACTTCAGATATACACAATACAGTATTGATATGTAAGTTGATATTCGAAGTTAAACCTCTCGCTGAGCTTCAGTTCCTTGCTCCTTTTCCACATCGTTTTCATATGGCCCTATTGTCCGACCTATACGTGAGATTGGCAGCACTCGGAACATTGTGAGCCCTTCACTCCGACGGTTTTCGTGTAATTATCCGCCCATATCAACTCAAAGTCCTAAATATACATATAGTTCGACCGTTCATAGATAGTCAAAGCTTTACGGCATGTTTTTGTTGACATGGTAGTTTGATTGGAAGACGGTTCCCTACCCTGAACAGTGGACAATAAGGGTCTCTCCCCTGCTTCCCTGGTCTCCTCCCGTCCGCACCTAATTTTGCGGGGTCCCCGCCTTTACAGAGACACTAGATAGATCAGCCTGGAACTGTAACTCATCATTGGCTCACTACGAGCTAAGCTGCTTCGAGTAATCAAATATCGGTCGCTATTGAATGGCCGGGCAATTGGGATATGAGAAACCGAGCTGGTACCGTGTTTGCCGGGCTGAACCGAGACACCCACCGAGATACAGCTATGAAAGGACCTATGATCCTCATATCTCGGGTCTCATCCAGTACCTAACCATTAGTTATCCATCATTGCTCTAAAGTCTTTAAGCAATACCCTTATCCGCGATCTTCACAATGTCAGATCCTCCATCTCGCATCCGCTCCATTCTCAACCATCTCCGCCCTCATCCCACGGCGCCTGTCAACTTCCACACTCTATCACCAACAACATTTCTTGAGCGTGCTGCTTCCATTGAACCAGATGCGGAAGCCATCTTCCATATCACAGTGAATGGTGCTGTGCTACGGCGCTCCTACGCTGAGTTTGCTGATCGCGCCCGAGGTCTTGCTTACTACTTCCTGAAGCATGGCTATCGACGCGTAGGCGTACTCGCGCCCAACACGCCAGCTTTTCTGGAGTCTATTTACGGCATTGTTGCGGCGGGTGCTGCCATTGTGCCAGTGAATTACCGCCTGAAGCAGGATGACATCGCCTACATCTTTGACTTTGCAGAGGTGGACTGCATTATTGTTGATAATGAGTTTGTTGGCTTGCTCGATGCCTATAAGGAGAAACACCAGAGTGTGCCCTTGATCGTTGATATGGTTGATTTTCTCCCCCGCACACATGTGCATTCTTGTCTCGAAACTGTTGCTAACCTTGCCCGTCAGGATACTGATGCAACTGAAGGGCAACTATCCGGACCTTTTGACGAAGCCGTCTTGGAGGGGTTGAAGCATGACATTGACCAAGGTAGCCATGGCTGGGCTGGCCTTCATGCCCAGGCACGAAGTGAGGATGATATGCTTGCCATCCCTTTTACCTCTGGAACAACATCACGTCCCAAGGGCGTAGTATACACACATCGAGGTGCCTATCTCGCTGCCATGGCCAATATTATTGAGTCGGGCCTCAACATTGGACGGTGTAAATACCTATGGACGCTTCCCATGTAAGTGAAGACAATTTGCTCACCATGTCATCATGACTGGCTGACCGAATACAGGTTCCACGCAATTGGATGGACATTTCCTTGGTCAGTTGTCGCTGTTCGCGGCACCAATGTTTGCTTAAGAAAGATTGACTACCCGCTTATTTGGAAACTGCTAAAAGAAGAGGGGATCACTCACTTTAACGCCGCTCCTACAGTCAACACACTGCTAGTAGCGGCCAGGGAAGCTGAAAGGCTACCGCAAGAGGTCAAGGTTACCGTAGCCGCTAGTCCACCCACTGGATACCTCTTTGAGCAGATGGTATGTTTTCGTAGATGTTCAAGTCTCACAATCATTCAAAACTAACCATGATGTGTAGACCAAGCTTAATCTCATGCCCGTTCACGTTTACGGAATGACAGGTGCGCAAGAAGAATTGTCGACACAGACAATTGCTAACGATCATTTCTATAGAAACATATGGGCCCATCACGAAATGCTATATTCTTCCTGAATGGGATAATCTACCTCCCCAAGAAAAATTTGCCAAGATGTCCCGGCAAGGCCATGGCTTCATCACAAGTCAACCAATCCGGGTCATCAAGCCAGACCAGCCACAGGGCGTGCTTATTGACGTCGCCAAGGACGGTAAGGAAGTTGGTGAGATTGTTTTCATCGGAAACATCTGCGCCAAAGGATATTACAAGGATCCTGAAGCTACACGGCAGCTCTTTGCCGGAGGCGTACTTCACTCTGGGGATCTTGCAGTCTGGCATCCTGATGGTAGCGCTCAGATTCAGGATCGTGCAAAGGACATCATCATTTCGGGGGGTGAGAACATATCATCTGTTGCTCTCGAAAGCATGCTCGCCCAGCACCCAGACATCCTTGAAGCTGGCGCTGTAGCTGTCCCGGATTCACACTGGGGTGAACGACCCAAGGTGTACATCACAGTCAAGGATGGCAAGAGTGTAACAGGAGAGGAGGTCATCTCGTGGGCCAAGCATCAGAGTGATATTAGCAAGTTCATGGTTCCTAGAGAAGTCGAAGTTGTAGATGAGCTCCCCAAGACAAGCACAGGCAAAA
This sequence comes from Fusarium odoratissimum NRRL 54006, assembly GCF_000260195.1. NCBI lineage: Eukaryota > Fungi > Ascomycota > Sordariomycetes > Hypocreales > Nectriaceae > Fusarium > Fusarium odoratissimum. Next base: position 1,139,601 of record NW_022158693.1, on the reverse strand, counting down.
TCAAGAAGAACGTGCTGAGGGAGTGGGCCAAGCACGGAAGGGAATAGGAGAGTCACTTGGGACTTGTGGGGAAAAGAGCGGCATGGAACTCATTCGAGTAACTTGGACCAATTTCTTTAGCACTCTTGTATATATCACATAATATATCTAACATCGTAGTGCAGCCGTTCGAGTGTTGCGAAGTTGACGGATAGGTTTGCTTCCAACCCATTATTTCGTGACGTGTTATGTGATTAATCAACATTCATTCGAAAAACAGCACCTGCGGGTCCTTCGTCCAGCGCATCCAAGGCCATCATATCGTCTAGATCGAGAGCAAAATCAAAAACCATAATATTCTCTTGAATGCGACCCGGATTCGAACTCTTGGGTAGGGGTATCCAGCCTTTCTGGAGTGAGTACCGGATAAGGATCTTTGCGGGAGTCTTGTTATGTTTTGATGCTACTCTTTGTACTTCTGGGTCATTAAGCCGAGTACCTGTTGCAAGCGGGCTGTATGCCTCGATAACAATACCATGGTCCTGACAGTAGGTCACGACATCTCGTTGCTGGCACCAGGGGTGTAGCTGATATTACACAGGCACCATAACGTTAGATTTCCCTCAAGACTACAGCGGAGACTTTAACTCACCTCGATTTGGTTCGCACTCGGAGGCCATTCAGTGGCATACTCCTTCAGTTCTTCGAGGTGCCGGACTCGAAAGTTGCTGACACCAATACTTTTGGCTCTTCCCTTCCTCTTAACCATTTCCATCGCTGCCCATAATCTCTGACGATAATCTCTGGATGGTCCAGGAACATGCATCAATAGTAAGTCTACGTACCCATCTACTCCAGCGATACGGTCCACAGTTTCGACGACATCTTGATACACGTCACCCTGGCCTGCCATCCTTCGTGGACTTCCGACTTTCGTAGTAAGGAAGATCGCTTCACGAGGTACACCAGACTGTTCGATGGCTTCGTAGACGCACACCTCATTGCGATATAACGCAGCTGAGTCAATGTGGCTGTAGCCCGCTAAAAGTGCTGCCAGAACTGCGGTGGTGCATGTTTGGCCGCGAATTTTGTAGGTGCCGAAACCGAGAAGAGGAATAGTGGCTGTCGTATTTTGAAGAGTGAGGCAGTCTTGGGCTCCTAATGAGGTGGTCGTGGCAGAGGTTGCTCGGTGATTTAGCTGCGTCATAGTAGGTAAAAGCTGACTATTCGAATAGTGCGGTGTGTGCAGGAGCCTCGATACCTCATTTCACTCACTTTCATTGAGACATAAAAAACATGATGTAACAAATAGGTAGAGTTAGTAAGTGATGAGTTTGGAACCTTGCTTCTATCTCGCTAGCTCTGTCACGTTTTGCTGTTTTTTAAGCCTCTGGGAGACTCAGTTTCATGGATGGGTTGCGATAATGGCAAAGGAATAAGACAAATATTCATTCTCCTTCCATTATGTATAGGATTCTCTTGTCAAAACCTTGCCTCGAGGGGCATCATAAAACGGGGCGCCAAAAATCACTACATTATAGATATTCCTGAACTTATACTACACTTGCTTAATCCTCTGGTTGCTGATAGAACTAAGTGCCTAGGTTTTCTTCCCTCACCTAGTCTAGGTCTGTGTCTAATCTTCTACTGAGTAAAGATAAAGCGTTCAGGGTGCATCTTAAAACTTAAGCACAGTCCTTCCTTCCTTCCTTCATGCATGCAAAGTCAAGGATTGCGCATGGCTCTTTCTGGGTGTTGGCATTATGCTGGAACGTTCGCTGATGATTAACCTGTCACCCCAACCAATAAATTAGAGTAGATAGTAAAAACGACACAAGGAAAATCAGCAAGAAAAACATATCTCGCCCAGAATAACAATAATACAGTCAATAGTTCCCGAATAAGTTTATCTCTAAACCTTTTCTAAAGCCAGGCATACTTACTGTTCATAGTTTATAGGGTAGCTTGATGCCCATACTCGCCAACAACTCGTACGTTCGTCAAAAAGAGGGGCATTAAGCTGTCCAGTGGGGCCGGCGTAATTCTAGAAACCCCCACGAAGCGCTAGAGAGTCGTAGAAACTCTATGTTTAGCGGGAACTCACTGGAATATGTCGTCACTGCCTGCCCACCTACTGGGTCCTGCCTGCCACCTGGAGCTCTTCCCGTGCTTGGGCAGCCTTCAGAGATGAGGTGAGAAGGTGGGCGGGAACTGCTGATCACCAAACAAATTCCATCCCTTCACTACAACCACTTCGACTTCATCACCTAAACTTTCCCCTCCCTCCAAACACAAACATACGTGCTTCCTGTCTTGATAGACTTGACTGATACACACTTTACAGAGTCAACCATAATCTCACTGTCAACCATGAGCACTCTCAGGCCGTTGCGCGGCGGCTGCCAATGCGGCCGAAACCGTTACATAATTGCTGTTCCTCAAAATGGCATCAATGAGGCACAGGTTCTCTTCAACACTGAGTCTGCACATCGTAAGTCGGAGATGTCCTTCAGACACACACCCGCGAGCATCGAGCATATGAGCTGACAGATGCCTACAGAGATACCTCTTGCAACTCCACTGGCCGCCTACATCCGAGTTCCGCTTTCATGGTATCATAGTACCACCTACTCTTTCTTCCCCGACGAGACACACGCCTTGATTCGACGAGTTTATACACACCCTAGCCAACAATACTCAAAACGTCACTTTTGCGGCTACTGTGGTACGCCACTGTCCTACTGGTCCGAAAACCCGCATACCGAGGCCGAATTCATCAACCTTACGCTCGGAAGCTTGCTGAGGGAGGACTTGCGAGATCTGGAAGACATGGGATTGATTCCAGAAGAGGAAGATGACAAAGCCCCAGCAGGCCAGTCACCGGCAGTGGTGGGTAGGAACACTGCATTGCGTCAGTCGTATGGAGTTCCCTGGTTTGATGGCATGGTAGAAGGAACACGCCTAGGTAACATGCGCCGAAGCCAAGGTGTCAAACAATCTCATGATGGCCGAGTCAAGGTCGAGTGGGAGATTGTCGAATATTCCAATGGCGAAGAATCGACGGCTCCGATGGAAGAAGATAACGATGCGGAGATGTCGAACCCAGGAAAGCGAAAGCTACAGGACAGGGACGACTCGGAGGCAGGTGCTGTTGGGAACTAGGAAGTACTGCTGACCGAATTGGGCTCAATTGTGACTGTTGTAATATCGAGGAAGCTGACGACTGATGGGATAATGATGAGGGGCCCTTGCTAAAATTCCGACGGCGAGAGGCGTTGACAAGTGCATATTCGCAGCGATTTCAACAACCCCATGGCTCTTGGATGACATGTTGGCTCAATCTCGGTTGTCATATTAGATAGTTTGCGAAAAAGATTGTACTGCCATGCTTTCTGAACCTGCGTTATCATGTGAATATCTGAGCCATTATCCTTGTATGCTGATGAATTAGGAGAAGCTACCAGTTTAAGAAAACCAAACGATAAGCAGATATGCATGGATATATGGTGATAGCGAAAAGACAAAATCCGTCATTGAGCCGCATGGGGAGTCCGGATATCTGGGCCGTTCCGTTAGTACCTATGACTGGTGTTTCGGGCCTAGCAGCCATGGCAGCCCGGGAAATTCGGGGGCAATGCAGTCCGGACCGTTTGATAGAGTGGGAACAGGAACCGGGAGAGAGCGACACGGCAGGCACATGCAAAATAGAGAAGCAATGAGGATCACAGTTACAGCACAGCATCCGAAACACAATGCAGCCTAAACAATGGGAAACAGTGGTGGGAGGACCCTTGGATCTCGAGGCCGAGACACCACGTGCAGAGCATAAGATCTCGGGAATCAACTAATTCCTCCTGCATTTGATTCATCCGGTGAGGCGAAGTTGCAGCGGTCATTACAGAGCGTGCCGAAGTTCTGGCGATAGCGGGCTGTCGTGGCGCCGGAGAGGCGGGCCGAAGGCTCGAGTAGGCACATATGAGCGGGAATCGTCTGACGAAAACGGAGGTCCAGGTTGGACAAAAAGAGTTAAGTGTCCAAGGGATCTGTTATTTTACCAGACCTCTTGTTGAGAATTGGGCAATTGTGAGTTTCCGGAAAATTATAATGAGATGAAGAAAAAGGAGAAGAAAAGGAGGGAAAAAAGAGGAGTCAAAGGAGGAAGCAAACAGCAAGAGAATCTGGAAGGGTCCTGAAACCAATCCCCATGGGGCAACCACATTGGCTGGGGTTGCCTTTTACCTTTTAAGAGGGTGCCAGGTTGAGGGAGACATCCATCAGCAAGCTGCAGGCGCAGACAGGCGTGGCCCTGAGCAATGGATCCCTGGCAGTTGCTGTGCGTGATAAACCCACAATTCGACTGAGGAAGGTACCCTACCTTGGCGTTCGTGTCTTTTCGTGTCGTGAAAGAACAGCTTTTGTCAACCCCACCCCAGCTTTTGTGGCAGATGATCCAGCCGCGGATATGACGGTCCGAAGTACAAACACGGCCATTGAGAGGCATATCCCTTCTACCTACCTAAGGTATTCATCAGTTTCACCGTGCATTGTAGCTGACACGAGAGGAGAGAGTCTAAGCTATGAGTGGAACGAAAAGCGACAACCCATGTTCTAGGTTGGGGTATATAAGAGCGTCTTGTGATGCTAGAGAAACATGATCTTCTCCTCCCTCTCTTCCAATCCAACATCCTCCTCCTCCACTCAACTGTAACCTGTGGCCTTCAACTCTTGTTTCTTTCGTTTCAGCTGGCCTGATAACTAGCTCTCTCGAACCACGACTCAGATCAGTCCACACTTGAAGGGCTGATAGCCAGCCTGATTCACAATGTCTCTCCCCAAGGACTTCCAATGGGGCTTCGCCACCGCCTCGTAAGTAACCCAACTCCCAGTACCACCGAGTGACGGTAATTGACCATCCAGATAGGTATCAGATTGAAGGTGCTATCGATAAGGACGGTCGTGGCCCTGCTAACTGGGATACCTTCTGCGCTAAGCCTGGCAAGATCGCAGACGGCAGTTCTGGTGTGACCGCCTGTGATTCTTACAACCGTACTGCTGAGGATATTGCTCTTCTGAAATCAGTAGGCGCTAAGGCATACCGATTCTCCCTCTGCTGGTCTCGAATCATTCCTCTCGGTGGTCGAAATGATCCCATCAACCAGGCTGGAATTGACCATTATCGCAAGTTTGTCGATGATCTCCTGGAAGCTGGAATTACCCCTTTCATTACTCTTTTCCACTGGGATGTACCCGATGAGTTGGACCGCCGCTACGGCGGTCTCCTGAACCGAGAGGAGTTTCCTCTTGACTATGAGCGCTATGCTCGTGTTGTTTTCGAGTCTATCCCTCGCTGCAAGAACTGGATCACTCATAATGAGCCCTGGTGCTCAGCCATTCTAGGTTACAGCACAGGATCTAACGCACCCGGTCGCTGTTCTGACCGCAAGAAATCCGATGTTGGTGACTCTTCTACTGAGCCTTGGATTGTTGGTCACAACCTTCTTGTTGCCCACGGCCGTGCTGTCAAGATTTATCGTGAGGAATTCAAGCCCAAGAATGGCGGTGAGATTGGTATCACCCTCAACGGCGACGCCACATACCCGTGGAACCCCAAGGACCCCAGAGATGTTGAGGCTGCCGAACGCAAGATCGAGTTTGCTATCTCGTGGTTCGCTGACCCTATCTACTTCGGAGACTACCCGGCCTCAATGCGCGCCCAGCTCGGTGACCGCCTTCCCACCTTTACCCCCGAGGAAAAGGCTCTTGTTTTGGGATCCAATGACTTCTACGGCATGAACCACTACACTGCCAATTATGTCAAGCACCGGGAGGGAGAAGCTGCCCCTGAAGACTACGTTGGTAATCTTGAGCTGCACTTCTGGAACCACCGGGGTGATTGCATTGGCGAGGAGACCCAGTCTACCTGGTTGCGACCATGCGCCCTAGGCTTCCGTGATCTACTTGTCTGGATTTCCAAGCGTTATGGCTTCCCCAGAATCTATGTTACCGAGAACGGCACCAGCATCAAGGGTGAGAATGACATGCCACGAGAGAAGATCCTGCAAGATGACTTCCGCGTCAAGTACTATGACGATTACGTGAGAGCCATGGCCGATGCTTCTAGACTCGATGGCGTGGACGTTCATGGCTACTTTGCCTGGTCTTTGCTGGACAACTTTGAGTGGGCTGAGGGTTACGAAACTCGATTCGGCGTAACTTATGTCGACTACGAGAATGACCAAAAGCGTTACCCCAAGAAGAGCGCTCAACATCTAAAGCCCTTGTTTGATAGTCTTATCAAGCAGGAGGAGCATGCTGTAAATGGGAATGGTGTTAAGGCCGGACAGACCTGAGAATGATCGAATTGAAGAAGATCATGATCATTGTTACGGTTTCCCGAATATGATACTCCGATAAATCTATTGCAATTGAATTTAAAAAATCGAAGATGAATTCTAATAATGAGAAGTGCGACTTATTCCCTTCACGTATGGCAATATCTTTCATTGGAGTAAGTTTATTCTCTTTACGCATTGTGGTAATCTTATTAGAGTTAATTCGGCATATGTGGTTTAAAACAACCTTGACATATAAGGTTATTTGGACCTGAATTCTGTTTTTTGTAGCTTTGACTAACGATGCACCAATTTAGACACGTTTGAAATTGCCTACTGACCTCGCTGCCCTTTCTGTTCCACATCCTCATCAATGACCTGCCTCGAGAGGTCATCAGGTTGCATTTGTACTTCGATAGAACATTGTTCTTGGGAAGTACCCTGCTCTGCTTCCTCGCTGCCACGTTCCTTGTTTCCTCTCCGCATGTAGTAGCGAAAGACGTATACTAGCCCCTGAGCCATGAACACCTGTTCGATGGTGTACAACAGTACAGGTATTTGTATATAGGCTCTTGTTAGATCATCCGCACGTGCCCACATTGAACTTGCTAGCGGTATGCCCAAACTCGTTGTTTTGGCCGCTCCGCAAAAGCATACGGCGATCGTCTGCTCTTTAGACATGCGCTTGAAGACTTGCCTAAGCCAGGATGAAGACACTGTTCTGACAAAGCGCCCAGGTGGTCTGGCGAGAAAGAAGCAGATAACTGTGAATAGAGCATATAACGCAACGTTCATAAAGACAAGGAAGAGGACGTTGCTTGTAGATAAGTCTTTCAACGCTCCGGTGCCGAAAGCTCCAGAGAATGTCGTCCATACGAGCAGAACAAGACACAGTGTTGAGACCTTGGCCAGTTTGAGAGTATTGAGAACTTTGACGGTGCGATCCTCCCACCTCCAACGTACAGCTTGACCAACAATAAGGGGCAAGACGACACTGAGACATAGCTGCTTGGCTACATCTGCATACATATGTCCTAGGGTGGACGGATCAGCAGGGCGCCAGCTGTCGAATGCTTCAGGATGCCCAGCTGGAAAGAATCCGTATATGAGCAGAGGAGATAGAAACGATCCAGCAACGTTGCCGATGACAACAGAGATAATGGCAGCGGCTTCGTCTCCGCCTGAAGCCCGTGTCATTACGACATTGGAGGCAATAGTGGTTGGAAGACAGGCAGTGGTAAGAAGGCCGATGAGGATCGGAGGCGAAGGGGTTTGAGACCTGAGAGCCCCAGCTGCGATAGAGATATGAACAATGGCTAGAACTATGAGCTCGTGTTATAATCCTCTATGGCAGAGAAACAACTCACCAAGCACAATGGCCGGGATAACGGCAAAACTAATCCCATGGACCAGAATATGTAATCTCCAATTTGTCACATTCTCCCGAAGCTTCCCTGGTGATAGTTGTAGCCCACTAACGAGAAAGATGAATGCGACCGCGCCGTAGAGGATGCTATACTCTGAACGAATGATGCCTCCATGCTGAGCAACAGCTGTGAACGGGGTGTCAGCACTTGTCTTGGCGAGAGAGAGCCATAACTTGCATGGGAAAAAATATCCAAAAACACAAGCAGTAGCGAACCCAATAACCAAATATTGTGCCAGTATGAGGTTGAGCACTTTCTTAAACCAGCCAATTGCTCCTCTTGGAGGCTTCTGCCTTTCCTCAATCGACATTCTCCAGTCTCGACGGCTTTTCCGCCATTTTTGGTCCTTCGAAAGATCAAGTGCGAGAGAACGTACGGTGCCGATGGTCGGTTATATACCAAATGCTGCTTCTTGTAATGACATGGGCAGTAATGGTATCATTCGTCAAAAGGTTATGGGTTGGGGCCTGGTAGCTTGGCAGGGACAAAGACCGCCCGCGTTATTACCGACATCACGAAATGGTCAAGAGGGCGGACTTTGAATTGTCCTTGGAAGGCGGGCCGAAACGGATATCCGAGGTTACTTACACCATCAACCGATAAAACAAGTAGGAAGCAATTAGGGGTTACATAGCATTAGACAGATATATCATATCAAAGTACATGATGATACAATTACGCGAATTAAAATAATTGCCTCCCAAGCAGACAACACTCTCATCTTCATCTCTAGAGCTAGTCATGCCAAGCAAGAGGTAGGTCCTGGACCTGATCCAGGTTTGTCTGGGCAGCATCGCCTCAACTTTTCTACCTATCATCTCTCCAAGATGAGTATGGAAACACTAAAACCAGTCCTTAGAAATGAGTAGCTGGCTTCTCATGTAAGACAAACAAATCCGAAAAAAAGAAAAAAACGCCGCGCGATGTGTTGTGGTATCAAGATGGATAAAAGGGAATAACATCTCGCAAGTCTGAGGGTATAGACTGCTTGTTGCAACTCGTTAAGAGACGTCCTGTTCATCAAAGGAGCTGTCTCGTTCGTCGTCAAGGAATTAAAGAAAGTAAGTTCAAAGGGAATTGACGAAGTGTCGGTCTGTCAATCGGTCGAAGAAAGGCGTCACAAAGTGACAGTTTATCTGTTCAAACAACAGCGGATGGAGGCTCCAAAGGTAAGGCTGTTCTGGAATCATTGGGGTTCGTGGTGCTGGGAGCTGGTGCAATCTCTGGATCAGGAATCTGGATATCGAGCTATCAATGCGTTAGTAACTTCCCTGGTACGATGAAAAAAAGTAACTTTACAGTCATGTAGCCCGTTTGCCGCAGAGGCAAGATCTTGGGTGGAATAGCACCATCTTCAGTGCCAATCGTTTTTTCCATCTCAAGATTCCATTGCTCAATCCACTTTTCGAGACTATTCAGTCGAGACTTGATTCCAGTGAGGCCAACGTCATCCCAAATCCAACCAGTGACGAGTCCAAGGAGAGCATCAATTATGTTCCGCAAGCCGTAAGGGTCGAACGTAAGAATCAACTCGCCGTTAAGCTTCTCGATAATTCGGCGGAATTCTTGCTCGGATAGACCAGCAGGATCCAGGATCTCTGGGTATAGGTTGGAAAATGTCGGTGCCAAATCGCCCTTGATCAACCAGTCGCGGCGTATTCGAATGATGCGCGTGTTGACATATTCAGGTGAGTCGACGGGAACATGAGGGTTGAGGTGAGGATAGCAAGGGTGCTGAGGACCCCATTCACCAGCTGCATCGGGCTCAACATCTTCACCCATAATAGAAGAATTTGTCGTCGACAGAGCAGATCCTATTCCGTCGCCAGCCGAGACGTTAGAAATCCGCGGGTCCATGATGTCAGGACCACGCTCCAGATCCTTGCCATAAGACGGCATAGGATCGTCGGTCTCTGGCATCATCACAGCCTTCCCTTTGCCCTTGTCAATCTTGACAATTGGATCTTCCACCACGGTCTCCTGAGCAAACAGGTCCCTGCTAAGGCGTGGTTCTTCGGCGGACACTGCACCCCTGCGAGACCCTTTCTCGTCGTAAGAAGCGCGCACAGAATTCGGTAGGCTTATGCGCCTGTCACTGCTGCCGGCCCTATCAACCTGAAGGCTTGCGCGAGGCGTCAAAGAATGCCTTATCTGATGTTGTTCGGAAAGCGTAAGAAGAGGATAATCGCTGGGTCCAGTACCTATGGGATCGGGCGGTGCTCGGGTATCGAATGTCGGGTGCTTAAGAGGAATGGATGGTGGTGGAGGGGTCGAGGGACGACGTTTACGCGACGATTCGGGCTTGGTATGAGGCCGAGGTGTCGAATTTGTAGGATTCCAGAGACGGACAGCTGATAACCGACGAGGACGATTAACAACTCCAGCAGCCTTTTGTGGTCGAAATGGCGAAGGATGCAAGGCTGTTGCTTGGTAACCGTCAAAGGGTCGAGCTGGCTGGCGCTGGATATTCGAGGCGGCAGCAGCAACGGCGGCTTGTCCAGAAGATGAGCCGGTTCCGGGATAGGCGGACCTTGGGGGTTCGAGGCTCAGTATTAGAGGGTTGCCGTGTGCATCTACGGCGGCCGGTATGGGGTTGGAGGGAAAAGGTCGGGAAAGTTGGGGATCCGTTGGAAACAGATTGTCGGCACGGCCGCCTGGACGACCGCGCTCGCTAGAAATGGCGAGGTCCTTCTCACGCTGACGTGAGTGAGGTGGAGATCGAGGTCGAGATTGAGACCGAAGCCGTCGTCGACTTGTTGGCTACGTCCTGGAGAGTTCGGCTGGGCGCTAATTGCCTGTGCACGGAGCCGGTGTTGGCGGAAGACAAACGCAGAGAAAGAGAACGAAGGAATGCGACAACTGCACGTTGCAGCTGTTGCTAGACTCAAATCGGGAGCGCTAAGAGAAAATGGAGGACTGAAGACAGTGGCGTTTGTGAAATCGTCGTTGTGTACGGTATCGGCCTCGATCTCGTAGTGATGGATTGTCGAGCGGCAGCGGGCAAGAGAATTGCTCGAGTCGTTGACAGGCAAAGGAGAGAGAGAGCAAGAAAAGAAGCAATAAAGGAACTGAACGTCAACCAGGGGAAATTCGCTGACGGTGGGCCAATGACGGCTGCGGAAGGGGGCTGGGGAGAGGTTGACAGGGGGCTTAGTGGATGATGGGCTGCTGGAAGCCCTGGAAGCCAGCATCCTCAGTGCTGAACTGCAGCCTAAGTGGAGGAGAGCCCCTACCTTAGGCGAAAGTGACTTTGCGTTCTCTCAGCTCGCCTTGCTCAGCATGTGGATGTTTTCAGTTGGGAAGGAATTGAATCTCATAAAATCTTGGAGGAGACTTTTGCTAGAGATGGACGGGTTATCAGTAGGGCTGCCGAGTTTGCGACTAGTTGTCGTAACACTATTGGACGGTTGACCCTCTAATAAGTCGACGGTTGCTCGGCGTACTTGAGCAAACCAGGAGAAGCCTGATGAAGGAGTGTAAAAGAAGGCTTTGCAACCCCCCTTGACCTTTATAACGTTGATCGTGTTTCCTTTTTCTTTTTCTTCTCTTCCCTGGCCGGTATCACCGGAAGGTCCAAGGGTTGGAATTCTTGGTCAACAGGCGGAGATTTGCGCTCGCTTGAAGCCTTAGATGAATTAGCCTCATATAACGGACGGTAGTTGTGCTGTTAGCTTACAACCGGGCTCTTTTAAGTTCTTGAGTGGTTCTGATGATGTCGATAGATGAGGCTCTTTTGTTCTGCAATGGTGTCTTTAAGCAACGAGTGGACGAGCGAGACACGGGGGAATACAGCAACTTTATTGTAACCAAGTGTCATCACTCAAAACCAGATCTACTTTAAAGAGTACATCGAGACATCTGGTCATGCAGAAAATAGGAGCCAAGACCTCTACAGTTTCTTTTCCCTTTCCTATCTGGGCTATCTCTGACATCCAGTAGGTCGTTTAGGCATGCAGGGTGTGTGCTAATTGGTATCTGGCGCTCTGTTCTCGTCATCAAATCTTCATCTTGAATCTTCAAAACCTGGAACCAGGGGCTTCCGAGCTTCTGGGCTCCAACAAACTAGTCTCCATCCCCTGAATTGGTCTTTTTTCTTTTTCTTTTTTTTTTTTGACAGGCGACGGCTTTTACAGGGGGTTTACGTAGTCCCTTGGGTGACGCCATGCTGGGCTTCAATTTGTGCGGGCGTTGGGAATCCTTGTCCAGAGAACTGATGGTTGGCTTTGAGCTGAGTTCCGAGGCATCTTCTTAGTTCATGGCTGATTGAATATTCATGCAATGTACAGAGTAGTGATGGCCTCAACTGCGAGGCCGTTTTCTGCTTTCTTCATCGTCCTATACTTGCATACACATAATCCTTCGAGCATTTGCAGACCTTGGAAGCCATTATTGCAGTTACTTGACTCAAAGAACATGTCACGTTTCTTGCAGTTGTCATAGTCATTCCACCTGAGATAGCCCCTGTCTCAAGATGGGACGAACGTCTCGAATTTAGTTGCCCTTGCAAATTTTCAAGATCGTTACGACGGAAGAGAGATTTACTACCCTAGTCAGCCTCGCTTGCATGATATACTGCAGGTCGTTATTATTAAGACGTGCTGCACGTGAACTCTTGTGATGGAGTTGATCTTCTGTACCCCTGATCCTCTGGAACTACCCGACATTATCGACATCAGCTGAACGTTGACGTCACACTGCTGAAAAGAAGGACGGCCTCGATTCTGTTGTCGTCTCCAGGTTCTTTTTCCAAACAGAACTCCTGAACGGACATACCGACTTCCGGGCCTGAATGGGACTCTTGCATAAAGCACTCAAATTGATATGGGACTATTCCGTGATTATCCCAGCTATAGAGATGCTGGACGTTCTGGAACCTTTTTTGTTACCGACAGCTACATGAATTTCAGGCCATTCGTTAGTTATCCTTACAGCTTGACATCAGACACGGCACAAGATCCGCCCTTCACTCACAGCCATACAAAAGCCTTATATTTTATAAGGATATCTCCCAATCCTTCCAAATGCATGCACCATGTTCGACAAGATCTTCCATTGTGCAGAGCAGGCTGCTCATAACATACCAAGTATGACACCTTCAAGCACATTTTGATTCGATCTCCCGCTTCCCTTGCATGCTGATCGACACGGCCCAAGACCTATCTCAAGACATATCCAGATGACTGTCAAATCACAAGGCCATGTCACCCACTAGCTTAGCCATTGTTCCACATCAACTTGAGATATTATAACTTAGCTACAACTGGCCCGTTTTCCCAGCTGAACGAACGGAAACTAGCTCAAGAAAACCTCCGCCTGTTCCATGTAATGAATTCGATGGCCAGCCCAGCTTCAGCTTCGGGACCAGCACCAGCACCAGCACCAGCGCTAAATTACAGTATAAAGTGCTGGAGGTAGTACAGAAAACAGCCAAGAGCCTCCCTCTCGTCAGTCTCACTCTCCAATGCCGTAGGTCACTCTCTTAGTAAGTGACGTCTTTTAAGACAACTCACATCGTCACACTCTCTCGATGAACTCATCGCCACCACATTCCAATTGCTCCAAGTGTTGCACAACGCTTTCATCACCTACACCTGCCTTTTCGTTTCCTCGACTGGTGCCCTTCTCTTCCCTCGTCTTCCTTGGCCCCTCACTCTCCGCGTCGGGGAGCTTTGTCGCGTGACTTGGCCCAATGCGCCGCCTTTCTCTCCCTAACACATACTCTGGACATAGTTTTAAGCTCGGCCATTCATCAACACTGAGCGCCGCCCTGCACAAACGGTTATAGCGGTTTCAGCGATTGAGCTTCGGCCATGACGGACGACAATACAGCGTCGTCCGCCGCCGGGAGACCCGCTACCGGGACAAGCTCCAGCTTCAGTGCCCCGCCTCCCGGTCATGGACTCCGCCGTGCCATGACCGTCTCGGTCGCCGAGGATGCTGCCTCTCGGCGTCAACATATGTCACCGCCTGGTTTCGACACGATACCGCCACGCCGCAGTTCAAACTTTTCAGAGTATAGTCTCAGCGAAGCTCGAGATCTTCTGAATCCCCAGCTTCGAGATCCCAGCAGCACTGAGTCTTCTCCTGGAGAAACATCTTCTCTAGCATCGTTGTCATTGGCTTTTGCTCTTCTTCCAGCTATATCTGGTGTTCTATTCAAGAATGGGAACGCTGTAGTAACGGATGTTATGTTATTGGGCTTGGCTGGCGTTTTCCTTCACTGGTCTGTGACACAGCCATGGTAAGCTCCTATCCTTTGCTTTCCCCTACCGCAACTTTCGAGAACATGTGCTTATTCTGGACAGGGCATGGTATCATTCAGCGCAGGAGGTACGGATACAGCACGAGTCAACAACCGATAGTGTTATCGACGATGATAGCGACCTCGACTCGAGCACCCACATGCCAGCGCCTCACTCGCCGCTTGATCACGTACCGGAATACCAAGAAGTTCAGACCGAACCGACTGAGGAATTGCAGGATACGAAACCATCAAACCAGCAGCAGGAAGCTCTTGCGGAACTATACTATTACGAAATAATCGCCCTAGCCTCGTGTTTCATTCTTCCACTCCTCGGCGCATACCTCTTACACGCCATCCGATCACAGCTCAGTCGCCCCTCCGAGGGTCTCGTTTCCAACTATAACTTGACAATCTTCCTTCTCGTAGCCGAGCTTCGGGTTCTGTCCCACATGATAAAGCTGGTTCAGTCGAGGACGCTTCACTTACAACGGGTAGTACAAGGAGGACCATCCAGATTCCAGAAAAGTAGTGAGAATTTGGGACAATTGGAATCCGTACTCGCGCGGCTGGAACGACTCGAGTCACGTTTCGCAGCGGAAGAAACCATGTCTGTCCAAGAAACAAAGCAGGAGATTAGCAAAGCAAAGCAGAAGGACAGCGTTGTGGCACGCGATGTGCGTAACGCAATTCAACCGGAATTGGACGCGCTCAATAGGGCTGTTCGTCGTTACGAGAAGAAGGCGACGCTTCTCCAATTTCAGACAGAGTCGCGCTTCTCAGGGGTCGATGCAAGACTGGATGATGCTATCGCCCTTGCTGCGAGTGCTGCGAAGAATAGTGCATCACATAAGAACATGTTTATGTGGACGGTGGAATCACTCACCGTCATTATCCTTCTCCCGTTCAAAACGCTGCTAAGAATCATGCTTTTACCTCTGAGCACACTGTTAGTGCTCACGAGTAAGAGCAAAAAGAAGAGTCCTCCTTCATCAAAGATGTCGCGCAGCAGTAGGAACGGGAAGGCGTCTGTGCAACCGAGATATAACGGTGATAGAGTTCCATCCAGAGTTGCCAAGCGATAATGGAGCGTTGCGATTACGCATTGTGTAATAGGCTTTAATGATATTCTTTTTGTCAATTCTCGAGAATGATTCACAGCTAGTAGCCTCATTGCCGGTGAATACCTTTCGAGACACACCTACTGAACATGAGCTCGTATTGAATGTTACAGTTACACTTGCTAATTTTTTTTTTTTTTTTTTTTTTTTTTTTTTTTTTGATATTTAGAAGTTATTTTTGAACGGCTTTGAGTTACGGGGTTCCCTAAATGATATAAACTGCAACCATACTTGTGACCGAATCATCGGTTGAGGGACTCAAATTTCTTGGTCGGAGTGAGTGGATGTGAGGTAGGTGTACAGAGCGCAACAATGACCCCCCAAAATGGATCCTGTAATTAAACAAAGAGAAGGCTTGTCACGACTGGCGAAGCCAATCTGAGGTCAACTTCAGCTCCCGAAGGTCGATGTCGTTCGGGCATTGTGGGTGAATTCAGCAATCAACAATACACCAGCTCGTGCAAGTTGGTTCTTGTCTCAGGTTGAATCTAATGAGCACCACTCTCGCCAAAATCGATGCGAGCCAGAAAGATACGCTCGTGACTTGAGATAAGCTAATTTCGAGTCGGCGATAGAGAAGGTTGTTTGTTCAACCTGTACCCATTTCCCTGCATGAACTCGACTCGGTCTACATACAGCTCGAGGCAATGAGCTTGTGAATAGACAGGATTACGGCTGGTGGAGGTGGTCGGAGCTAGGAATTAACTTTACCGCGTCACACATCCGGATGTTACTCTGATAAGTTGTGCATGTGCTGTCATGCTGTTCTATGTAATGCTTGAATCGGCAAATGATAGGTAATATCAGCGAGGCGCTAAGTTTGACAAGGATGGACAAGGATAGAGAAAATTCAAACAAATTGCTCGATCATCGATCGCGTCAACCCTTGTTTCTTCGGTCCATCAAGTACAGTACAGCACGTGGCCGGGAATCCCATCGCCAATAAGCCGCTAAGGCCTACCAGCATGGGGTTGGTGTGAGGCATTGTCAATTATTGAACCTAAAGCTGAGTATCGGACACTATACCAAGCCTTGGACGAGAGGCCAAAGACATGATCAAGTTGCGCTTAGGAACACGCTGGCTCTGTAAGATGACGAGAGTATGACAGATGTTCTGCGCTTCGTGTGCTTGTAACGGGTCCGAGTTTATTGTTGTTGATTCGATATCAAGAACATCCCAGTAGCAATGAGTGATACTCCAAGAGACTGCAACTGGATCAACATCTTTCACCCAAAACACTGGGCCTTTCAACTGGTGGAACAATAAATGGGAACAAAATAAACGGGTGACACCATTCATTCGTTGCACACCTCGCTTGCACACGATAGAACACGTCGATCAACCAAGTAGATGTTGAGGATGACGGGGGATTTGCAATTCCACATGGACAATAATAAGCTAACGTTAGACCCATTTTCACATTCACCATGTTGAATATCGGTATTGACCTCAACATTGTCCGTAAGCCTTCTTCATACGACGCCCGCCGCTGCTTCTCTCATTCTCATGGAGGGAAACAAGGTTGACAGGGGGTGCGCGTCTCTACTTTGGCTGATGATCTTCCCGTGACAAGATTGGCGAGAAGAGCACGAGCTGGGCGTGATGGCATCCATGGTGAAAGCACCCATGATCTGGCCTGTTATAAGCTTGTTGTCCAGCTGAAGCTTGTGGACAATGACAAACAAAAAGAGTGGAGCGCTTTAATCTCTTTAATTTCCAGACGCGTCCTACCGCTCGGCGCCGGTGTCCAGGTACAGTAGCGTATGTTCCAAAAGGGTAAAGAGACGAGGATTTATTAAAGTATCCGCTGGTACCTCCAGGCCAAGGCAAAACTCTCCAGTGTAAGTACGTCCATCTTCGATCATGGATTGTGACCTTGCCGAGCTATAGTAAACCACAAGTTCTACAGAGGAGATAAGAAGCTGACATAGCCTTGAAACTAATCAAGCCGTTGCCGATTCGCTAAGCGACTGATCGAGAGCTAGTATAGTATTCTGAGCTATTACTGACCAGGTGTTGGGTAAGGTAACCTTTGCTTGCTGGCGTACATATGCACCGGCAGGCTTTGCATTTTGTGCTATGGGACCATCGCTGGGCGCTCACCAGTCGACATCTGTTGTGCATGTCGACGGGGAAGCTAATATGCCGCAACGCTCATAGATCGCCGTCAATGGTTGAAAGTGTATTAGGAAGAGGGAAATCCAGGTTCGACTACTCAATACTCTAAATATACCCGAACTCAAGAATCCTCCAGTGTTACAAGTTCTTACCAGGACCAGAACGGGCGACTGAAGCCAATGATTGACTAAACAGCAAGTCTGCAAGACATCTGACGAGACTCTACGGACAAGTGATGCCCACGCCTCAACAGCCATTCACGCATATAACTTCCACGTATTTGCAGCAAATTCAAAGGCCACTTGGAGGTCTTTGCTTTGATGTGCATATGCAAGTAAAGCCCTCAATCATATGCCAGAAACAAATATGAGAGCACTTCAGTGTGAAGCCAAAATGTTCCAGAACAATGAAGGCAACGCTTGGGCCTCCAGAAAAGAAGAGAATTCACTCTCCGTGCTCTGAGTCTCGAAATGGACCCTGGATGATGGGCCATGCCGCTATGGGCGTTAACTCACGTTGCACGAGACTTAAATTAGAAGCTCGGATGATAGCCCGAAAATTTTACACAAGTTAAGGTATGACCATTCTTTGTTGCAGCTTAAAGCTCAGGTTCGTTGGTAGAGGAGAATCCCGGTGGAATAACGAGGGGCTGAGTGGCTGGTAGACATACATAGCATTGTCGTCTCCTGAGACAGAGCAGAGTTTATTGGTGAGCCGGTGTGCCACGCCATAGGTGACTTGTCTGCAATATCGCAGCCAACATATAGTTGTGTCATCAAACACGGCATTGATGGGGGCTTTCGAGGCGCAGCTGAAGAAGGCAATGGCCCTTGACAATGAGTCCAAGGCAAAGAAAGATCTGTTGAGGCAGACTGGGGTATGAGACAACGTAGATTGGCCCATTCACAAGACCAATAATTTCGTGGACTCCGAGTGGTGATGATGCAGAACTGACCCCAATTGAGCTACGTGTGACTATGGCATCGGCTGGAGGCAGAGTTGCCTGCAGCATCGTTGATGGCTTGCAACATAACCAGCCAGCTAGTCTGCCTGCTTTTAGTATGTGTGCATCGCAGGGGAGACAAGCGTTTGCTCTCAGAAGATCGGAAGGGGAAAACCCATTGACAAGGCAATACTCTCTCATCGAATGTTTTAACGAAAGCCCCCTCGTGGATGAAGTCACATCATTCGTTTGGTCGAACGGAATATGCCAACAGGAAGAGTATCTCCCCAGCTGAGAGCACAAGACCAGCAGCGACAGGTATGTGTGTGGTAATCACCATGTTGTGCCCATCCAAAAGGCCTCATTCACATGGATCTGGATGCCTTACAGGGATGGAACTGGAGACATAGTGCCAGCCCCCAGCAGAGTCTGCATGCTCTCACAGAGCCCGCTACTAATCAGCCGCTCAGCAGAATCCCTGTAATGTGTAATCTGAGAAAAAGCATGTCTGTGTGGGAAGTGGAGAGAAAGGCGCGGCTCTTATGCGTTCCGTCTCAGAAAGATACGACCAGGTTGTGAGGCGAAGATGATTCAAAAATTGTAGCAGCCTTACTGAGTTATGAGATGAAGGGTCATTGCCAGAGGAGAATTGAATTTTGCTCATTCTTCAATGGAGCTGTTGATGGAGGCAGCGTTTTATTGACGACTCGGTTATCAATTCGAAGAGCTTAGTACCTAAGGTACCTTAGGTAAGCTCGTTGAATGAAACATGGTCGGCTGTGGCCTGATTGGGCTGAGCTTGTACCTGAAAGTACTCGAAACAGGTACATCTTGGCTGCGATTGGCTGCCTTTCAACTCGATTAGGGGTGGGTCGCTAAGTACCTGGGGTGCTCGAGGCGTGATCCCCACCGGCTAATCCCGAACAGGGTAACCTGAAAAGTGGGTGATTGCAAGCTGCTGCAAGCCAAGGACCAGGAAGACGGTGGACCGTGATGTCCTGTAAGTTGTTCGTCGACCATCCATCACGACACCACAGCGTCACAGGAGGCGCTTGGGAAATTGGCCCAAGAGGCTGTTCTCAACGGCCGCGCCATTTGCTACTGTTTCGTCCAGTCATTGCTAATCTTGGGCCATGCTAACAAGGGTATACCCAGCCGATCTCCGTGTCTCCATCCCATCGCATCCGTCTCGACTCCATCGCCCACCGTCGGATCTTGAACGTGAGGAACACACCCACTCAGCAGACGATAACTATGATACCACACCCTTCCCGGCTCTTGGTTCTTGACCATTTTCTGTCACCTCTTCTTCTCTCTTTTATTGCTGCGCTTGTTTCCTCTGGAGGTGTTAGATCTTGATTTGAGGGCTTGCTCTGTTTCTCCGACGTCCTGCGCTGTGCTGCCGATCCGACGTCGATATTATCACATCCATTTGTTGAAGATAGTCGCGGTCGAGATTACACCAAAAGCGCCTTGGTCATACGTTCTTTTTTTCATATCTGCTTTCTATCACCTGCCAACCTGATATCACCTCCGTTACCAACTAAAACCCTGATGAACCAAATCTTATCCGCCCAGAATCTCGCACAACAGTGTCACTTCTCAACTGCTTTCGATCTAGGCTTCTATCTTTCTCTCTTTTTTCTTTTCTTATTTTGACCCCAGTTCGAACACCTTGAGCTTAGCACTTGATGATGCTTGCATAATCTCATACTATCGCTGAGACCTTTTGGGTTTCATATTATCAATATCGTACATACCAACTTATACCATTAACATACAATGCACTCTCGATGGCCTCGGCTGTGGGCGCTGTTCTGTCTACTCTTCATCGTGCAGCATGTTAGCGGAGAGGTTTTTAGGATAGCTCCAAGAGCGGACGACAACCCGGAGAAGACAACAGCAATCGATTCCAGCACGACGTCAACGCGTGCACACAGTAGTGCCACGAAGACTAGCGAAGTTTCTGCGAGGCAGACAGAACTATCTGATACCTCAGAATCCCAGTCTCAAACCGAGTCTATCTCAGTGGCTGCTACTGAGACAGAGAAAACACAGAGTTCAGACCCTTCATCAACCAGCACAGATGGCTCCCTTGAAAGCGGACTTGATGATTCCTCTTACTACAATGGTATTACTAGACAGAAATGTTGATTGAGAAATTGACTAATACTTTCTAGCTACGATACCCGCTGGACAACTACCCATTGAGCCTAGGCTCACTCCGGGTTGGGGCGTTGCAGGAACTATCTTACTTATTACTGGCCTCGCATATGGCCTTGTCGGGATCAAGAACCGAATGATCCATACTTTTTTTTCGACTGCTTTCGCCGCATCATTGGGCGTTGCCGTCCTCATTGTTTATGTCATGAAATCTGAAGTCAGCGATGCTCTACAGGGAGGCTATGTGGTTGCCGCCGTCATCTCCGGGTGCGTCCTCGGCGGAGCCTCAATGTTCTTTCGGGAGATCACTGAGGGTCTAGGCTGTGCCCTGGGTGGCTTCTGCATTAGCATGTGGCTTCTTTGCTTGGTTCCTGGAGGGTTACTCGGGCCTGTGGTTGCGAAAGCCATCTTTATTGCTTGCTTCACCGTAGGTGGGTTTGCATTCTACTTCAGCCATTATACTCGGGATTGGGCGCTTATCCTCATGATCTCCTTTTCTGGGGCCACTGTTACAGTCCTGGGAATAGACTGCTTTAGCAGGGCTGGACTGAAGGAATTTTGGGCTTGGGTTTGGGAACTGAACGATGATTTATTCCCTCTTGGCGCAAATACATACCCGGTTACTAAGGGTATCCGCGTGGAAACTGCAGCCATCATCATCATCTTTCTCTTTGGTATTATCTCCCAGATCAAACTATGGAAAATTGTCCGGGAGAAGCGTGAAAAGAAGGCAGAGGAAGCTGCTGAAGGAGAGCGCAACCTCCGCGAGGAAGAGGAGCAAGTCGGCCGGAACATTGAAGAAGCGAACGCTCGAGAAAGGCGCCAATGGGAGAGAATATATGGTGATGGAGACGTCAGAAGCTTGACAGCCTCGCGTGACTCGGACGATGCAGAGCCCACAAACGAAAAAAGGAATCGCAGCAGCCAAACGGACTCCTCTAAAACACGCTCGACTTCGATCGTCGAGGTCATCGAAATGGCGGAGATGCCAGATGCTGTTCAAACTAAAAAACAGCCTACCCTAACATTGATGTCTTCTGACCAAGATGAAGACGGCAGGGTCACAGTTCGCGTTGCCACGGATGATACAGTACAGCTAGTCATGGGGAGAGGGGATCAGCAATTGGATACCGGAACTACTATGCAAAATCTCCCTCTCACAGGCGAAGAGGTTGATCGGCGCATCTCGACACAGTCATCTGTTGCCAAATCTGCTGTACCTCCTGTCATTCCTCTCCCATTCACCATTCCTGTCGCTGATGATAATGATGATGCGCTTACGAACGGTGATCGTTCTTCGGTGGCGACCTTCGCTGATGAAGAAGAGGATACTGGAATTCATACTTCGGGCCATCGACACTCGCTTGCTAAGCGACTTTCTCGCCTGTCCCGAGGATCAATGGAGCTTCTCGGCAACATTTCACATCGATCTAGTCGTGTCTTTGGAGACCATCAAGAAAACGAACATGGCGAGAGTACTGATGAGTTAGTGATTCCACGATCGCGACCACGAGACGATGACGGCTCAGTTGCGGCGACAATTGATGACGACAGCTTGAGTGGTGATGGTCGCCAATCCCGTCCGATTTCAGAGCTCCCAAAGAGCATTGAGATTAACGCCCAGCTCTCTGAGAAGGACGACAAGGGTAAACCGAGCCCATCCCCAATCGACCAGGAGACGGTTATGCATGCCGATGGAAACGATGCTATCAAGGCCGAAGAGCCTCCCTCGGCTGACGTGGAAAAGACCAGATCTGCGACTTCTGGCTCATCAGCCCGTGTGAGTTTGACTAAAGATCGGCTACCTAGGTCACTCTCGCGGGTAGCACTTTCCTACAGAACCAACGAATGGGCCAAGCATCTGAGCAACGCCGAAGCTCCCGAAGTTGATGAAATCCACATCGAGGCGTCTCGAAATCCAGTAGTTCCGACTATTGAAGCGCCCGCACCTGTACATGTCGACGAGCTCCGAAAATCATCAGCCGAAGGAACGCCTGCGCCCATGATTCCAAGACCGGACTCTCAAGCGTCCAATTACTCGCAGACTGCTTCAAGACGCAACGTAAAGCAACACGTTCCAGCCGCTCTCGCTTTGCTCACAGGCGAGAGTCAGAGTCGAAGCCCTGGGACCACTCCAACTAGTAGCCTTATGGCACGAACTTCTTCGGGAGGCTTGCGAATAGCCTCGGGCGGAATTGCTCCAATTGCAGAAGAACAAAGTGTTCCAAGCCTGACCCCACCGATTGCTGAGGAAGAAACCATGGGGATGCAAAACCTGAATGCTCCAGCGGCAAATGAAAGTCAACGCACTTCAACACCAG
This sequence comes from Fusarium odoratissimum NRRL 54006, assembly GCF_000260195.1. Taxonomy (NCBI): domain Eukaryota; kingdom Fungi; phylum Ascomycota; class Sordariomycetes; order Hypocreales; family Nectriaceae; genus Fusarium; species Fusarium odoratissimum. Next base: position 1,116,955 of record NW_022158693.1, on the reverse strand, counting down.
GCGTTGTATCTTATTCGAGCCCCCAGACTCTCCTTGGCCAACGAGAAATGTATCTCCGCAATAAATCGGCAGCGAACCTAGTGCCCAGCTCATCCGACGTGAACCTTCCTACACGGCACAGAGCCTCGAGCGACGCAGGATCACTCAACAATTATCCGATGTACGCCGCTGCTATTGGTGTAGATGTGGACGACTTGCCCCTAAATCAGAGGAAGGAACTCATGCGACAGAGCAGTCTAAGCCCTTCTGTTTCAACACCATCTTTGCAGCGGCTCAGTGGTGGCAGCAATAGTAACGGCTTCAATAGTTCAGAAGCACTGTTGAACACCCACCAACCCAAACGTGTGTCAACTCTTCCCACCTCTTCAGCCCGCGAGGCTGCCCTTGCAACATTCCGACAGTCAGTTCAGCATGAGTTACGCGCAGGTACCCCTGTCATCAGCAATTCTGGCCGCGAGACGCCATTCACCCCATCGTCTCTCTTGGCCAGCAGAGAAGTCGAGGTCCAGCGCAGTGTCGACATGAGTCGCAACATCCTCCTGAGTCAAAAGCAAGCCGAAGCCCAGCGCCGCGAGACACAGCAGCGTGAAAAAGAATGGGCTGACAAAGCATTCGACGAACGAATGCGAAATGGCGACCTTCTTGACATTCATCGCGAGGCTATGCGTAAGCTTCAGAGGCACGCAAAAGACATGTAACCAATGTCCTCAGCAACTCCCCTCTGGATTCATTATACTACGAATTAATTTCTTTCTTTCTTTCTTTCTTTCCTTTTTATTCACCAAACCATTTCACATACCCATCTTTGATCTCTTTCGATATTTATGATACCAATGGGTTTCACGGTCACTATTAAAAGTCGGGGGGGGGGGGGTTTGGTTATGAAGTATGGGTAAAATATGATACTGGAGCTCGGAAAGCTCCTTACTACAATATATATACTAGATAAACGCGTAGGGATTAGTCTAGTGCGTCTGTTGCTCTCAATTCGATGGCAAAATCCAGAATTCAGTCTCATCTAAGCCCAACAGCCATCTCTCTGAATCAATAGTAAAAGGAGAAAAGGTGTTCACGAAAGGTGAATTATTATGACTTGTGAAAGTACTTGACGACGTACATCTAAACCAGAGTAAAAACTTTTCACACCTACGCCGTCGCCTGCAATGATGCCGAGCCCGGGTAATACGAGCTAAATTAAAAACAAAATGGCAATAAAGAAGACAAATGACAGGGATTCCATTGCGTCCCTTGGATGTATAGTGTTTGTCATCTCGCCCAGCCATACATGCGCTCCTAGCGCCGATATGTTTCCTGCAGAGGTTCAGTCGAAACAGAATACGTCGATGACATGGGAACCAACAGGCTGGACTGTGTAGTAAAAGTACCGGGAGTTGGGGTGATCTCCCTATCAGCCCAGACAAGTGTCTGACTGCAAGGCTGCGTAGCGGAGCTGTCCTCCCACAACTGGTTGTTGACGACGGAGGGGAGAGAGTCGAGAGGCAAACCGCGATCAAGCGGGGGTCGCTTATCCTTCTTGTTGAAGCGAAATGAGGAGAGTGAAGGAAATGGAATGGCGGGCATGTCGAAGCGCGTGCGGAAGAGGAAAGGGTTACGAAGAGGTGGGTTGACGGGTTCTGAGAAAGCCGAAACAGTTGGGGGAGGATAGGAAATCTCCCGTAAAGGCGACTGTGACACTTGCAATCCACCCAATCGAGGTCCCAACTCGTATTCATGAGTCACGGGGGCAGCGTCGGTGGACTGTAAAGATATTGGGTTGAGGCTTGCAGAGGACGCTGTGCTCAAATTGCGTTGAGACAAAAGACTCCTGATCTTGCTTGATATCGAAGAGGCACTATGTGAAATTAGTTCTATGAACATAAAACTCCCCAGATATCTACTTACGTCGAAGTTGTGGAGCCCATAAGATGAGAGTGTCCAGAACTGCTTCCACCGATTGTCCTGTCGGGGTCATACTCCTCGTGAAGCTTGGGGAAGAGACATCCAAACCCAAGACAGAGCAAGCCGCGACGATAACTATTCATGGCGTCCTTGGTCATGCCAAAAAAGATGACGACCGGAATGGCGGAAAGGATGTGGATATAGCAGTTGTTCAAATACCCGAAGTTGACACCATTGGAAGGGACAAAAACGACTGCCGACCATGGATAGGGGATCACTCGATTATGAATGAGGTCGTAATCAAAGGGCTGAAGAGGAAATGCCTTCAGCATGTTGAGAACAGCGAGGGTGACCACTAGAGGTAGATAAGGGACTAAGATAGTCAAGACCATTAGGTACAGGCGACGCTTCGTCCTCTGAGCGCGTTGGTTAGCAGACCTGCTGCTGTTGACGGCCGAACGAGTGGTTTCTGCAATGTCTCGAAAGCGTATATAGACGAGGACTGTGTGTGTTAACTAACTTAGACTTATCTATAGCTAGGTGATAAGGGAGGTATAGACTCACTCGCATATCCAGATGTTATCAGTGCGACTGTAATAGGGGCCAGGACGAAGAAGACCATGTATGGCCACGAAGGCCATGCAATCCAGCTGCATCCAGCCAGGGTAGCTACTGCGTATCGTTGAGTAGTCAATGGCCAGACCCATGCGACCTGGACGATTGGAAGGGGAAACATGACAAGTGCCTGGACCAGGTTACGCCGGCGTCTCTCCCGAACTGTGAGGGCATTGGCACGAAGGAGGCCGACTTGCTGGGCAAGATTCCGCATGATGGCCAGGAGGCAGGTTCCAAATAAAGCGTTGGTGAAGTTGACGTAATAAGCATTGAGATCGCAGAATCCTTCGCCATTCCACCACTTGCTGGTGTCGTCGTTCCGCCAAATGAGGGCGTTAATTATTGTGTCAAGGTTTGACCATTCGATGTTGGCAATAAAGACAACAGCTGCAAATTCTCCATTGCGGTAGAGGTTCTTTAGAGGGACTATACAGGCAATATTGGCGAGGAGCCCCAAGAGAACTCTGCAAACAAGGTTGGCTGTGAGAGATGGAGTGGTGATGGTTCCAGGTCCAGGAGCCATGATGATAGACAAGTCGTCACGACCAAACAGGTGAGCTGAATCGATCATGACGACGACGAAGGAGGAGAAGGAGGAATGAATTTATCTCAAGATTTGTCAAAGTCAAAGCAACTTGGTGTTGTTGGTGATGGTGATAGATGCAAGATGGCTCGGGACGTTTACGTCTTGGCTCAACGGTTGATCAAAGCGGGAAGCGCAAGGACCTCAAGCAACGACTCTGTTGGCTATGTTGAGCAGGACTTTAATAGTACATAATAAAAGGAAGAAGGAAGTCAGTAACAGCGAGATGTGTCATGGTGGAGAGCTCAATAAGACGGCGGTGCCGTCACTTCGACATGAGATGAGATGAAGGGGCGGCATGCCAATTGGTGTTCCTGGGTCCTTAATTAGTAGCATCTTTCGATCGGGGAACTATCATTAGCCCCCTTCCCCCCTTTCAATAAGAAAGAAGCAGGAATCTCCGCCTCCATTTAGATTTTGGCGTCACTGTCATGTCTGCTTGTATAAAGCGCGGCTATTGTGGGCGTCTATTGACAACCTGATCGGGTAAGTGGATCTTGCAGGGGTAAGCGAACGAGACCACTGAATAAGACTCAATAGGCTGCAATGCATGGATGCTGACAAGCCCATTTACACAGTAGAAAACAAGTCTGTTCGATCTCAAGTTGGTAAGAGATCGGCGGCGCTGAAGTTTGAGCCGCAGAGCAGGCTAGGCAGGGTTGGCCTTTTCTCAGTAGAATATACCGATTTGATCATTTATGGGGAGTCATCCAGAGCACTTAGCACCATGGTCTAGATGAGAGGATGAACAAGCTCCACCGCTGGAGTGCAATTGAAATGGAGATTTCAGTCTGTCACAGCTAGTGAATATTTCAAGTATGCTGTAGTAAGTGATTCGTTTCTTCCGATTCACCGAGTAGAGAAGCCCGCTTTTGGAATCGACCACTTCTTGGCCACGCGGGAGTTAAATGGGTTATGCTTTCAAGACATTGGAAGTTTATTATTGATGGTAGGTTAATGCGCAAAAATGCAAGGTCGTATTCAAATCGCAGTGTCGTAGATATGTAGTTATCCAGCACTCCACAGTAAACGGCACCCATCTACCGGGTCGCACAACACCTTCAATCTGAGCCAATCAAATAGCGCATTGAGGGAGCATCCCTAATTCCGACCTCAGCTTGCCCACCCTACCGCGTGTCAGGGTTTCGAAACAAACCGTCCTGACGCGACAAGCACACCAAAGCTCAGTCCTCCAGTATCCACCTTATCAACACCACCCATACCCTCGCCGCCCCGGTTTCCAGCTTCAGCTCTTCACCAACAACGTATCACACAAGCAAGCAAACATGCCTTTCTCCTCCGTCTTCCGCCGCGCCGCTGTCGCCCCGGCCTCTGCTGCTCGGGCCTTCAGCACCACCACCCCTCGACCTCTGGCCAAGATCACCATCATCGGTAATCTCGCCGACACCCCCGAGGTTCACTCCACCAGCACCGGTCGCGAGATCCTCCGCTACGCTGTCGCCAGCAACAGCGGCCCCCGAGACAACCGCAAGACCAGTTGGTTCCGAGTCACTAGCTTCGCCGAGGGCCCTCAGCGCGACTACCTCATGAACCTTCCTAAAGGGTACGATGACTTCTGAAGACAATTACAACACGTGGTATTTGTGCTGACCATTACATAGTGCCAGCGTCTACGTCGAGGGTGATGCCTCCTTGAGCAACTACACCGACTCCAACGGTCAGAACCGAAGCAGCTTCAACATTGTCCAGCGTATGATGTTTACTCCTCCCTAGATACTATCCACCACAGCTAACCCTTCTTGAGGCAACCTCGAGGTTCTCCGACGTCCCCAGGCTCCTGAGCAGGGCGAGTAAGAAGCAAATATCAATGGAATTCCTTCTTGAAACATGGTCGCAAATAAATCGCCTGGCCGTAGTCTTCTGCCTACTTGTTCTCCTCTCTCACCATGACCGGTTTCTTTTGTTGGATGTTAATGTATGGATGTAATGTACGATGAGCGTTGTGCACAACCTTAGGAGGATCTGTATGATACCATGATGCAATAAACGTTGTTGATCACACACTTATTCCTTCATCGTGTGCTTACACATACAGGCTACAGAATAGCGGCTATGGTTCGGGAGGGGCTGTGAAAGCACTACTCCGTAAACCATGATCATAAGTATGTGTGACCTCAGCTCTTTAGACGCATGGTGGATTCTTCTCCTTTTCGGCAAGTTTCTAATACAGCAGGTAAGGATTCCTCTAGGAAGGCAGGCATGCTTGTCAACAAGAAATTGTACGGTGTCGATATGGATGCTGAAAGAGCTATTCCGGAAATCTGAGAGCATCTACACCAGCGCACAACTGTCCATACATCCAAAACCAGCAGCGACCCCACCTTCCTCGCTCTTATCGCCCTTTGTGCGCAAAAGATACCCGGCTTCCTCGTTGTGGTGAACTTTGCCTGTGCTCTGGTCCCATATGCAAGTACCATAGATCCCCAGCTCGCAAATAACACCGCCTTGCTCTAGATTGCCATTGCGAAGAATGATGTTAGTGACTGGTGGGGGAGTGATGAGCTCCATGAGAATATAAGACCCCCAGTGGGATTCGGGAACAGATTTGAGGAAGTCTGGAATAGCACCTCGATAGATGTTGTTGCCACCACCTTCACGCTGGGGCTTCAACACATAATTTTGGCAAATCTTGGGGTCGAGGGCCTTCTTCCGAGCCTCAAGGCCAGCATCGCTGCTATCCATCGGGTAGATGTTGGTAAATGTGCGCCACAGCTCAGTTGCGTCATCCGTGTCATCGCGAATGAACCTACTAAGAGCCGAGGACTCTGTGGAAGGGCGCGGTGTTGCGAGAATTTGTTGAACCTTCTTCGTTCCAGCTAATTGAGTCAGGACACTAGGGCATTTAATAGCATTCGACCTCTCCAGGTGATAACGAGCCTGCCAAGCTTGTTGATCAGGGTAATCAGAAGGTCCATATCCAGATCGCATGTAGATCACAGCAACTTCGTAAATCTTTGAACGGTTTCTTGGAAGGATGTACAGAAGCTGGCGTTTAGAGGTGTCTGCAATCTTGCTGTGCTGTAGGATTTGGGAATAAGGTAGTCGGAACACAGGGATAGATGACGAAGAGCTAGCGATTTGATATTCAAGATGGCGTTGGTCGAAGATGTTCCTCTCGCCGTCTTGTACGAGAAAGATGACACACTTCTGGTGGCCAAGTTCAGAGTCGGGATAAATATTGTACGCTTCCACGATACCTGCTGCTAAGCCACGAGTGCTGGTGTTCTCGGGCAGGTCTAGTGATCCTTGTGTAATAGGGTTTTCCAAAATCGGGTACTCCGTTGTAGCAAGATACCTGTTCTTATTAGGCTCAGTTTATTAATGGACGGCTTAGGAAGGGAGTCGAATTACTTGTGGAGAGCAGAGGTGTGTGTTGAAAGACCGCCAAAAGAAGAAGCAATGGTATTGAACTCAACCTGCTTGACTTGCAAAGAAGACTTTGTGGTCTCGGTATCCTGATGCACCATATAGTCTGAGCGGAACAAGCCTAGAGACAGGGGCTGTTGTCTTGTTAATGGGGCGTCTTCAATTGAATCGAGAGACACTTACCTGTGTATATCCCTCAGCCTTAACCTTGGTATGAACGTCCCATAAGTTTCGAATAAACTCATCACCATCCGAGACCCTAAACTTATTTAGAAATTGTAGCATGCAAACTTGAGGTGTACTCACTCCTTCACAACTTGGGCCAAGAACTCTTCATCCCTGCTCACTGAGGCATACAGCTCGTTGTAAGTCTTTTGAACTGCCTTGCCCTGCACGAAGCATTGTTTGGGAAATGGACTTGGAAAGAGGGTCACAGGAACGTTGATAGCAGCGATGCTTTTGGGGTCTGCCTCGGCGGCTATGACTGTGGGAGGAGGCCTGACTGCGAGGCCATTACCTATTGACCAGTCCTTGACGGTCTCGATGAGGGCGTCCTTCTCTTCGGCCTTGAGAGTGGGTGGGTATATCCCGTCCGTGAGAGAAGCCATTATGCTGGAACTGACTTAGACTATGCAATGAGGTGTTCACCGAGTAACTGGAATCGAGAGATACTTTTAAAGACAGACTACCTTAGGTAGGTATGGAAGAGAAGTATGAAAAGTCCTTGGTGTATTAGTCAAGACGCTGGCTTGCGTGCTTGGCTGAACTGGGTGGCTTAATAATTACAGTGGGTGCGGGACGCGGAATACCTGAAGATAAAAGGCTCGTTCTCATGTTAGCATGCCTAATTTAGGGCGATAGACCACATGGAAGACCCACGGCAAATGGGTTCACCCTTTTAACGGCAATTGGATTGGAAGGACTCTGCGTACGTGTAGTACTTTATTTGGGCGTTTTATGAGGGGCATTTACGACAGCGGGGTAGCAGATTGTGAAGTTTATATTGGGTAAGGTAATATCTTGTTTTGCTCTTCAGTTCCGGCGAGGTTGTCATTCTAATGTGGAGAGGATGTGATATATTGATATCTAGGGGCCCCGCTGAACACAATGGCGTATAGTCGATCTCGGTATGCATGAACAAGTATGAAGTTGAAGACAATGGATCTGTCACAAGATAGAGTAAGACGTGATGTACCTAAGATAGATGTGAACCCATTTATACCAGGTTAGTAGCTTACCTAGTACCTAGACACAAAATAGGTACCTGCAGTATTGTCCCTCAGAGCAGAAAAGGCTGCTATGCTCATTATCTCTCTTTCCCACCCGCTTCATTTTTTCTTTTTTCTCATTTTCTTCTTCTTCTTCTTCTTCTTCTTCTTCTTCTTCTTCTTCTTCTTCTTCTTCTTCTTCTTCTTTCTTCAGCTTTCAGTCTACCTCCGGAGTCACGAGTGCACCTTCCTGGCTTATGAGCCTCGCGGAGTCACGTGACAGTACAAAGCTGCTCCGTCTACTACCTTAAGGTAAGTATCTTAAGGTGGTTGCCACTTCCACACGCACAGTACCTGCCTTGCCTTGCGTACCGTGCAACAAGCGTGCTCTGAATGGAAAAGAAGGTACTCTCCCCAACATCGCTCAACTTTGCATCTACGATTTCTGCAAAACTCGGTTTGTTTCTTTTCTATTTTTCTTGTCTCTAATGATCTCATAGAACTCATAGAGAAGCCAGCCCGAAGATTTCTCTTTTTTCACTCGCACGGTTTTACATCTCTTGCGCTCTGCTTGCACTTTCACTTCACCTCATACTTTCCTTAAGGTAGCCAAGCCTTTGATACCCAAGCATTTATCTTTTCTGAACGTTTGGGATTTTGTTTCGACGCCAAAAGGCAGCGAGGATTCAGCCTTGAGTGGCCTTTGTCAAACGCGGCCAAGCGGCGGCGGCTATGCACATTTCTTCCCACGCATATTCTAGTCGCTGGGCCTTTGCTCAGCAGACCTGTCACAAAAGCGCATGCTTTGAAGTATAATAAAGATTCCCACGTATGTCTCTTCCCCTTTTTAATGACTAATTCTCTTACTCGATCTTTGATACCAAGTTTGATAGAAGAATTATCTGTGCTCTTCTAAGCACGTGTGTCACCAAATGGACGACATCGAGGATGATCCCTATTCCTGGGATATCGATGTGGTTGTTAATCGACTCTGCGCTCCTGGGGCCCCATGGAGTCGAGATCCTGCATTCCTTGCCACACGCATCCAGGAGGAGGAGTTTGATGGCAAAACTCTATTGACCTTCGAACATGTGTGTTCGCGTCAAGAGTTGATGGACTGTCTCGGCATTAGGATCGCCCGCCACAAAGCTGCCCTCGCAGAAGCTATCGTTACTCTTCGTTCTAGGAGCAAAGGGTATTGGGAATGGCAAGCCGACTTCAGGCGAAAACAATCCGGATTCCCTGGCGAGGAAACCGAAGCCTCAACACATGCCACGGAACAACGGCGATCCTCCGATCTTCCGAACGGTGATCATCATAAAGAAAAGGAGACGCCTGTTTCCGTTTCTGATACTAATGGAACGATTCCTCATGCTGCAGGGAACCCATTGCAGCAGGAATTAGATAGCCAAAACCACACACACACACACCAAGCACATGACCAGCTTCAACTTGCAACGCATTCTCGTCAGCCGCCCATTCATGAACCTCCTGACCAAATCCCCGAGGTTGATGAGAGGTCTAGTAAGCGCAGGCGGGTGGCGCCCATGCTGTTGACAGATATACCAAGGAACGCCGACCCCGCTTTCCTCCCGACGGAAGCTGATGTGCTTGACTACGCGACCACCAAGGCTGGGATGAAGTTTGCAGACGATAACTCTGCAGGCTTTCCGTGGGATAATGCACCCTCGTATGCCTACCTAGGCAAGGGCAAGATTTCAAGAGAGGACATGCTGACGCCAGTCGGTATGTTGAGCTCTCTCCTCAACGAGAGCGACGATTCCTTTACTTCATTCAGCATCCATACAATTCCACCTGGAAGAAGACTCGCGGCAAACAATATTCTTAAGCGGCTTCTTACAGGCCGCTATCGCATACATATGCATTCCTCTAGGTCGCCAAGTCATCTTTCCAACGAGTCTGATGAGATCCTCGAACTCACCGACCTTGACAACGAACTGGACGCTGAGACATTAAGGGAGATAAAAGAAGAAGAGGCTGAAAACGAGAGGCTTGATGCCCTTGACGACAATCCCCAGCCTTATCCCTTTGTCACTCCTGAGCGAATCGCAGAGATATTAAACGAGGCCATAACAGCTATTGAGGAAAACTGGGCTGAGAAGAAGCTCCCAAAGTATGAGCGGAAAGCTTATAGTCTATGGCAGAAATCTCGCCGCCTTGGCATTAAGGGCATACAAATCCAGAATGCTTACAAAACGGCTAAGCATCTCATCGAACGACTCCAGAAACTCTGTCTCGAAATCCAGAAGACGGACTCGGCCTCCGAGGCACATTACCGAGAGGCAGCCAAGAGCCTTGAGCAAAGTTTAGAAGACAAGAAGTATCAGGAGTGGTTGATTAAGTTGCTTGAGTCGTCAAGGCCACCCCCAAAACCACAAACAGTGGCCCGTCCGAAACCACGCGCCGTACGGCAGCTGGACACCCTGGCCCTTATGGAAGACGAGGTTCTCACTAGCTCTGAAGAGGAAGATTTCGTCGTTCCTGACGACCACATGGATGTAATTGAAAATGGGTTGACGACTGATCGGGATTCAACACCTCCCCCTATGAAGCAGGAATGGGGGGATTTCAATACTGACTTCATGGATTTGACGCAGGACGACATGGATGAACCCCGAGGCTTGGGTTATGACATGACTAGTCCCATCGATTTGACTAGTCCTGCCAAGCAAGCGAACAGTCCCTTGAATGGAGATCGAGGAAACGCCGTCCCTCCCAGAAAGAATCTTTCTGAAAGAGAAACTCTCGATGCAGGCCCTTCTGATGCAGCCATTACCAATGGAGAGAGCTTGACAACAGACGACCCTGCTAACGTCGAGAACAAACCACTTGAACCCGATGTTGTCTGTTGCCAGGCTCCCATTAACCATGTCTCTAAAAAAGGTCATGACGAAAACCAAAGCCGAGAGATTCAGCCAGAAAAAACACAATCTCCACGTCACGATGGCGGCTTTCACCCCCCACCTATTGAGAGCTTTGGCGATCTTCAGCAGCTTGCATCTCAACCGCTTAAAAAATACGTCAAGCGCAACGATCGCTGGCGATTGTTGATCGGTGAGATGTGGCATATGGAACACGCCCGACGGAAGTCAGCAGTCGATCTGATATTATCAGATCACCCCAATAATGTATGGGAGGAGCATATCCAGCCATATCTATTTGAACCCCTGGAAGATCCCGAACAGCTACCACAGGGCAACGTAAAGGTGGTTCTTTTTGACGTTGTACGTCTTTGTCGCTGCTTCTTCGTGTGTCAGCACACAACAGAAGAACAAATGCTTTCCTATAAAATGGGAAAGTTGAGAAAAACATTGAACCAGGCACGAGTCAAATTCTTCGAACCTCTCTGTCTGTTCGTAGCGGCTCTTACGCCTCACTTCCCCCAGGATAGTCAAATCTATAGACAAGACACGGACATTCTCGACGACCTATTTCCAGAGGAACAGGATGAGATGGATGACTTTGACGATGTCGTCGAGGAAGGGCGTGCCGGGCGTCGAAGACCAAAAGAAAAAGAAATCATCCGTGACAAAGCAGCCGTGGATCTTCGAGAACGCGAGAATCAAAGGCTTAGGGAACAAGAGGCTCGCAGAAAGAAATTGAGGGAGACCCTTGCGCTGGATGGCTCGGTGTCACGGGATGGGACTCGCCTCATCATAAACGAAAGCAAAGAAGAAGACCAAGGTCTTATCTACATCCATGAGGACATTGGTCGCCGAATCAAGGATCACCAAATCGACGGCGTTCGCTTCATATGGAATCAAATTGTGCGAGACCCAAGTGTACGGCAAGGTTGTTTGCTAGCCCACACAATGGGACTCGGCAAAACTATGCAAGTCATCACTGTCCTCGTCGCTTTGGCAGAGGCAGCACAATCTAAAGATCCATCTGTAGTGGCTCAAATACCCGAAGATCTGAGGGAACCACGGATTCTGGTTCTTTGCCCAGCTGCCTTGGTAGACAACTGGATAGATGAGCTCCTCAAATGGGCACCAGCGGATTTACTGGGCGAGCTACGCAAGGTCTCATCTAATACACCGGTCGAGGAAAGGGCTGCGGTGGTGTCGTCATGGGCTTCTGGCAGAGGCGTCCTTACACTTGGCTACGAAATGTTCAAAAAGATTATGAACATGTCAGAGGAGCTAGCAGATCTTCTGACAAATCGTCCGGACGTGGTCATCGCCGATGAGGCGCATAAGATGAAGAATCGGGAGTCACAAACTAACCTGGCTAGTTCGCGCTTCAGAACAAAGAGTCGCATTGCACTCACAGGATCACCACTGTCCAACAGTGTACTAGAGTATTTTGCCATGATTGACTGGGTTGTCCCCAACTTTCTTGGCCCGTTCTCCGAGTTTAGCCACATTTATGCCTCTCCGGTCGAGCGAGGCCTCTATAACGACAGCACACCAGCTGAAAAAAGGAGGGCACAAATGAGGCTGAAGGCGCTTGAGCAACTTGTGGCACCGAAGATCAATCGCCACACGATCGCTGCCCTAAAAAGCGACTTGCCACCAAAGCAGGAGTTCATCATATTCGTGCCTCCAACGACACCTCAGAAGCAGTTGTACCAACTGTACATCAGGGGTGTAGCAAGAGAAGGCACCGACTCGCAAGCTGAGACTTTTGCTGCCATCAACCATCTTGGATTGATTTGCAGCCACCCACGATGCTTTGAAGCAAAGGTGAAAGCAATTCAAAAGGGCATCCGCTCAAACAGCGATAATGAAGACAAGTCCTTCCCCAAGTCTATGATTCCAGAGTTCTTGGAAACGTTGCATTCTTTTAGGGACTTGGACACGCCAACGCTTTCATTAAAAACAGAACTGCTGACAATCATACTCGACGAGGCGCGTCAAGTTAAGGACAAGGTGCTCATTTTCAGCCAGTCCTTACACACATTAGATTATATCGAAAACATGTGCAGAATGCAGAGGAGGACAGTTTCTCGCCTAGATGGCAGCACACCAGTTCCGAGTCGACAAAGGCAGACAAAAGACTTCAATGAGGGTAGCAAAGAGGTGTTTTTGATATCTACAACTGCTGGTGGTGTAGGACTCAACATTCAGGGGGCTAACAGGGTTGTCATTTTTGACGTCAGATATAACCCATCAGATGAGCAACAAGCGGTGGGCCGAGCGTATCGTATCGGCCAGCAAAAGCCTGTATTCGTCTACCGTTTCATGGTCGCAGGAACTTTCGAAGATAATCTTCACAACAGACAGGTTTTCAAAATGCAGCTGGCATCGCGAGTCGTTGACAAGAAGAATCCCATCAGCTGGTCAAAGCGCAAAGGCGACGTAGTGTCGGTGATCAGACATTGTCCGCCAAGCGATCTCACCCCTTATTTGGGCAAGGACAGAATTCTGGACAAACTTATAAATCATCGCGAGAACGGCGAGAGTATCCGATCCATTGTGACAACGGACACTTTCGAAGAGGAAGATCTTGGCGCGGCGCTTACTGAAGATGAGAAGAAGCAAGTAGCCCAAATGATCGAACTGAATCGTCTTCGAGAAACCAACCCAGAGGAGTATTTGAGGGCGAAAGACCGAGTGGATTTAAAGGAGCAGGCTAGGTTGCATGGAGAACAGGGTGAGCTCCTTCGTGCGAGTTCGTTATCTCAACAGTTTGTGCCTCGATTAATTGATGATACATCGGATATGCTTCACCATGCACGATTTCCACCTCCAGCAACCGCTCCAGCAACCGCTCCAGCTCTTGGACAGGATATGTTAGGCGCCGGAAAACTATCTCACGAAACGAGCTCACCTGTAAGTCCCCCCCCTTGGCATGCTTTCGGGTTCCCTGCTTACCCATACAATAAGACAAACCGGCCTGTGTCCCAGCAACCTACGGCTTCTAGCCACGGCCCAGCACCAATGCCAATGGCTGGTGCGAACACCTTTTTCGGAAAGCATAACCATTCTGGGCCACTGATTGAGCCGCACTCGACCCCGATCATTTCTGCACAGCCGCGCGCGAGTCCCATCTTTAAGCAAGGTGGAGTCTTCAACGTAACTGAGAACCCTGCTATGGTCGAGTTCGAGGGTTGTCTGCGGGAGAGCCTTCAAAAAATGCAACAACGCAATGTACTACAAACAGGAGGTGACCCTGGCGAGATGGCCAAGTCTACAACCATGCGTGTGAACGAGGTCCGTAGGAAGGGCCAGTATGGGTTGCTCCCTGACACAAAGCATTGGAGGGTACTCATTAGGCTTCTATCGCACCAAAAATGGGTGATTGCAATTGCCACAGGCTTCATAGCGCCAGAATACTTGGCTCAAGCCGAAGAGAAAGACCTCGAAAAGCGACTCGAGGCCATCAATGCACTCACAGAAACGGAGATCGCTGCTCGGGCACTTGAGAAGACTAGTTCTCCCGACCCAAATGTATGATGCTCATCAAACCCAGCTCTGGACAACCCTCTTTTTCTCTCACTCTCTAACTTCCTCTTCCCCCCCTATTTTTTCTGCGCAACTTCACTAATTTGTTATTTCAAAGAATTTGCAGAATATCAGGCGTCGAAGCTCGCACCAGGGTGAGAAGCGATCCCGGGCTACGGATGATATGAAAATAATGCGGGAAGCGGCGGACAATAGGAGAAACCGAGTATTCCGTCTACCGCCATGGGCAAATGAGGCCCTTTTTGAAGAGAAAACCCGAACATCACCTGCAATGGGCACTCGAGAAGGGCAGTTTGGTTTCAGGGATGTTACGCCTGGTCTCTAACTTAAGAGATCTTACAAGTATCGTTCGTTTCGATTGAGGATTGGAGTTCATGGGATCATGCAGATGGGAATGATGAAAGTACGGTGTCCATACGGGAAGATAAGTTTCGATGGCGTTTACGGTATGGCATAGCATTGAGCCAGATGATACCCTTTTTGAGGACGCGTTAATATGCAGATTTGTTTAGAGAGAGGCGAATGGGTCCAATTGTCAAGCCCATATTTAGTCCCCCTGCGGGAATCTATCAATAATAAACTTCGCGCAGCAAGCAATCCCTGAGTCTTGAAGTTGGAAACCAGATGGTTTGCATTTTAGGTAGAGAGATATGTATTTTGCAAGCATTTCTTTCCGCTGCCATGTTTGAACGCATCGATGTATTCTGTTGACGTTGCCTCAAGAGTTCCGACCGACTCGATTCGACATATCAGAATCGCCATCCGAACAGTTTGGTGAAGCATTAATTATGTTCGCAGCATATTTTCAGCCATAAAGAAGGATTCTCTTCTTATTGAAGTTACAAAGAATTATAGTCCACGATAGACTTCGGCAATTATGCCCTAATATGTTCAACAAGCAAAGTCTTGCTTTATAGTGCGTTTAATGAGTACGTGCAAAACCAACGGTTTCGGGGATAGACGAAAATGTCTTAGCATAGTTTTCCACCACTCTACATCCATAATCATACTTGGGAGGAAGAAGACGGAACAAGTTAATGGTTGAGCAGTGGGTATGCATCGTACGAGACATTTAGTACAAGGCCGAGAGTGTTCAATTTCAGACTCGGGGATCTGGCCTGAGATCCAATTCTTAATAAGTATCATGTCTGACAAGGTTGCTGCATGTCGAACTAATGTTAGATTAGGGCATTCGGAACCCTTAATGTTATCTTCTTTCTTCGGAATGATGGAAGTCTTCCAGTTGATGAACCTCGTCATGTCCGCCTTTCAATGACAATTCAACGATAGCCAACCAATAACCAGGAAGTAATGGACAGATCTAGCCCTTGCTGGGATCTAGAGTGCAAAAAGGACGAGCCAATCACGAGCGAGGTATTTCGTTACGGCTGTCCCTGAGTTTGACTCGGGCGCTGTCTTCCCTGTACGTACCGCATCAGGTGTCGGCATGTGCGGGCTTTCACCTTTTGAGGCTGCGGGCCGCTGTCGGCCGCTGTTTATATCCTTCACAAATGGTGAAAAATACTTTCGGTGAGAGTAGAGGCGCATGTATCCGTTACAGAGACGTTGATACAGGCAAAGTACTTTCATCTTGGGCTTCATATTACCTACCTTAGTACCTAGAGTGGCTCAAACAATTCACGTGTCAAACTAACCTGTATATGCATTGATACCTGTTGATACGCCTAGACCAGTCGGCACCCCCTCATGAGAAAGCTGACCTATGCAGAGGGAAATGCCCTGCATCGGCAGAAGAATGCACAGTTTACTTGCCCGAATAGGGAAACTTGCGCGGAGTTGAACTCGTCGAGCGCTTGTGAGAGGTGGAGAGAACGAAGAAAAAGGACGGAACCGAAACGGAAGCATTCAGTGGGTCAATGACCGACCGTTCTTGCCGAACCACCGCCGACTTATTATTGATTCCAATCCTACCTCAGTCACACTCACTACATAGCCGCTATATTTTCCACTGTCTTGTTCCTTTTTTCTCTCCTCACATTTCGACACCGCCAACCTCGCTTTTCTCTTGCTGTGAAAGGCCCAATTGCTTGTGAATTGTCTCACTTCTCACGGCTGATTGTAAGCCCTTGTTCGCTTTTTCGCACGTCTGGCATATTTGCCCCTCCACGTTCGAAAACACCACGTTTTGCCCCTCCGATTTACTCGACGAAGGCATTGTCCTCTCAGTTCTACGGATACTGTCGAATACTGTCGAATACACGCAACAATGGATGCTGTCCTTCGTCAGTCCAAGGCCATGTGCCCTTTCATGAAGACGGCCACGCCTGCCACTCTGCGTGCCTTGTCCACCTCGACTCGTGCCCTTCCGGCTCCCGCCTCTCCATGCGGCGGCACCATGTCCAAGCTTCAGCTGCTTGGCCAGCGATGCCCTGTCATGGGAAAGGCCATGGCCGTTCAGACCGCCAAGAGCCGCGCTGCTGGTTCTGTTCGTGCTTTCTCTGGCCACTCTAAGACTGGTAAGGCCAAGATTCACACCACCTGCAACAAAGAGGCTCGCGCTGTCGACCGCCCGCTCTTTGACGGCCGTGACAATGGTAAGTTGTCTTTCAGCCAGAAATGCTCTTGGTAATGCCGTCTATTCTTATTCTGACTCTTGCCTCTCAGCTCCCGCACCTCCTGGTGTTCACGCAACCCGAAAGCCTACCTCTGCTTCTCCGACCGCTGCTGCTGCCGCCGCTGGCTTCCACTCTCCTGGCAAATTCGATTACGAAGCATTCTACAATGCCGAGCTCGAGAAGAAACACAAGGACAAATCATACCGCTATTTCAACAACATCAACCGTTTGGCCAAAGAGTTTCCCCGTGCGCATATGTCCGACAAGGAGGATCGAGTAACTGTATGGTGCGCCAACGATTACCTAGGTATGGGCCGCAACCCTCATGTCCTCCGAAAGATGCACGAAACATTGGAGGAGTATGGTGCTGGCGCTGGTGGAACTCGAAACATCTCTGGCCACAACAGACACGCCGTTGAGCTCGAGAGTACCTTGGCAAAGCTGCACGCTAAGGAGGGTGCTCTTGTCTTCAGTTCCTGCTATGTCGCCAATGATGCGACTCTCGCCACGCTCGGCAGCAAGATGCCTGAGTGTGTCATTCTCTCCGACAGCCTGAATCACGCCTCCATGATTCAGGGTATTCGCCATTCCGGCACCAAAAAGATCGTTTTCAAGCATAACGATGTGCAAGATCTCGAGGCTAAGCTGGCATCACTTCCCCTGCATGTGCCCAAAATCATCGCCTTCGAGTCAGTCTATAGTATGTGCGGCTCTATTGGTCCTATCGAGGAGATCTGTGATCTTGCCGATAAGTACGGTGCCATCACTTTCCTCGACGAAGTCCATGCCGTCGGTATGTACGGACCTCACGGTGCTGGTGTCGCTGAGCACCTTGACTGGGAGGCACACGCCAATGGTGCCCCTCGTGGAACCATCATGGACCGAATTGACATTATTACTGGCACTCTGGGCAAGGCTTATGGTTGCGTTGGTGGCTACATCGCAGGTAGCGCCAAATTCATTGATATGATCCGGTCATTGGCCCCTGGCTTCATTTTCACTACTTCTCTTCCCCCTGCCACAATGGCCGGTGCTCAGGCTTCCATCGAGTACCAGATGGACTTCGATGGTGATCGACGACTCCAGCAGCTACACACTCGCGCTGTCAAGGAAGCTATGAATGCTCGAGACATTCCCGTCATTCCTAACCCTTCTCACATTGTACCTATTCTTGTCGGCAACGCCGAAACTGCAAAGGAGGCTTCCGACATGCTCCTCAATGACTACGGAATCTACGTCCAGGCTATCAATTACCCTACAGTTCCTGTTGGCCAGGAGCGTCTCCGCGTAACCCCAACTCCCGGACACATCAAGGAGTACCGTGACCAGCTTGTTGAGGCTATCGATGAGATCTGGACTCGTCTCGACATCAAGCGAACCTCTGATTGGGCTGCTGAGGGTGGCTTCATTGGTGTTGGCGAGCAGGATAATGTGCAGGAGCCTCTGTGGACCGATAAGCAGCTCAACATCGAGCAGGCCACCAAGGAGATTAAAGCTACCGGTCAAGCTGTCAACGGCGTTACCGAAGCTCTTCTTGAGCTTGAGATCAAGCAGACTTCTCAGGCTGTTACTGCTGCTTAAGCGACGGGAGGAACCCAAGCTCACTGACATCGTCAATGGATGATGGGCAGTACTCAAATTCACTTCTATGCAGATATAACACTCGTTTTGAGTTATCTTTTACCATTTATGCTGTCCTCTGGGCATGCCAATTGAAATATTCCCCATTACCACATCTTGTGATATATGGAGTAAACACATACCATTGTTTCCCAAACACCTGTGGACTTTTTCGATGAATTGTGATCATCATGACTACACAGTTATGACGGATAATTTATGCTATGTAAATCAAGTCATGATATGACGGTCTTCATATCCATTTTCGGAAGAATGTTGTACCGAAGTCTCTGAATAATAGGTTGGTGGAGAGTTGAATGATGGTGCCGTGTCCGTGAGGCGGAGGCCCGGTGAGATTTCGAGGTCCGTCTCCGTCTTGGTGACAGGATCCCTGCATCCTGCCAGCTTTAGACCAGTCAAACGACAACCCAAACGACAGGGGTCTCGAGAATATCGTTCAGTGTCTGGGATATCGACGCCGTTTTCAACTCCGTCTCCTTTTGCAAACCGCTTTTCTCTGCTTCTGTGAGACTAACAAGAATCGGATAACTCAGTAATGACAATATGAACCCCAATTCTACTCAGGCTAAGAACAAGGGACCCAAGGCCTGTACAACATGCGCTAAAGCTAAGGCAAGGTGCGTCCCTGGGCCTCTGGGGAGCCTCAAATGCGACAGGTAAGTTACGATAATTGGTTCTTTTGAGGATGGTGTTATTCATGGCTTGTTCTGGTTGCTTTTGTCCCAAACTCTTCTCTTTGAATGCATACACACATGTAAGTTTGCGGTTAGGTACAGCTGCTGACATCAGAGTCTCAACTTTCAAGGTGCCATCGACTAAACAAGCCATGTGTTAACCAAACTCCGGCTCCGGCCCGGCCCCGTAGAAGCCCAAAGCTATCTAAGATAGCTGCTTTGGAGAAACGCCTTGAAGAGCTGTCCTCGCACGTAAGGCGTGAGTCTTCAGAAGAGGAGGACTCCTCGCCTCCACCTTCGACGAGTGAGAAACGCTCAGAGCTGTTGACCAAATCTGATGCCTGGGGTTTCAATCACTTGTTTCCCTTAAAACCGGGAATTGAAAATAACCCCCGTCAACATCCTCCACCGTCAGCTCCGGACAAGACACGGCCATGGGACTCCTGGTGGCCCACGCCCCGTGAAGCGGAGCTACTTCTCAACGGCTATAGGACAATCCACTCATGTCTATTTCCGTTTGTGTGTGTTCCTGGGCATATGACAGCCCTGGAGCTGCGTGAGCATCGTCCATTCCTGTGGAAGGCTGTCATGATGGTAGGGTTGTTTCTTGATGGAGCTAGACAGGTTAAGCTTGGCCAAGAGTTACTAGCTGAGATTGGACGAGCAGCTGTCGTAGATGGCCTGAACAGCTTGGATCTACTCCAGAGCTTGCAAATGCTGGTGGCATGGTATGTACTGATATGGCGACCAATTCGTTAGCACGCCCCTGACTTGTCGCAGGTTTCACTATGCGTTGAAGGGCTCTCAAGTGACGAATCTGCTGTTCCTTGCTAGAGCTATATGCGTAAATTTGAGGTTCACGGAAGATACGAGTCTTCAAGGAGAAGAATCTGATCGCAATCTTGATCATATGAGAGTTTACGCTGGCACTTATTACCTTAACACTTTGTAAGAACTACCCGCCTTCATTCTGGGGTTTGCTGACTTGGATTAGAGTGTTCACAGCGAACAAGCGGCCTGATGTCCTTATGAATACCAGCCATCTGGAAATGTGCTGCAGAGTTCTTGAGAGAACTATGCAGCACCCCTCTGATGAGTACTTGATAAAGCTGGTGCGCATTCAGCAGCTGGCACAGTCCATATCTGTCACCATGTCAGCGGAGAACCTAACTCAGACCGCCAGCAAACTACCATTGACAGTGGTAGTGCAATCGTTTGAGGAACAGTTGCAGCTGTACAAAGACAATCTTGGCCCACGGTTCGCTGATAACGGTATTTATGTCACCCCATTCCGATCGTCTAGCGCTCACCATGGTTTAGATAATCTCAAGACCCATGTCAACGTAGCCGAGGTGCTCCTCTATGAGATCGCCGTCTCGGACCAACACTCTGCAGCATCCTATCTTCCTCTAACTGACCGACTCCAACTTCTTTGGGCTTGTGTTCGATCTCTAAAGACCTTTTTCGATATCCGGTTCGATCATCGAGAAATGGAACGCCCGCGTTTCCTGTGTATGAGCGCGTCTGAACTTGTGTACACCATCATTGTTGGCATCAAGGTCGTAACACTTCAGTTACCCGGGTGGAACCTCGCCCAAATACACGCAGAGCTTGACATGGTCGAGGTGATGAGCCAGCAAGCCCAGGATCTGGACATCATCGTGGGGCGCCGCAAACACGGCAACATGCTAGGTACACCGACGCCCGGGGGAACGACAGCAGCTACACCCGCGCCTCCACCAGATCCTTTCGAGAGACTTGTGAAGCAGCTGAAGTCAGTGAGAGACTTGGTCAAGGCTGAGAGACAGCGTCTGCTTACGGGATCTGGCAACGCTGATCTCGTAGACTTCAGTCAAGACTTCTTGATGGATGATTCAGGAACGGACTTTTGGCAAGCGGCGGCTACGAGAGGTTATAATGTATGGAACATCATTGGTGACCCTGGTGTCTTAAATGAGTCGACTTGACGCCTTACGAAGTCGGTGAAGAAGGTTGTATTAACATCTTAGCATTAGCCCGTTGTGTTACTCAGCAATGCTCTTTTTCTGTTACATGATATAGAGTAAGCTTGTTCAAGATAGCTGAAGTTTTCTTTGTTGTCTATTCAGCAATTTTCGATCCTTGTCTGCCGAGCTTCATTCACCTGGAATGACATCGATATCAACTTCAACTGCCTTGACCTTGGCCATATTCAGCCACCGCAGGTCACCCTTGGCAGTCGATTTTCGGATATTGTACAGCTCATCAAGGAATGTCGGCACAAATGAGCCCGGTCCACGGACTTCGTTCCTCTCAGCGGCGAGCTCAGCAGCGAGTCCAAACATGACAGTTGCAGCGACAGCAGCGAGAAGAGGGTCAGCGCCGTACGCAGCAACCATGGCGCTGACTGTTGTGCCAAGAGTGCACCCAGTGCCTGTGACTTCGCCAAGATAGGGATGGCCATTGCTGATGGCTAGAGTACGAGTTCCGTCACTTACGAGGTCAGTAGCGCCTGTGAGTATGACGACGGTGTGCCGGTGCAAGGCGATGGAGCGTACAAGGGATGCCTTTTGGGGAAAAGCGAGGGAAGAGGTTGAGTCAACGCCCCGTTGCGTAATCGTGGCGCCCGCTACAGTCTGAATCTCGCCCTCATTGCCCTTGATGATGGTGAAATGTCCAGCATCGAGAAGAGTCTTGACAGCATTGCGACGAACAGTGGTAGCACCAGCGCTGAAAACATGAGTAAAGTTGATTAATTGATGGGATTTTTGGAGGCTTACCCGACAGGGTCAAGGACTATAGGTCTGTCCGCTTCATTGTAGGCCTTGATGGCTTGGAGATAGTTCTGAAGTCCATCGGGAGTGACGGTGCCCATATTGACCACAAGAGCACCTCCAAGTTTGGCAAGGTCAGCAGCTTCTTGGGCGTAGTTGGCCATGATGGGGCTTGCCCCAACACAAAGAGCCACGTTGGCGGCAAAGTTTTGAACAACCTGGTATTCCAGCATGAGAATTTAACATGGTCGTCACATGAACCGAGCTGTACTCACCAAGTTGGTCATATTGTGAGAAAGGGGCGTCTTGTCGGCTACGGCCCTGATAACTTCGGGGATTTTGGCAACGATGACTTTACCGAGGAGATCACGAGCGGCGGTAGCTGGCTCAGGAGCAGCGATGAGAGCGCTCACTACAGCAACGCCATCGAGAGACTTGGAGGGGGACCCGGCTGCAGCGAGAACAGGGGCAGTGTTGCTGGCGTTGATGCCGCCTATACAAACCGTGGGGACGGAGCCATATCCGGCATCATGTAGAGCTGAGAGGATATCGCGGACTCCTGAGGGACCTATGATAGATTTTGTGTCCTTTTTGCTGATCGTGTGTCAGGGGCTGATGTGAGTCACACACGATGCTTGTATATCACTCACGTCTGAGTTGAGTAGACAGTTCCGATACCGAGGTAGTCAGCACCGGCCTCACAAGCCTTGAGAGCTTCTTCTTTCGAACTTGCGGTTACGCCAATGATTTTGTTGGGGCCAAGAAGCTTTCTTGCTTCTTCATATGCTGTACCAAATGATCAGATCATGTCTTGATGGTTAGGTAGTGAGAGATATCAACATACCCATATCATCCTGTCCAATATGCACGCCCTCGCAGTCTATCTCAGCGGCAATGTCCACACGATCATTGATGAGAAGGGGGACATTGTAACGACGGGCAATGGCGTGTAGCTTCTTGGCTGTGTCTACAGCGACTGGGCGCTCGCTGTGCTTGTCTCGATATTGAAGGATAGTAACACCGCCTCGCAAAGAAGCCTCAACTACCTCTTCAAGGCTACGATCGCCAAGAATCTCTGGCGTTGAGTCTGTGACCAAGTATAGGCCGTAGTTGACTGTGGGCTTGGCCATGGTTGATGGTGATGAAATCAGGTGGACGACTTTGGCGGGGTTAGTTAGTGTCTGGTAATTGATGAGATGGGAGTGGAGACTCGCACAGAATCAACTCTTTTGGCTTATGCTTCCATTGTCATTTGCCAATTAGAGTCGTTTTCGCGAAAAGGAAAGATATTTGGAAGGGTGGAGTGAGCGATATTACAAGTGATGAGGCAAAAGTTGTGGTGAGGTGATTGATGAGTTACGATGACATAGGGTAGGGGGATGAATTGTACAGCACCCCACTCCGTTTGTGATTAGCACCTAGGTATGTAAATTATAGATAATAAAAACTAGTTGGGGGGTATTTTCTTGAATCTCTCCAATGGCTCGAAGGTTTTCTAACAATCGACTAGAACCACGCATCTACTTGGGATGTTGAGTAACCTCAAGACCTCACTTTTATTGCTGCAAAGGGAATTGTCTCAGCTACCCAGCCATCCATCCAATGATGACGTTAGAACCTCGAGATATCTCGGCCAAAAATCCATGTAACCAACCAATAAAATGGAATCATGAGCTTATTCTTTAGACTCATGCTCTTGGTCAAATACGCCGTCCTCCACAGAATCCACGCCGCTCGGCCTTTGAGCTCATCAGTACCCTTCTGATGAATAGCCCTCCAACCTCCAAGATACGCCATTGTACCCCAGTTGCGGAAGTGAAACGGAGCAGTTGGAGGCCCCTGAGAAGACGTCCCAGCGTTGAATCTCTTGCCGAGATATGTAGCCTGTTGACTTGCTACTTGTGCAGTGGCGGGAAGTGATTCGCCTTGGATATTGGCGCAGTCACCAATTGCGTAGACGTCCGGGAGGGTCTTTGTGATTTGTTTGCCGTTGGAGTCTTGGGCTTCGACCTGGACTCGAAGGTGAGAATCGACAGCGAAGCCGCCTGTTTTGCAGTTCTTTGCGATCTTTCCCATGCCCTCCACCTCTCGCCCGACTAACTTGCCAACCAGAGGGTTCTGCATGAGACCCGTGCTCCAGACGACAACGCCTGCTGCGACTTCTTCAGGCTCCTCCTTGATACGCATGAGGAGGACATCGTCGTCTCGTCGAATGCCCTGGAGGTGATGCTCGGTCTTGACTTTGATGCCTGCACGGCTGAAGATGCTTGTGGCGTATGCGGCCAGATTGCGATCAAACATAGGGAGAACCTTTGGTGCAATGTCATAGATGGTGATGGCAACGTGAGGCATCAGTTCGGGATACAGCTTGGCCAAGTCCTCGTGTATGAGATCGTGAAGCTCAGCTGCGTATTCGATACCTGTAGGACCGCCACCAACAACAGCAAAATGAAGTAATCGTTTCCTCTGAGCCGCGCTTGTGCTAGGCAGAGAAGCCTGCTCGAACTTCTGCAGCACTTTAAGACGTACTGTCCGAGCATCTGTAGCATCTCTCAGAAAACACGCATGCTCCTTGACACCCTCCACACCAAAAGTCTGACTGTAGCACCCAACAGCCACTACAAGCTTATCATACGGGACCTGGAACTCGAGGCCCTTTAACAGATCCTTGCCCGAGCGAGCCGTGACTCCATCACGTTGGTTAGCTTCAACTGTGATGGTCTTGTTGGCGAAGTCAATATCAGAAGCCCAAGCCTGATGGAACTCTGTAAGATCGAGTTTACGGCAGGGTTCGACAGCAGCTCGGAACTCGAGAGTGCCAACGGCGGTTGAGGCGATGAGTGGAGTGAAGACGAAGTGAGAGCGAGGAGAGATGAGAATCCGAGAGGCTTGAGAGGGAGATATTGTCTTTGCGAGAGCGTATCCAGCCCAGCCTGAGCCTAGAACGACGATGCGCTCTTTTGGTCCTGAGAGAAAGCTCATGTTAGTTAGTGTGGTGACAGGAGATGAGGTGCTCTGAGGCCATTCAAGTCTCTCAAGGCGCAGAGGCAAAAGCACAAGCCAATTGACCCGCATAACAAGTCGCCGCACTCACCTTCTTGAGTCACTGTACTGGCCAGTCTCTTGCAAGTGACTCTTCCCAACTTCACCAACAAGCGCTGTTCTGTCCCCCTACGGCCCAGACCAAGTCCGATCATGGCGTATCTCCTAATTTCGCGTGACTAGAAAGCCCGTAGTATCACGAAGACGCCAGCCAATGAGTTCTTGACGATAGAGATTTGTAAACAGTGTAAAGAACAGAATATCTAAACCGTGGGTATGCGGTGCCGCAAGTCTCGCCGTGTAAGTGGGTGTTTTGGCAGGGTCGTTTCTCTAGCTGCCTCCGCTAGAATGAGAAGAACCGAGATAGAGGGATGATGGGTGAGTATTCAACAAATGTTGACTGGGATTTAGTGAATGTATTACAAAAGCCGTAACTAAGCGGGCGTTGGTGCTCTTTAAGTAGCTACTTAGACTATCTATATCAATTCATCGTCACTATCTTCAGCTACATACGTAGTGTTTTACTCAGTGTCATACCTAGCCTGGTTTGTACCTGATACCCCTTCCGGGAGATCAACTACGAGGGGTTCCCTGTAGTCGGTACTTGCGCCCCGGGCCCCCGGTCCTCCCGGTGAGCGCTCCGCCAACGATAATTCACCGGAGCCGTCCCTTTCCTCTTCTTACTCACCTTGAAAGTTTTCCGCTCACGAGCTTGGACTCACGGTCACGGACTGATCCGTGTCTCCGGAATCTGCGATATCCAAGACCCGGCTGTCCGATACCATAGAAATTTCTTCTACCAGCTGACTCACATGCCCTTGCTACACAGCACGCTCCGAATATACCCCTACCTATACGAGTTATACATACTCTCACATCAGCCTCATGGTAATGCTAAAAAACCAAGCTTCTCCATTTTGCATACATAGTAAACCTCTGATAGCTCATGCTAGTGTAAACTTTCTACGTCATGGCATGCTTATTCCCAGCTTCTCAAAAGCCAACTCCAGTCCTCCCTCCCTCCCTCCCTTCCTCCGCCTCATGCTATTCATTATTTCTCTCCTTTTGTCTATTGTAACATGGCATCCAAACTCTCTCCTAGCACTCCCTCAATCTTGACTATCCATCGGTGTGTCTCCCGTTCAACTACCTCGTCATCGTCCTCCTGCAACTCGCTAATGCGAGGCAGCATCTCGTGCAGCATAGACAGCCACTCCTCGCCAAGACGATCTGTCAGTGCCTGCTCACACCTGACCGCGGCAAGTCTCACTGCCGCGGACTCAGATCGCAGGTGCTTCAGGAGGGCAGAGTTGAGCTCCTTCTGGTGAGCCTGTGAATCCGCCGCCGAGGCCAGCTCCACTGTCGTTGGGATGAGCTCTTCCGTCACCTCCACCGTACCAGCATGTGAGAACTGCTCCATCAGGACCGGTCCGACGGCGCTAAAGTGGGCCGGAGCCTGCCAGAAGTCATCCTGGTCGTGCTCGAAGCAGTTGGCCAGGGTCCGTAGTACCCTTGACCAGAGTTGTCTCTCCTCTGGGCTCTTCAGATCCACCGACTTCAAGATCCTGACTGCATCCTCGACAATGTATGTAGCGTAGTTGGTAACGATCGATTTAAGAGTGCCAAAGAATGCCTCAAGGAATCCATAGACGCTGTATTGACGTAGCGAGCGTCCCACTCGGTCGCTCTTCGACAATCCAGAGCTTGACCACTCCATGAGCTGAACAAAGACAGGTCGGAATGCCGCATCGTTGAGCTTGTAGATCATCTTCAACGCTTTGTCGTTGGTGCTGGCGTCAAGAGCACTGAGCCTCAAAAGATCTTGCTCACCAATCTCGCCCTTAGCACGCTCCTGTCGTCGCAGATCAAAGACCTTTGTGAGGATGCTCGATAGTAGCGTGGCATTCTTGGAAATGCCAGACTTGGAGTGCTTGTCAATGGCCAAGCCGAGAACATCGAGATATTCAGCAACAGCCTGCAAAAGTTAGCAACTTTCATACACACAGTGGTTATCAAACTTACGGAGAAGCCGGCACTTCTGGCACTATCCCAGTTTCGGTCCAAAGCCGAGAAGATCTCCTTCGCCTCAAATTGCTTAGCCAGGAAGTGAAGACAATCGACACGGCTTTCCTTCGTATCATCATCCAATTCGATCTCGGCTGATCTGTTGGACACTTCCAGAATGCGATCGACATATGTTGAAAGCATGTAGGGAAGGTGCTGAGCCAGAGCGCTGATGAATCCGTAACAAGCAACATGAAGTTCCTCATCGCGAGCATCCCCCCTCAAGCTTTCACCCAGGTACTTGACAGCCTGCGGGATTGCGCTCGGCAGAACGGGTACGATGGCGTCTTGCAGTACATCCACGAGCGAGGTAAGGCACAAGAGAGCCATAACTCGGAGGCGCTCCTCAGACTGCCCCAAGCAGTGCTCGCCAGCAATAGTTGTAGCTGCTGCCACAACAGCCTCGATGTCCTTCTTTCCATACTTTTCGGCAATCTTGTCAACGCATGTGACAGCGGTGTGCTTGTATCGCATATCGGTCGACTCTCTGATACCGGCCGTAAGCTGCGGAAGGAAAGCAAGCAATACAGTCCTTGATGCTGGGTCGGTGTTGCTCTCCTGTTCCACCCGA
Source organism: Fusarium odoratissimum NRRL 54006 (assembly GCF_000260195.1). Classification (NCBI taxonomy): domain Eukaryota; kingdom Fungi; phylum Ascomycota; class Sordariomycetes; order Hypocreales; family Nectriaceae; genus Fusarium; species Fusarium odoratissimum. Next base: position 1,089,514 of record NW_022158693.1, on the reverse strand, counting down.
ACCTCAAGAGCACGTAGGACCTTTTGCCGCAGTCCCATGTCAGGTCTATCGAGCAGGTTCTCAACAGCCTTGATAAACTCTCCAATGGACAATAAGTTGAGATGATTGGAGAGAGCCTGTCCGCAGCGGCCATGGAGAGTTTTATTCGCCTTGACCGTATCAGCTAGAACAAGGATGTTTTCAAGAAGTGTGGCATAGAGCTCCCTCAATCTCGATGCCTCCATATCATCCTTCTCCATCAAACCTCCAATCTGCGCTCTGAGTGTCTTGTTAGCTAAGAAGCTAGGGAAAGCCGATAGTTGTCGGAGGGCAATGGCTTCGACGTCCTTATTTTTGTCATCAGTCTCGTCAGTGACACCGAGGAGGACGAGAGAGATGCCAGGCTTTGCCTTGAACAGGTCAGCGATAAGGTCGAGCTGTTTGACGAGCGATTCGAGTTGTGTTGGGATGCTGAAGTGATTCAATAACTCGATAATGAATTGCAGCAGAGCGTCACTCGCACCATATCGATCAACCAGCATACTGATAAGAGCGTGGAGGAAGTCTTGTGGACCGAGAGTCTCGACAAGGGCAACAAACAGCCCCTGTCGTCGATGAGCGGGGATGTGCTCGTATGCCGTTGTGAAGCTGACAAGAATATCAGAGGCACCAGCGATAGGGCTCTTCTGCCCCTGACGCAGAGAGTCGATTAGCGGAGGAATAACTTCCTTGATAGTCTGAGACACAACATGGGCAGAGTAGTCGTCGCTTTGGCGAAGTACCGAGGTACCCATGAAGGTGAAGATGGGCATGACACTATGCAGGACCAAGTTCGGCGCGGTAGTGGCCAGACTGGCAATCAGGAGAAGGGCAGCATTCTGAACAACGGGACTCGAAGATCTTTGGATGCAGTTAACAAGCAAATCTCCGTACCCGCCAGAGCTGTCAATTGTGAGCTTCTTATTCGCCTTGTAAGCTGGCATCATGGCCAAAAGGCTTCGAAGAATGAGATTCTGTAGGTAGCCCAGCTCAGATCCGACCACTGTTCTAAAGTGCTGGAGTTCAGAGAGGGCAGTAAACAGGCCATCCAAGAGCTCGGGATGCTCAACTGGGTCCGAGTTCTCGACTAGCTGCAGAACGAATGTGACCTTTCGCAGCGACTGGCTGAGTTCGGGAGTAACCTGAGTGATGAGACCACGGTCGGCTCCAGAAGAGCTAGTTCGGCGGCGCTTGTTGGGTGGAGGCTCGGTGACCATCTTGGTTCCAGTCTGTATCGACTGAAGGAAATCATGAAGAATATCGGTGGTGAGTCGCACGTTCCTCAAAAAGTCAGCCGCCTCTGCAGAAACAACTGATTTGCTGTCAGTTGAGACTGCTGATTCCTGGGAGATCTCCAGCAACTGATCAGCAGCTGTTGACTTGACATTAGGCTTCATGGAAGACCACATCTTCTTCATGCGAGTGAAAGTTGCACGAATAAGATCAGCCTTTTCTCTTTGGTCTGGATCTCTGAGAAACTCCAGGAAGAATTCTAAACCTGCAACGTCGTTTGGCACCACAACATCGACAAAACAGTTGTCCATATCTGACTTTTCTAGACGTTCTGCGCTGCAGAGCTTAGCTGCCTCATCCTCGCTCAGACTTGCCCACCATCGCAAAACAGGGAGTAGAAGTTGCGTTCTTGTTGTGGTGCTGACGCCTCGAACTTCGTTGACGGTCTTTAGCAACCTACTCTTTACCAGAATCAATGGTGTGTTGACGATGTGTGAGGCGAGAAACTGAAGGAAAGATAGTCTTCCAGGTTGAGACAAATGGTCCTTCTTATCCAATGCAGGGTTCAGCTTGGACTGGTATTTGCCTTGCTCAATTGCGGTACGAAGGACGGCAGTAATATGTTCAGGGTCCATGACACACTCCTCAACGGTAGGAAGAATCTGAAGATGCAGAACCTTGGCGACAACATCAGATGGTAGAGACATTATTTCTTTGGACTTTCCATAGAGGCTCTGTTGACCCCAGAGGTCGAGTCCCGTAGAAGGAACTGGAGGAGTGTAGAGACCAGTAAGGACAGTGATCAGATCGGCCGCGGCTTGGCGGACGCGCTTCGAAGGATCGCTGAGTGCTGAGATACAGTAGGGAAGAAGAGCCTGGAGATCGGCTTTTCCGGCATCACCAACTTTTAATCTTTTCTTAGCCATGTCCAGTGCTGCAACACGAGCTAGGGCTGGGTAGGGACCGCTCCAGATGCGAATGAAGAAACTGAAGTACGTGCAGTCCTTGAAAGCAGTCTGTCGGTGAAGCTTGGGGTTGAGATCGAATTCGGAAAGCAGGCCCGCATTTTGCGAGCTCTCAGAAACAACAGAAAAGAAGATATGACTGAATTCGTCAAAGATCTCGCCGGGTTGAGGCACGAGACAAGGAGAGAGCGATTCGGAGCGGCTGGAAAGTTCCTCGAGCAACAAACCCAAATCTTGGGGTGCCTTCTTTTCATTATTGCCATTAGCCATCTCTGTATCGTCTTTGATCGAGTCGGGGAGTCGTCGAGAGCGGAATGAAAGGTCGAGCTTCATCTCAAGCTCCTCAATATCGAACTTGACTTCTTCAATAACCGACTGGATGGTGTCGCCAGATTTGCCGGTGCTCTGAGACAGAGCAATCAGTGCTGAACCGAGTTCCCGTCGAAGTGCACCGTCCTCGTCATTATCATCGCTAAGTCGATGCGCAGTCAAGATAAGAGACTTGAAAATTACAGCAATTTGTTTGTCCTTGAGGACCGAGCTGCTGAGAATAGTGATAATAGTCGCCAAACCTCGAGCGTCGCCCTTCTTGGTAAGTCTCTCTATCAATGCAAGACAGAGACCATTTGCTAATTTGTCCACCCGCCGCTCTTGGCCGATCTCTACAAGTAGCTTTCCAATATCTGTGACCTTCATAAGCGCTTTTGTGGTCTTGCTGCTCATTTGCTTCGCAGAACGGTATTGCGCCAAGATAGCCAGACAAACAAGAGCAGGCCGCACCGTGTCGTTAGTCCAACCATAAACCGTCTGGTCCATGAATGCAGTGACAGCGTTATCCTCAAGGTTGCCCTTGGCGACAAACACTGCGATCGCCATGTATGAAGCAATCTGAATACTAGGGACTTTCTTCATGACCAAGGACTCAGCAAAGACAGGTCCCAGTCGATGAAGCAAAGCCTGGTCGTTCTCGCTCTGAACTGCAGCTCGGCCTGATCTCGTCTTGTCCAGGATACCACTCACGGCCTCTGTCATGATGCCGGCCCAGAATGAGACCAAGGCGGGATAGTTGTACTGCATCCGACATGATTCGAGGGTGTACTCGGATATGAGAGTCAAGAATGAAGGGTGCTGAATAGCCTCGCGGACCAAGACATATCGGGGAGGCGATGTGACTGAGCGAATGTAAGGGTCGAGGAAGCGGAAATCGTGAGGGGTCTTGCTCGGCAGAATCGAAAGGAGGGTAGCGAAGGCTGGTATGGAATGGTAAGGCAGGAAAGTGAGCAGCAGGGCTTGTGTGTTTTCCTCATGAATTCTTCGCGGTGTTAGTTTGCTTTCCCGCACCAATCGCAGAATACATTGTCTTACCTGAATCTTCGTATGAGCCACTCGATAGACTTGATCGCAGGCATCAGCCTGAGTCGACTGCCCGCGAGGCGCAGGAAGGCTTCAACCCGGCGGTCCAGTTCCTCATTCTCAGAAGCTGTGAGCTGGGTACGATCCTGGTTCTGACTCTCCTCGCTGAAGATGGTAGACTGGAAGGGCGCGAATCGAGCATCGAGTTGACAGAGCTCCTCAAAGCCCTGGAAGCAGGTTGTATAAAGAGTTTGATAGCTCTGAGTAGCAGCGACTCGAGGTTCCCATATCAATGACTTGGAATGGGCAGCCTTTTGCGCCTTAACGTTGAGAGTGGACTTCGAATTGGCAGCCACCTGCGCCAATTGAGCAGCGAGAGCAGTCGCCATGATTTCAAGGGCTGCGACTCAGGCTCTGGGCGGTAGATGGCGTGAGGATGTCGATGAGATGGTCGGTGATAGCATCAGAGTGCAGCAGGTCTGAAAATATTTTGGCGACTACAAAAAGAACTTTGTTATCGATAAGAAACTCGCGGGTTCCACAGCCACCACAGCCACCCCACATACTACTTTGGGACGTTAAGGACAAACAAGGAATCTATTTCTACCTTGACTTTCTACGGGTAGATATGCGAAATATGAATTACAAACACAATTATGACAATTATCACTATTTTCTTGAGAAGACCAATAGACTAACTCTCGGCAGAGTTGGTCCCATAGCTCCCTGTACTAAAGTTGGAGCCATATCCTTCTGGCCCCGCCATCCAACCAGCTGTATTGACCAGAAGAACATTGACTCGACAACCGGGTCAGGATCAACAATGGGCATATTATGAGAGGTCAACTATGCGTTCCTTTCCTATATGCCTCAAGGAGAAAGAAAACTTCTGATATTAAACCGGGGTGCCAAAATAAACTGGTCTAAACGCCTGCTAAGATAGACTAAACTTACCTAAGTCTTTTCATCACTTAGAAAAGAGATCCTAAGTTTTCCTGCCTCTCCTTGACATTATATCAGATTCTATACCGTGGATAACCTATAAATTACCGAGGGTCTAAAAGTCGCCAAATGGTTATGATTGAGTCTTTACAGCATCTCGTAAGACTATCTTGTGATAGTTGTCAAGTACATTGCTTATGGGGCTCATCTAACTAAGGCCTAAAGTTAGTAGGAAGTGAATAATGTCCTGTTCAAGAAATAATAAATAGGTAAATGATGCTTTGAAAGATGTCTATTCCGCTCGCTGAGACTTCCCAAATCTCGTTCATAGATAGACAAAAAAGATAACGCATGTCTCAATCCAATATGCCTTGTTCGACTTAAAAAGATACTACGTTATTGGCTCGAAACCCCCACAACGCGCAGAGGAGCACATGAGAAACAGGTGGGACAGAGCCCGTTGGAAACGAACATTTAAGCCGCAGGTTTCTGGTGACTTGCCAATCTATTTAACCGCACAATTGAGGCTGTTAGGGTCGCAAGTCTCCCTATCTGATAGAACTTAAATCTGACGTTTTCCCGTGACGACGAGAGCTTCAACCAAACCAAAAGACTTTTGCCACGTCCCAATATGGCTGTAAGCAACGCTCAACTTACAGTCAACGCCAAAAAGAAAAAGCTCACACATCACAGTCGACAGTTCCTCAGGTTGTTCTCTTCGGAGACTCTTTGTTTCAACAATGCTCAGATATCCAAGACGGTTTCTCTTTCCAAGCTGCTCTCCAGTCTGGTGAGAATCCAACATAAGTGACCACATAGGAAACGGCCTGACTTGCATGCAGATTTCATTCGACGTTTGGATATCGTAAACCGGGGGTACTCGGGATTCAACACCGACATCGCTCTGAGATATCTTCCTGAAATCTTCCCGGAGCGTACAGCCTCATCACCTAAGATGGACTATCTGGTACGGTACCGCCATATAAAGCGAAGAATGTGTGGCTAAAAATGAACAGGTTCTCCTGTTTGGCGCAAATGATGCTGTGCTTCCTGGTGCTATCACCAAGCAGCATGTTCCTATAGATCGGTACAAGAAAAACCTCACCAAGATCATCAACCACCCGCGCATCGCTGCTCACAAGCCCCATATTCTGCTGGTGACGCCCCCTCCCCTGGATGAGATCAAGACAACCCCTCGATCCATCGAGAATGGCCACCAAGGAGCAGTTCGCAAGTCGGCTATTAGCGCTGCCTACTCCGAGGTGGCTCGTGAGGTCGCGCGAGAGAATCCTGGGGTTATTCTGGTCGACCTCTGGAAGGCCCAGATGGACAAGGCCATCTCCCTTACTCCTGACGATTACACCCCAGGTGGACCATGGTTAGGCGACCCCGAGAACGGTAAGCAGGGTGGTCTGGATACTCTCCTTCACGACGGGCTCCATATGAGCGGATCTGGTTATCAGGTATTCTATGAGAGCCTCAAGCCATTTATTGGCAAGGAGTGGCATGGCCTCGCGGATGATGATCGCAAGGGATTTGTGATCCCAGATTGGCGAGAACTGCTCGAGCTCAAGCCCAATCTGAACACTGGCGATTAGATGGGATGCAGATTATGGCATTCGACATCAGAGGCACTGATTGAATACAAGATGTCAAAATATACGCGTTGTGCAGAGTTTCTTGTGTCTTTGACCCAATGTTCCAGCAATGAGAGCGTGACTTCAGGTATGCCAAGACAATTTCACCCCACTACCTGACTTACAGAAATGTAACCCCTCTAGCCCCTCTGTCCCAGGAAACGGGATGCATATATGCGTGCTACATTCCGGAGGTCACTTGTGTGAGATGTGAGAATCCTGATTGTGGACATTCAACAAATTGGTACATGCTGTGTTATTCGAATGGGTACAACTTAAGGTACCTTACCTACCTACCTCGGATGAATAGTGGCAAGGGACCAAGTCTAGGGGATATTATAAAACTTGGGATCTTTTATCATAAATGACAAAGAGTCCTAGGTATAGTATAATCTAGTCGGTAGGCCTCTAGACAAGTGGGTACTAATATTTCTGGCACCTTGGTTCAGGGCCAGAAGTTCTGTTGCTCCCTGAAGCCAGTATTCCATGGGTCATGACAGTTCGAGGCAATCTTCGATCGTATTCCCTTTAGTGGCTAGGCCCCCTGACGTTTAATGCTTACAGTGGGCTACTTCAACACGCCACAGGCGCTAGAGGAACCGCCACGTTAGCGCGCCAGCCTTTGTCTCGACTACGTACCCAGACCTCAAGTTGCTCCGTTTCTCGAATTCAATCCACACCAGTTCCATCTGAACATCATTTCGGACTTCACACTTTGATGATTGCCCTGTTTCCAACTCCTGACGTACCTCTACGACCTCGAATACGCCTCCAAGATTCCCCCCAAACTTACGAGCACACGATATCGACCGTTACCCCTCCGTAAAAGCCCCCCACGATCCCAGCTGCTTTCAACCTCTTGCCCGCTTTACGCCATCCATTTACACCTAACTCCGACCCCTATCGTTCATATCAGGACCGGCCTACGTCAAATCTGGCCAATCTCTCTACTTTCCATCTCCTATCAACTGTGACGCCTATATTCTTAGACCTCTTCAAATACGACAATTTCTTCCATCAGTAGCTTGCCTCGCAACACTCGCCAATAAACGAGCACGCCTTGCCGATCGTCACGTCCACAACTATCACGATTCTAAGTCGCACACTCTCGAGCTGGCGCCTTTTCAATCGATCCTTTATTACCAAACATACGCCAAGCTACTTGCCAGTCGCTCTATTTGAGACCACTACTCACCACGACCAGGCGATTCTCGAGATCGCACTCTGCTTGTCGAAGGCCCTGTGGTCTACACTAGGCGATGCGGCGGGGAGGGAGGACCTCGTGAACTAAATCTTAACTGGGGATCGAGGTCGGAAGTACCAATTGTTTTTATTGTCGACAAAGTTGTGCTGGATCAAAGCTCATGCTGTACGATTAAAGCCATTGTCTGTTCTGCGCTTCCCTACTAACGCCTCCAACCCCCCCCTCGTCTCTCGATTGCCCTCTCCCTATCCTTGTTAGTCGAGCCACCTGCCCGCGAACTGCAGTCAATCGGCTTTCTCTACCCTTAGAATTGGCGCCTTGTTGTCTAATCAGACCTGCTCTGGGGATGGATCCCAGATTTCCAGTTTCTCGCGAAGATCTGTACAGTCTGCAGATGGAAGTGAAGCAAGTACAATATACTCAGAGCAATCATGCTGAACGGCTTCTTCGATTGGAAAAGAAACAGGCGGATGATGCCGCGTTGAAGTCTGTCTGGAACTCTCCCTTTCCAGGTGTCTTGAGTGGCACACCTCAAACAGGTGAGTTCTCTGCCTGTTGACATTTTGATCATTTCCTTACAAATTCTAGGACCTGTTTCCATCCCACACAATGACATGTTTGATGACTTGGATGAGCAAGGCGAGGAGCTTCTAGGATCTCTTCATCTTGGACCAGCAGAGGAGGAGCCGGTTCGCCGAGGCGCTGCTTCGCGGGCTAATAGTGTTCGATTCGACGAAAGCGCCCTGCACGGATCCAGTTGGGGAGGCCCAAGTAATCGTCACTCGGGAGATTTTGGTCCTGTTCGTCCTGGAAGTGGCCTTTTGATGGAGCGCTCATTATCTCACAAGTCGGATGGACGACATAGTTCTGCTGGACATTCAGTTCACTCTCACCACTCGATTGCTTCTGGTCGGGCTAGCAGCTTAGGCCTTGATAACAACTTTGCTGTTGGCGACGACGATGATGATTCGTTCGACATTCCTGGCCCCCCTGCGGCGTTTTACGTCCTCGGCACAGTTCCTTCGATCGTTCGATGTTGGTTAACCCCTAACTTTGGCCACTCAACACTCCTCTACGCCGACGTTTGCAGTGGCTCGCAAAAGTCCATGGTTGAGTATTCTCTACTCAGAGAGTTGGATCTTGTAGATCAGATCCATCGCGAGGTTGACGGTGCATATCGCGTTAGGTTGAATGTCTACTTTGCAGAGGCCGTGGTGACACATCATGGCAGTCGCTCTAGTAGTCCTCATGGGCCTGTCCCTTCAATCACTGTCTTTTTCGAGGTCCATGGAGTGACAGAGCAGCCTATTCAGGCCGTAGATCGCAAAGCCATTCGAATCTACTTGGGCAGCGACGCTCTCCGAGCTCATTCCGCAGATATTCTATTTTCCCAGAATACCATGACCCTTCGTGGCGACGAGCGAGAGCGACTTCAGGTCCCCTTTGTCCGACCAGAGGATGAAAACGTGTTTCGGAATATTTGCACCATCAACATGGTCCCGGAGAAGCCCAAGTTGAATGCAAACGCTGCTCCTTTCGTCTCTGGGGATTTCAGCCAGGCTAGCCAGGAGAGTATCCCTGACATGGAGGCTCCTCAGCCGGATTATGAGTCTCGAAGCGAAATGTCGCCGATGGCAACTGAGGTGGTTCCTGATAAGCGACCCAGCTCCAGAGGCAGTGTGTCTGGTGTGGAGAGTGAGAGAAGGTCTCGTGGACTCACCAACGGAGATCAGTTAGGTCCTAAGGAGCGTGCTGCTGAGCATTCTGCCTCCGAGACTTCCAGGCGAGAACCCCTTTCAGGCATTTGGGGATCATGGCGCCATGGATCAGGGAATGGAGTGGACGGCCCGCATAGAGATGGTTCATTGAGTGGATATCAACCTGCCGGTCGAGGCCGCAACATGAAAGTTCTGAAGCCCCAGAAGTCGGCCTCAAGGACAGTTTCTTCTTATGATGCCTCTTCGTCCAAAGGCCCGGGAGACGGTCGACGCAAGAGTCAAGTTAGCGTTGGGGAGAACGGTGGCACTCCTGCCAATAGATGGGAGGCTAAGCGAGCGGTGAGTATGAGCAGCGAACACAAAGCGCAATCGCAGCCACAGTCGCTTCCACCTCCAAGTCGTGATGGTCGCAGCGCCAACGCCAACGCCAACGCCAATAGCAACAATTCCCTGCCTAGGTCTGCCAACCCTGTCGGAGTTGCTTCAGCGTTCTCATGGATGACACCAACGTCCAAACCCAAAACAACCGCGGGCTCAGAGTAATGGGTTTGGATGGCTTGCCAGTAGTCATCCCTTTCTTTATCAGCTTTGTAGACTTTCAGGTCCCTTGAAGTTCATTCTCTAGTCTATGGAGACCATGAATGGGCAGACTCGAAGAATTGCAGAATCGCAATGACCCATCCGGGTTTCATAAACAGGATTGATAATAACGATTGCGACTTGATGTAATAAAACGAAACAAAACAGAAAATAAGAAAACAAATAGAGGCAAAGGCGATTCGATGCTTTGCTAGAAAAGCAAAGAAGAGAAATTGACAGCAATGATGTTTGTACTATGCAAATGTATGTCTAATCTATCATTAAATAAGTATGTCACTGCGCCTAGATCTTGGATCCAGGAGGCAAGGCTTGCCAAACCTTTCTGGTGTCTGCAATTGACTCCTTGACAACACCAATCAGTCCCTTGAAAGCAGGATGTTGCGAATCTCCCACACATTCATACATCCAGCTCTCGCTCGACGTGACCGTGATTCCGGGCTCAGCGCGCAATCGATCGAGGGCAATGTCGACTTCGCGGGGATTACAGCTCGACACTCCATCAGCAATGACATATACCTTATGCCCTGCGTCGCGCAAATCGAGCGCTGTCTGGGTAATGCAAATATGCGACTCAATACCAACAAGAGCGATTTCGGAGCCCTGAGGTAGATCGACGGTGATGGAGGGGATGGACATGGAGAAACGTGTCTTGTCGTGTGGTGACGAGGGGAGGAGCTGCGCGAGAGCTGAAACCGTGGGACCAAGCTTGGCTGAGGTTTGGGTCGTGGTTACGACGGGAACGGAGAGAGTGTTTGCGAATTTGAGGAGCTTTTGGGTGGTGAGGACGCTGAGGTTGATTAGCTGAGTGGCGTCAAATGAACTTAGGTCGCCATACATGCTATCGAATTCGTGAATGACATGGCGAAACTTTTCTTGAATATCGCAAACGCTATCCCACTCTTAATTAGGTGTTTCTGTCAGATCGAAAGTAATGATACATACAAGATCCTTGGGTTCTCTGACCGCCGCAAGTCAGCATCTCTCTTCCTTGTATGTGGCCCATATCAAATCATAGTACTACTTACTGAACCGCAGCTCATTCTGCGCTGGTGAAGACATGGCGCGAATCTGGTGTAACGTAGAGCCAGGAGCAGGACGAGTCACGGCAGTGCCTTCTAGAGATGTGCTAACCAATCTCAAGGTCGCTGAATTACTGATACTTGCTGCCGCAGCCCGCGAACCTATAGCCAACCGAGATAACCCACGTCGAGAAATGACAGTCGAGAGAACTTGCATAACGAGATCGCAAGGCTAAGATCGAGGATTCACCAAGTCGATACAATGAATGGAAAAGAAGAACGTACAGATTAAGTTCCAGCCTATGGTTAAGATCTCAATTCCAGAAAAAAAATCGAGATCTGAGACATTTGGAGGTGGTTGAGTTCCAAGAGGTGACTGAGGTGAGGGACGGGATAGAAGTTAGCCGCAGCGCGGGGGAACGGCAGTGGGAAAGTGGGGGTGATCGACTGCTGTTGCATTAGCAGTCTGACCCGCTGAACCCTAAGTACCTAGGTATAAGCTGAGACATTAGTGGACAGTGGCGTCCATCCACAGGTCCCAATACCATGGAGAGTCATTGACGATGATGTCAATTGTCTCTTATCAGATCCATTGCATTCACAATTGGATGTTGGGGCAAGAAATGACTTTTCTGAATAGTTGAATCAAGCTAATGTCTCTAAAGTGAAGTAATTTTGTCCACAGCCTAGTCTAAATAATGCTTGCCCCTGTTCTATAGAGAATTGTTATTATATCAGATTACTCCGTAAACGCCAGTATATGCAACCATCTATCGCCAACCTATACCATCCCCTGACCTATACAGAGAAACCGTCTTTCTCCTAGGCGTTGACTTCAGCAAACCATGTTCGTAAGAGACCAGCCAGGGCGCTTGGCAGCTCTTCAAGATGATGAACGATTAGGTAGTACTGGAATGGGAACGTGTCCAAATATCTTTCGATGACGACTTTGCTTTCTCCACCGTCCCGAACAAACTTGGCCTCCTTCAGCTCAAGTACGCTGTCTCCCTTCTTCTTGCCCGTATCATCCATGATGATAAACACAATCATGATGCGCTCCTCCATCGCCTCTCGCAGCATTCGGCGGATGCCCTCGTGGGCTGATGAAGGCGTAAGACCGTCAGAGAGAATCAGTGCCAATTGCCAGAGATCCGAGTTGCCGCTGCCCTGTTGCCGTGCAAGTCTGAACGTTTCAATGGTTCGTTGGATGAGAAGTGCAATATCGGTACGATCTTGAGAAAAGTTGAACTTCTGCAACACCTTGGCTCCAGCATCTGCAGCAAAAGGCTCGGTTAAGCCATGGGCTGTGAAAACATCACTTCCAAAGCCCATGACGCCAACCTGGCCAGCTTCCAGCATGGTAAGAGATCGTGATACCATGACGAGAGACTCCATGGCCAGAGTACCTGATGATGTTTCGCCCATACTCTTACTATCATCCACACAAAGCAGTATCTGGTAGGTACGTTTGGTCGGGATGCTGCGTCGCATCCAGATCTTATCTCGCTTATAGCTCGATGCAATGTAAGGGATGATGCGTTTGATGTTGAGTCGTTTTCCTGTACGGAAAGCTCCCGAGAGTTTGGTTGATTGTGAAGGGGTAAGGATAAGTCGGAGTTGGGATGTCAAAGCCAGAGAGAGTGAATGTGTTTTGGTCTGGAATTCAGTCCACTGTTGCATCGACTCGCCAAAATCTCGGAGTGGCCGTTCTTCATCCGAGATGTGAGTTGAAGAGAGTTGAGTCCATGTCTCCTGAATCTCGACCTCATCTTCCTGTTCATCCAATTGCGCCTCCTGATCTGAAGGACTGATCTCACGGTCATAGTTGCCTTGACGTGTCTTGACCCCTGAGCGCGTTTCGTCCTGGTCATTATCTGCATCTTGCTTGCTGGCATCTGGCGCCTCTCCCGAATCAGCAGTGTCCATCTTATCAGTATCCTGCTCAGTCTCTTCTTTATCATCGTCCATCAGGCGGCTTGTAGGATCTTGCCTCTCCTCATCGATAGCCATAGACTCGTCGATGGGCTGTACTTGCTCATCATCCGCAGTTCCCATGGCTTGGGTGTCTGTAGCAGTCTCATCGTCCTGTAGGTGCTGGAATTCCTTACGGCCTTGATCAGCGCCTGGGTCTTGTGGTGCGTTTTGTTCATTGGCGTCTGAAGACTCAGCGTCCTTGATGTCTTCCTGCTGTCGATGCCAGCGTTCAAGTGCATCGCCGAGCTTCTTAAATGGATCACTGCGTGCCGAATCCGCCTTTTCCTGTTCCTGTTCGGCCCTATCCATTATCTCCTTGGACTGCGAAGTTGATCCCTTGTTCCCTGCGCTTGTGTCCTGATCCGCGGCTCCCTCTCCCATCTCGCCATCCTCCTGCTGGGCAGCGTTGCTTTGGAAGTTATCGTCGACATCCATCGAGTCAGCATTCTGATCCTGGCCGGAACTCTTGACATCGCTTGGTGCAGCATTGTCGGTATCCGCGGTAGCGTTATCTTGAGGCGGTTGATTCTGATCTGTAGCATCCTCCTGGTCCTTGTCCTCTTCGTCTTCCTCAGGTTTGGCCTCCTCGTCGATTTCATCCTTGCCGCCGGCCTTTTCTTCTGGCATCTCTTCATCTTCCTGGATTTCGGCCTCTTCTCCGGCCTCTTCTTGAAGCTGGGCTTGGGCCGCAGCGTCATCTGATCCATCTTCCTCCTCATTACTCATCTCCTGGTCCTCTCCCTCCTTCTTCTCTTCTTCGATATCCGAAAGACCATCCAAGTCATCGCTATCTGACGCCGACTCATGATCGTCATCAAGATCCAACTCCATATCCTCAGGGAGCGCCAGTGTATCATTCTCTTGGGCGGTTTGATCTTGCTTATTCATTTCCTCCTGGGTTTTGACTTCTTCTTCTTCGGCACCAGCTTCATCTTCCTCTGCGTCTTGTTCACCAGAGTCGTCAACATCTGGCTGCTCCTCGCCCTCTTGTTTCTTTGCATCTTCATCTGCTGCCATCTGCTCATCGTCCTTCTTCTGGCCCTTGGCCTTTTCACCTTGCTGGTCTTTGTCGGCTTTTTCTTCATCCTCTCCATCCCACATCTTCTCGTCAACGGCAGTGGGATCTAGGTCATCGACCTCTCCAGCTTCTTCATCCATATCGTTCTCTTCCTCCTCTTCATCTCCATTCTTCGAACCCTCATCATCATCATCGGCCCCATCGACACTGCCCATGTCTCCTTCAAGCTCCTCATCGGCCATATCCACCGCATCTTTTTCATCTTCCATTTCGCCGTTCTCCTCCTTGTTGGCTTCTTGGGCAAGCTCGGACAAGTCCTCATCAGGCTGGATGTCCTTGCTGATGTCTTCAGCACCTTCACCATCACCAAGACCAGTTCCAGACTCCACTTTACCAGATTCACCAGATGTTTCATCAGACTTTTCTTGTGGTGTACAGAACCCTTGAGAGGAAATTTGAGTGAACGTCTTGGTCATGCTATAGGACATATGTGCTATGGCGCTGTGTATGTCGATAACTTGCATCAAGGTCTGCTGAGCGAGATTAACATACTCATTCAGGACAGGACATGCGATCGTCATGAGACTCATGGCCGCCTGGCTGAGATTCGGTTCTTCGAGATGAATCTGCTTCAGCATCTTGATACAGCTGGCCACACTCCTCTCGATCTCAGCAATACGGAGTTTGGTAAAGAGATTTACGAAGCCGTCGGCGTGAGTGGTGAGCCAAGCAGGTTCGCCCTCTTTGTGATTAATTCCCTTTGCGGCCTTCTTCACGCTCTCCATCGCGACTAGGATTTTGTCGCAAAGTGTCGAGACAGCATTTGCAAAAGTGGTTATCTCCATGTCGTCGGATGTAAGGCTAGGTGCGGCTTCATTTGTAATCTTGGTCCAGCCAACAATCTGGACAAGAATGAAAGAGAGTTCCGGCTGCTCCGTATTCAATTCTTCGAGGTTGGCGCGGAAACTAGCCAATTCACTCGAGAAATTCGTCTCAGCACGAGCAGCTGCTTCGGAAGACACACCATCTGGAAGCTGGCCGAACCCAACATTCAAAGTATGGAGAGACTCGAATCGCCCGTGCCACGACTTCAGCTGTTCTATAGCCGCAGTGTGCTTCATTTCCCCCAGCTTCTCATGGATTTCAATCAAATGAATGGCATGCTGGAGAATCTGAACAAGCCAAGGGACAAGGCGTTTCCAGTCGGAGACTGCTGTCTTACGAATGAGAAGTCCATGCTCATGAGAAAGTCCAAGGCGGTTGAATTGCGCTGTCGATTGTTCAAGAACCGATAAAAGGGAGGCACCAGATGTGATCGAATATCTCTGAGTCAGTAAAAGGTTGAGCATTCCTTCAACAAATCCAGCACTTCGCGCAACCTCGGCACTGGTAAGATCCTCAGAATGATCTCGAGAAGCAGCCCTGACCTTGGGGGCTAGATCGAGAATCTTGTGCAAGTGATAGTCCATGGCTTCGGCAGAATTGTTCGAAGGAAGTTGCACAGGCTGCATTGACGACAACACAACTGATAGTGATGCCTGCTCCGCAAGCTTGTCCTGTCCTAGGTTGTGCTTGAAACCCATTTGCCGAAGATCGCGCAGGGTATCTGCAAACAGTTTCCTCTTTCTTGTCTTCAAGTGCTTGACTTGGTCCTTGTTCTCATCGGTCAAAAATGGTGGTGTCTCTTTGCGAAGTTCCGTCATTGACTCGCTCAAGCTAGAGACGTAGTCATCAACAATTTGAGGTACCTGGCTTGTCATTTCTGGATGGTCTGAGATCTTTCGCATGACAGAGACAGTTTTAGAGACGTTAGCAAGTCGCTTGTGGCCATCGGTCCACCCTGGCAGAGCGTTGTTAAGCTTAGAAAACACGTCCGCAGAAACATCCGTAATAGGAGATTTATCTCCTACATAATTTGCGTGGTGGACATCTTGATCAGGTAAACCTTGTTCAATAATTTGTTTTGCTTCCTGACCAAGAACACCGCGAAACTTTCTGATGATTCGGAAAAGTTTCTGGTGAGACTTGCGAGCACTTTCCCGAAGTGCATTGATATTTGTGTCTTTCCAGCTAGCCATCAGCAGTACGTCCTTCATCTTCTTCTCAATGGGAAGGCGTCCTTTGTAGATAGTTTCATCCATAATCTTCTCGTAGCGGGAATAGTACTGGATGAAGTTGGACAACGCATGCAAAATAAGTTGAAGTACTGGGTAATCTTCAGTCAATAGCTTGAGATGGCTCTGAAGTTGACGCAGCAATGCCAACCGAGCTCCATATTGCCCAACTATTGCTGTCGAGAAGTACATCTCCAGACTTGAGATGAGAGAAGAAGCATATTCCTCCAACTCGTTGGGGACCTCGACCAAAGACAGAGGCACAGCGATAACAACTTGATAAGCAACGAACCACCAAGAATAAGCATCGTCTTGACACTTCTTCTGTTCCATATCGAAGAGATTGGCCCAAGTTGAGAGTTCCAGTCGTCGCCAGCGGATGACCGTATCCGTAAGCAGGTTGTGAAGAGTAAGAACACCATATATTTTGCTAGCCCAGCCGCCGAATTGCCATTCGTATACGTGGCTGTGGAGGTATTCAACCTTAGGAAGAATCTTGGCCAAAGGTTCGGTATAAACAAGTTCGAGGACCTGTTCGCAAGCATGAATGACATCAGCCAAGGGTTGCATATGTCCGATTTCGTCGACCATTTGCAGCTCCCGGAACCGAGACTTTATTTTGTGCATGAGGACAACGAGCTGGCGGGCTTCAGGAACGTTGGCATCTGTGTAGAAGTTGTAGGATTTGTCCACAGTGTGTGATACGAGAGAATCAAGCTTGTCATTCAGGAAGAACATGGTTCCGGCCAACATCTTGCTTGTCAGACTACGGTCAATGTTCTTGTGGTCGATGGTTTCTGAAGTAATCCTATCTCCCACAGATTTACAGGCATCCTTTAAAGCCGTAGTAGCTTGCGGTGGGTTGAGAAAGAGACTCTTGTGAATTTCGGCCACTCGAAGCGACTGATTCCGGACTTCATCCGGCTTCTTGTTGGTTGGGACATTCGCGGTTTCGTCATCGTCGAAAGTCGGAAACAGCTCATTGAACTCCTCGGCATCAACTTGCTCCTCGTCTTCCAGGGAACCTCGAAAGCGATACAGACTCCCCTTGGCGGTTTGTTCTTTGCGGTCTGCTTCAAGTCGCTTAGTCCATTCGTCAAACAAACTGTGGAAACTTCTGAACACCATCTCGCGGGCTTGTTGTTCGATATTGTCGATGCCTTCAATGCTAGCAACTACTGACATGTAGTTGAGAAACTCAAATGTTCTGGACGAGAATTGGCCATCCGTTTGATTCCACATACTACCACCAAAGAAAGGAGTGACCTCGAGAAGCTGGTAAGAAGCGGGTGCCAGGCTATGGGCTGAAGCAGCGTCACAAAGGGAGAGCCCTATCATGAGGCAACGAAGCAGGTTTGACGTAGGCCGAGTCATGTCTTGATATGCCTCAAAACGAGCAGAAAGTCGATCCAAGAGTCTGAGAACATTTTCCCTGACAAGCTGCAACTCCTCGGTTGCTCGGGCCGGATCTTTGTCGAGAATTTCAAGTGCCGAGGACAATGTAGGACCTGTAACTGCCTTTAGAACGTTTGAGAACTCAGCATGGAGGCGGTTTAACTCTGATTGATCTGGTCTGTAGATAGGGCGGGCCTCTTCGGGGAGGGGGCCTAAGGCAGCAGACTCTGCTTCGAGCAATCGAATGCGTTCATTCGTGTCTTGCCCAGTAAAAAGCTTTTCGAAGGTCCTCAGCGACTCTGTTCCCATATTGAGGGCAGCATGCATCTCTTGAAGGAATTCGCGCTCCATCTTGGGTCGGCTTTGCGGATCAAAAATGCGGTCCGGAACGTACAGCTTGACGGTTCCGATGCTGAAGTGAATCCATGCAAAAGCCGAGAGTTGGGCCTCTCGTTGAATATCGTATTGTAGAGTTGCAAGAGCCTTAAGAGCCGGGATGAGATGCTCGACTGCAATTTCGCGGAAGTGGTCTGTCTCGATTCGGGACGCCAGATCATCAAAAGCACGAGAGCTGTGGGCAAGGTCTTGGGAAGCCAGCTGGGCGGCCTCAATAACAGCATGCTTGAGACTCTGGTTATGGGCGCTGAAAACTTCGAGGACAAGCTGGGACAGAACATTGTTGAGCCGTGTCAGAGGGTTTGCCACCACATCCGCACTCAGTTTCATGATCTGTCGGCCGGCGATTGGAAGCTCGGCTTCAAGAAGAGCCAATGAGCCAAGATTGACGGATCCTAGGCTTTGCAGCTTATACCAAAGACGAGTAACAAATTTGCCATCCCAAGAGAATTTGTTCTGGTAAACCAGGTTCTCCACCGATTGAAGAAGCGCGGCTTGACGATTAGAGCTGGCCAGCATCATTCCTGCCTGTGTAGGTATATCAGACAACACTTGTAGCTCTGTGTCGCCTGAGGGCAGAGATTTGAGCATTGAAACCTGGCGGAGTGTTTCAAACTCTTCCATCATGAAAGGCTTACGTTCAACTTCGTCGACCCCGATTCGACTCTCCAGAGACTGAATTTCAGTAGTAAGGTCCTGTAGGAGGCTGTCGACATTAGGAGCGTCCTCACGGAGAATTCCAGAAGCCTTTTCCAGTGTAGCCATAGCTTTTGTGAGATCAGGAATTGATGCTCCAGCCTTCCATCGCAATGAATCGAATCTTGAGCCTAGTTTCTCGAGTTCTATTGTGCGATCCAGAATCATCTTTGTAGGCAAAGGAGTAGGTCTGAAAATGTGCCAAAGCAACTCCATGCTTAGACCAGTCGATAATTTGAAACCAGCAGTAAAGTCTTTGCTCAGCCGCTCGATGAGCAGAGAGACAAATTCTTTTTCTTGGGACCCAATCGATGCATCCAAATGTTTTTGAAGGAAGTTTGCACCTTGAGCAAGGTGTGCTTGAAATTTTGCTTCGTCAAAGTCGGTTTCAATACCAAGACGGACGGTCCTCTTGAGATAGCACACGATGCCCCTCACGATGCGGACTCGCTCCATCCATGTTTCGAACGACTCAAATTTGAAGCCGAGCCATTCCTTTGCCGTGTTGATTGCAGACAGCAAGAAGGAAGCTAGCTTAACGGTGGCATCCTTAGACACAGCGGCGACGCGGTCACTTATCAGTGATCTTTGGAGTCGGTTAAGAGCAGTCAACTTATTGACCTGAGCCTGACATCGCTGGTCCTCAATTGAATTCTGCAGGCGATTGAGTTCATGATAAAACTCCAAGCATGCACCAAGCCATCGTGCTTGGTCTGGTGCAGATAAAAGCTGGGCGATAGGGAAGTTGTTTAGAGGATGCAATGGTTGCGCAGGTTTGAGTCCCTCAGGAATGGGCAAAGAGCTATATAGATGAGAAATCCCATTGACACCATCAGTCCCATTACTTGAGTTCAGGAAGCTGAGCAATTCGGTCACTGCAGAGCTTAATGCCCTCCTGTGTGTGTCATGGTTGGATAGAGTGCCCGTAAACCGAGGCAAAACAGACAAATCAGTAATCGAGAGTGTCTCAAGAGCCCGCTCGATGACCTCAACAGATCCCCCAGTGTTAGAAACAGTATCGGAAATCTGGCGGGAAATGTTGTATCTTTGAAGGCTACTCTCCACACTCACAACGCGGTGGTAAGAGGGGTCAAGGGATGGTGGTGGTGTGTGAATGTGAATTTCAACAGCGCGGTTTCTCATCGCGCGGGAGAGTTCGCCGTAGCGTGGGTCCATCGTCAAGAAGATCCTGAAGTCTGGATGAGGGCGTACGACTCTTGGCTCTCCACCAGGTCCGCAATGCTCATTGATACTCAGAAATCCATTCGGTTCGAGGAGAGAATTCAATCGATCCAGTACTGAGGCGTTACACATATTCGCGTTATCAAGAACCAACCATTGACCTAACTGTAGGGCCTTGACGATAACACCATCCAGCCATTCAAAACGGGGGTTCTCTAGCACTAAAGAATGCTGGAGGGGGATAAGCGCCTTTGACAATGCAGTTGCCACCTCAGAGTCTGCAGGTACACTGCCAAGTAGGTGTTCTACAGAGGTGGTGATCGGGGGAAGGGAGTCAACGTCGCCAGTAAATCCATCGAGCAAATGAAGTAGATGAAGGGCTCCGATGGGGATATCATCAGGCACGGCCGACATGATAGTGTTTCGAAGATCCAGCTGAAGGGCCCGGAGTGCCGCGTTGACCTCCCGGAGAGGGTCCGCCTGCTCGAAGCCACCGACAAGATCCATCGTATCGATGTCGGCGTTCATTGGAAACACCACAAGTGACTTTCCGGCCAACGCCGCAACATGTTCCAGAAGAACGGTTTTGCCATAGCCTGACGGACTGCTCAAGATACAGGGAACATTCTGTTTGACGCAAATCATGATTGATTCAAGCTCAGGCAGCCGAGGGACAATATCAATATTGGGAAGTCGTTCTGGCTGTGAATGAGGGTGTCTGTCAAGTAGTGCCAAACCAACTTGTCCGAACATTGGGTTAATATCATGGTACAAGCTATGTTGTCGTGGCAAAGACCCAGAGATAAGAGTAAAGAGGTTGTTGACCTCCTCACGATCTCGCTCCGTTCTAAAACGTTGTCGCACAATAATATCGAGGAAGTCATCAGCGTAGGCGTTCTGAAGCAGTGGATCAGGCGAGTCTAGAAGTTTTAACCAGCGAAGCACATCGCGTAAGTTGAATTCCCAAGGGCTCCCTTGAGCTCCGAATGACTTCTCAACTGCAAGCTTGTGATCCAGCTGAGACACAAATTGGATAAGTTGGCTGATCACTGATGGAGAGATCTTGGGGTGGTTGTGTGCTGCGATCAAGTTCAGATCATCGTCCGAGAAGACGTCGGCGTACACAACGATAAAACGATTAACGAAGGAGGCGGGCAATCCCTTCCGGCCACCGCCTTGATGGTGAGGGTTTTGAGCTGCAAACAGGCGGAAGTCTGGATGACGTTTGAAGACTTGGTCCAACTCGGAGATGTAAACTTCACCTCGGTGATCGAGACAGGCGTTCAACCCTTCCAGAACAGACTGAGAAGCAAGGTTCATTTCGTCCAAGAGTACCCATTCGCCCTTCTGCATAGCCTGCAGGAACGGCGCGTCTCTCCAGGCAAAATTACCAGCCTCTGCTCCTTCGACTGGAACGTCTGTACCAAATAAATCCATCAAATCGGTCTGGTCAGACAAATTGATTCTGGTCAATGGCTGCCCACATGCCTGAGAAAGGGCGGCAACCAGAGTCGTCTTTCCTACACCAGGGCTACCTTCGAGAAGAATTGGTTTCTGCATTTGCAGTGCACGAAGGACTCGCATAGCGTTCAGACGAGTGGTAGGCGCATGGAAAGCGAAGCCAGGATCAGCGACGCCTGTGGAAGCACGGGGTATGCTGAAGTGTCCAATTGTCAGAGAACTATCATCCATGGAGAGCTCCGGATGAGTTTCGTAAACGCCAGACACATCCTTGCCGATGAGTTCGCTTAGCTTGTCAAGGCACTTCTGTCGCTGTTGACCAAGAGACTTGGGATCCGTGGCTAGAAGAGCAGAAGGGTTCGCACCGATGCTGTCAATAAAGATTGTAGAGGCACCATGAACCAATGAAACAATAGGCTCGTCGGACTGAAAGGTATTAATAAACTGTACCCAGACGAGAATTTCTCTGACGGAGAATGGTGCTGAAGCCATAGATCTGAAGGTATCGCTGAACCAAGCAGCGAATTTGACCACAATTTCAACCAGTTGCTTAGAGTCACCGTGAAGCTTTGTCTTAACAATCTCATAGATATCCTCGGTCTGAGACAAAGCTGGAACCCAGATCTCAGTGAATCGGTTTCGCAGCGCGGGCGACAGTTCTTTCTTTCCGAAGTCGCCACCAGGATTCATAGTAGCGAAGAACTGGAAGCCATCTGCTCCGACGACAAAAGAGTTGTCTATTCCCTTCTCGGCCAAAAGAAGTGTCCTCGAGGGCTCGAGTACAGAGTTCAGACGCTCCAATACTGAGTCATCGGCCAAGGAAATCTCATCCAAGAGGAAGAAATGGCCTTCTCGCATGGCCTCAACCAAGCTTCCGTCCGCCCATTCAAACAGAGCCTTGCTTCGCGTCTCATGTGCAGTGATACGTTGTTTCACCTCTTGAGGAATGTCGTTGCTGACTGAAAGATCCAGTGCTTTGTATCGATCAAGACGATCTTCTACGGAGCCAGAGACTTCCAATCCGAGGCTTTGCAGAACCGACTTCAAATCCACATCCAAAGCATCGACAATAGCTCCACGATTACGGACAGGTCTTTGTGAACCAATCAAATCACCAGTCTCAGTATTCTGGTGAGCGTTGACGATATGAAGCTCTTTCTTCAATGCCTCCGCAAGCAATTGAACAACTGTCGTCTTTCCACAGCCTGTCTCACCAACCAGAAGGACGGGTTCATTGTTGCGCAACGCCCGAGAGACAAGAACATAAAGTCGGCGCATCGCATGCGTCCATACCACGCCTTGACTGTTGGGTTTGCTGGTGAACTGCTTCAGCTCAGGGGCCACTGTAGCGGAATACAGGTCTTGGGGATTAATCTTCACTTTGAAGACCTTTTCAATGACCTCCTTAACTGCGATACGCTCCTCTTCGTTACGGACTCTTTCGGCCAATAGCATAAATCCATGAGCAGCAATCTCCTCGCGGGTATCAGCTTCTCGCAATGCCCAGCGAAACAAATCACGAAGTGTCGCAAAACTGTCCTTCTGCTCGAATAATCGACTGGTTTGGCGAAGCCTGGAGAGTTCCTTATAGACATTGACAATTCTTCGGCAATCCGGAGGAGAGGTGTTGCGGCTTCGTTGCTGAAGGATAAACTCCAACTCGTCTTCGGGAATATCATCAAAGTGTAATTCCAAGAATCGATTACGGAACGCTCTTGAGAGCACCTTTCTTCCGCCGTAAAGACCAGGAGGGTTTTGAGTAGCAAACAGGATGAAGTTCTCGTGAGGTTTGACAATTTCTTGTGTTTCGGGGATCAGAAGTTCACGGTTGTCATCCAAAAGACGATTCAAGGCCTCGAGGACATCAGTCGGTGCTAAATTCAGCTCATCAAGTACGATCCAGTGACCTTGGCGCATTGCTTGAACGAGAATGCCTTCTTGGAAACGCAGCTTCCCATCAGAACCTGAGATGTAGGTGCCCAGGTATTCTTGAAGATCGGTGTGTTCGTGGTTGTTGATTCGCACGAACTTGTTACCAGTGAAGTTTGCGAGGTACTCAATCATACTCGTCTTTCCGGCAGAAGTAGGGCCTTGAATCAGAATGGGGAAACGTCTTGTAGAAGTGGCTCGGACAAGGTTCAGGAGGTTGCGTTCAACGTAAGGGGTAATGATATAGTCTTCCCGCTCAATAGGGGTTTCGCTGCCCTGGAACAGCCAGTATTGTCTGTCTCTGTTCTTGTTCTTGAACCGGACATATTGCTTTCCGTCATTTGGGTGTTTGGGGGCCTGGGAAAGTAGAGACTGGGGGTTTCCATGTTTCTCGAAAAGGTGGTGGGATATTAGGGGAACAAGCATCTTTTCAGACTCTCGGTCAAGGAGGGTAAGGAAGCCCATCGAGAAACCCTCATACAAAGCTCTTCGAACACCATAGTAGGGGGCGATGGTGTTCACATAGCTAAGAACTCGTGTGAGGGTTCGAAGACTGAAATGAGGTACTTCGTTCGCGCCATCGACTAACCGTTTCTCCTGAGCTAGTCGCTTGGTGTTGATATATAGACGGGCAATATCATCTGCCGCTTGATCATTCTTGCTGTTGCTGCTTCCCAGGTATGTCTTGATGATTGTCAGAAGATCCTTAAGGTCTTTATCAGGACTGGAAACATAGACTTCAGTAAATCTGGAGCGAATGCCCACTGGGAGGTCGCGTTTTCCGATATCGGTTGCAGGATTCATCGCACCGAAAATGCGGAAGTTTGGATGTGCTTCAATTTTCTCAATCTCGCCAGTTTCGGAGAGTAAAATGGATGGTCTTTCGTCAGGTCCGGTCAGGAGATCCGCGATACTCTCAAGCGTGTCAGGCGACGCGAGATTTATCTCATCAAGAAGAACCCAGTCACCGTTACGCACAGCCTTGACTAAATTCCCCTCCATGAAAGAGAAAGCAAAGCTGCCTGAACCTCCAGAGATCTGTACATCAAACTGCTCAAGATTACGAGCAAACATATCCCATCTTGGACGTAGATCGAGCAGGGTCTGGAGCTTTGACTGAGTTTTTCGACGTTTTGTCGGTTGCTCGTCTTCATTCCTGATCTCTGCTTGTTCGGTTTGAACTCTTTCGAGCTCTTTGACGATCTTGTTGAACATTTTAGGAGCTTCCTTCCACAGCTTTGACACCCTTGACCACTGCCCCTTGGCAAAACACTTGCCAACTTGTTCAAGATACTTCTGATTCTTTGACGCGGAAATACCTGTCGCCGAGAAAAGGTCTTCAAACTCTTCCTTCAGAGGCATCGCCAACGTCCGAGTGTTGACTGGCTTGAAGCCACCGAGAAGATCGCCGACTTCACTCTGCTGGGACAAGTTGACAGCAATAAGCTTATGGCCCAAAGACTCAGCCAATTGCTGTACAACAGTTGTTTTACCGATACCGGTTTCTCCCACAAGAAGGACAGGTTCATTTAGCTTGACAGCTACGGCAATCTGTTCCAACAGCTTCTTGGCATGCGCTGTGCTAGCGAAGGGTCGTTTGGATTTCTGAACTCGGTTCGATTGTTTCTTCTTCCGTAACACAGCACGTCCAATGCTGAACTGGTTATCACTCTCGTTCAGATTGGGTATGTGTGTAGTGAAGTAGTGCTCTGCTAATTCCTTGGGTAATTGCATCTCCTCAGCAATCGCAATGATGAGCTGTTTGCCAATTTCAGGATCAGGGCAACTTCCAACAAAGCAATCAACAGCTTCCAAGAACATCTGATCACTCGTTGTCTTGGTGATTGGCTCTTCTCCCGTCTTTGACCCAGCAGCGACCAAGCATTCGCGCAACCTTCGGCACCATTTGAGCAGATCTCGCAATGTCACTTGACGGTCCATAATATTTCGGCCTCGTGCCAAAGCGCCTGGCGTGGAGCCAAGACGACACAAACGAGCATACACTGCCAGAATGCTAGGAATAAACTTTCGCAAGATGGGGTACGTCTGGGCCACAACATCCTCCAGTTCAGACGCTGCGAGGGCCTGTGTACTCAGAGTTTGCCAGAAACGAATGCCAACCAGGCTTGGCAGATTCTCTCGGCCATTCATTCCCCTGGACGTTCGCACAGTTGCAAAAAGTCGGAAAGTGCTGGCTGCTCGTATTCTTTCGCCTCGGCTTGGGATGAGGAGTTCCTTTCTTTCGATCAGGGGTAGCAGCGTGCTAAGGACCTCAGTCGGCGCCCGATCAAGGTCTTCCACCAATACCCATCGACCTTCCCTCACGGCTGTTGTCAACACACCGGGCCTCCATTGAAAGCTACCGGGCTTCGAGTCAGTCGAGTATAGCCCAATAAGCATTTTCGCGTCCGTTTGTTCATTGAGGTGCAATGTGACCATGTTAGAATACATGCCGAGTTGCTTGGCTATTTCGTGAACAAGGGCCGTCTTTCCAACGCCAGGAAGACCATATAACATTACTGGGTCAGATTCACGGAGCATAGTCGCTAATCGCTCCAAATTTGAGACGGTCGTGGGGGTGAGGACAAGGTTGGAGGGTTCTCCGGTTGGACCTAGGGGTCTGGGCAGGATAACGTTGCCATAACAGACGACGTAAGGAGTGAGGGTTTGCGCGAGCGGAGAATCATCTGTTGCGGCCTCGTGGGCGACCTGCACTTCTTCGCGCAGGGCCAGGAAAGACTTCACTCGAGACTGTTCGTACAGCGAAAGGAATCCATAATCAATCGATCGACCGTCGAAGTCTGCGAGGATAGCCTCACTCTTGCCAATATGTTCCTGAATAAGAGATTCAAGCTTCCAATCGGACCCATGGAGGAGTTGGATAAAAATTCGAGTCGCAAGATAACGCACAGCTCTGCTTTCATGCTTAAACAAGGTCTGCATCAAGGCAGCGGATGTCAATGGGCCAAAATTGCGCGAATCGAAACTGATTAACCTCCAAACAACAAGGAGGCTCTGTAAGAGGATCTCTCCATCCTGTTCCATGGCATTCTGGTCTAACCGTAAGGGTGGGAGTCGGAGAGAGGGTGAATTCGTCGTTTGTTCGGGAGTAGAGGAGGCGTATTCAATAAATGTTGAAAGGTAAGGAGCAAAGGGTAGAATTCGGGCTAACGCTGAGTATATTCGTATGCGCTGTTGTCCATTTCCGGGGTTGAGAATCCATCGAGCACAAATGTCTGGGAAAACATGCTCGAAATGCGCAAAGATACGCTCTGTAAGTGGCGGGCAAAGAGCCGCCTCTGCAACAGCATCTAGCAGTTTCGTCGAGGACTGGTCTTGGATAATGGCCAGTATTTCTGCTGGCAGATGTTCCAATACAGTCGCATCCGCAAGGAGCGACCTCCTCTGCCGCGAGACATCAATCATTGCCATGATTGCGCTCTCTGTTGACGAAATTTCGGCTGTCGATGGTTTGTGGTGCTTCCAAGCTAAACCTGAGAACTGCTCTCTTGAACTTTTTTTTCGTTATCTTATCAGCCACTACAAGGTCAGTACGCTAATCTGCTTTAGTTCTGAACCTGGCGTATGTGGATTGATTTGACACTTCATTCTCTAATCAATCCGCCTGAACGTCGATTATTCTTGTTATATTTACAGTAAAACTTGGTAATTTGAGAAGATGTGTCTTGCATCTTTGCGAGATTGGCCGTAATTTATCGCAATATAATTCCGTCGATCCTCTCGCCTAGACACCTATCTCGCCTATATCCTCCACCGGAATGCTAACGCCCTTTGCCTACCAGGCTGGGTCAATCAATAACGTTTCAACAACCACATCATATCGTTTGAGCTTGTATACTTGACGACTTCTAGCATTTACTTCTTCCATGCCTCGACCCATGCAAGTTTCAACAATGTGCATAGTCGGATGGAATGCTTCAATTCAAGGATGCAATGGTTCGATGTAAGTGAAGCCCCAATTATACACGTGATACGGCCGCTAGCCCGCCAAACCATCGAGACAGCTCGAAAAACTTCAAGACGCTTCCTCAGACGCCCGCACGCGACGACTCTTCGAATTGAGCAACCCCCAGCCAACCGCAATCACAAAAATGGCCATGTCTTGTCGGTACGCCGCCCAGAGCTGTGCTCGCCACCTCCGATCCGCTCGCGCTGCCCGGGCACCCACACAGTTCGTCCGAATCTCAGCTGCCTCGAGGAGATGGAACTCAACCGAGGCCGCTCCTGCCAACCCCAAGATCGAAGCCATTGTCGATCAGATCAGCCAGCTTACTCTCTTGGAGACTGCTGACCTTGTTTCAAGCCTCAAGGTTAGTGAGGACAATAACCGGGCTTCAATTGAACCTTGGAGGGGTTATTTTGTCGCCGTATAATTGCTAACTGGAACCTTTCGATAGACCAAGCTCAACATTCCCGATATGCCCATAGGCGGCTTTGCTGCTGCTGCTCCCGCTGCTGCCCCTGCCCCCGCCGAAGAAGCCGAGGAGGCTGCTCCTGCTGCCGCCGAGAAGACACTCTTCACCCTCAAGTTGCAAGGGTTCGATGCCCCATCCAAGGCCAAGGTTATCAAGGAGATCAAGAACATGCTCGGTCTGAGCTTGGTGGATAGCAAGAAGTTCGTCGAGAGTGCGCCCAAGATGATGAAGGAGAACGTCCCGAAAGAAGATGCTGAGAAGATTATCGCCGCCATGAAGGAGCTGGGCGCCACTGTGGTTATGGAGTAAAATGGTTGGATCTCTGGGGCACAACGACTGGCGACTTGGCACGATAGATGGCTGGATTGCATGTGTAAAAACATCTGTACTAGTATCTAACAATATGTACCCTTAGAAAGGCTCATTTAGCGATGGGTTCTTTTTAATTATGATATCATATTGAACAAATGTATTGTTCACCTACATACGACCTCAATTCTCATGGCAGGTCGATCTGAAACCTCGCTACGCTAGCCAGCCATGCCGAAAACGACGGGTATCAATACTTTTCTCTCAATCCCAATTCGAGCCCAGAACCGAACGCCGACAAATATCCATAACAATGCAAGATGATTCGGTTCCATTTAGTGACGGTTGCCGTTCGCTGCTCCATGATGATGCTGGCAATTAGACTGAATCTCCATCTCTTTTTGAAAGTCATCCAGCTCTTCGGTGAGCAGACGGTCGTCGTCTTCTCCAAAGTCGCTCGTTTCCTCCCACAGTCTGTCCATCTCAGCGTTCTCGGCTTTGGGGACTGCCCAAATGCTTTCGCGCTCACGCTTGTGGCGCTCGCGGTCCTCCTCGATTCGTTGCTCAATTTGACGTTTGTCAAGCTGGTGTGACGTGCTCCGTCGACCTGGCTTAGGTATGGTTTGTGAAGGGGGCATGTCTGTCATCTCGACATCTCCATTTGGTGAAGCTAGGCCTAGGTCTTCGACATTTGTCTCACGTTCTTTGATGACATCTTCGATCTGACTGACTGCTTGCGGCTCCAGGTACCCTTTTCCTTGAAGACCCTGCAAGACCTGCACCGACATGTGAGCCACAGGTTCTAGAACAAATCTGGAGTTGCGCCATGATGCGGGGATCAACTCACCTTTCGGACCACTTTGACGTTGGCAGCACCTGACCCATCATCCGGGGCAACAGCATCAACGACACGGATAATGTCCCGTTGCATCATTCGAATGTAGTCGGGGTGTCCGTCACGTTGCGCCATATCTAGGAAGTGCTCGATAAAGTACATGATATTGGCACGTATGTTCATATTGTTCTGCTATCTTGTGTCAATGCCGAGTCCACTGAGATGAAATGGTCCGACTTACTCGTTCAAGCTGTTCCAGGATGCACGAATGCAAGTCCTCATCCATATCTCTGAATCTAAGCGCATATTGTGCGGCTTTCTGAGCAGATGTAACTGACGCGTTGAGATGTTGAAGCTGTGAGGTGAAGCGCATTCGCACTTCAAATGGGTCGGCCATATTGAGAACGCTGTGAGTTGGTTGTGCAAAATGGAAAACCTCAAAGCGATATACTATCGGAAGGCCGGAAGACTTGAGAAACCAACCACGGCTTGAGAGTATCACAGCCAAAGCCAGCAAGAAAGAACACCAAAAGGCTTTGGTATAAGGTCGCTACAGTATGTAAATTGTTTAGCTGAATTAGGTGGTAGGTGAGAAGCCCAGATAATTTGTTGATGAGGTTGATAGTGGGTCTGCAAGGGAAAGGAGCTGTGCCACGTTGTGGCCGTGCTGAGGAGCGAATTTGAGATCTTGAAACCGGCGGGAATAACCAGGTCTCACCGTCCCGCAATATTTCTTCTTCTTTTCCAGCTTCATCCCTCCTTCACACGAAAGGAATCGATCCGGCCCGGACAAGCCGAAGGTGTATCGCATGAGTCTAACCATAAGAGGATCCCGGTGAAGACCTGTCGCGTGTGAAGGTCTTCTGGTGAAGCCCTGAAGCATGCTCAGGGGCGTCAGATTCACGAATTACCTCACTTCACAGGGGTTCACTTACACGGTCCAGGCTAGGCTTTGGGCTTGTCTGGAAGAAGTCGGAACCCAACGGGAGGGCACTGACGGTCTTCATCTCCTGACATGGTGAGACTTTGCCTGTCGGCAATTTGCTTCGTCTCTTTTCTCGGTGAATAGCACCCGTTTGGAGAGTTTGTACATAGAAACATCAACGGGCGTGAGTCTCAAACTTACCCCTTATTTTCGACGTATTCCGTTTTTGCTTCGTCTTGACTGTGTGGCCAGGATGCGCATTGGGCAGCAAAAGCACTTTACTTTACGTTACCTGGTAAAGTTCAATCTTTTGCGCGCATTTGCTTCTCAGTAAACAGGTAGCATTTGTTTATAAGTAGAATTTTTCCGCATAAATATGCTCTCTTCCTCCATTTCCCCAGCTTTTTAGTTATCTTTCTTATTTTCAATTCCCGTTTTCCCCCCATTGCTTCCTCCACTAAACCACTTGGGCCCCGTCCTTGACTCAGGTAGCATCTCCTCTATATCAAAGTTTTCCCCTCCATATAAAACTTTTGGATAACAAGTGGTTTTTTTTTTCTTTCGTTTACTGCAAACATCATGTCTCCCAACACAATGGCTCTCACGCCTTATGGCTCAAACGGCAGTACAGACCTCACAATGGCTGTTCTTGGTTGTGGTAAGTCGACAGAAATACCCTTGGCACCAGATGCGGATCGTCGTTCTTTTGAGGACGATGCTATATATTTCTGCGGGTGTTTTATTACGCAGTTTTCATCTGCTAACAAATCCAAGGAACCATGGGAGTTGCTATCCTCAGTGGTATCTTAAACTCACTCGCTGAGATGCAAGGACCTAAGCCCCTCCAGTCCCTCCCCAGATCAGGAACCTCAACTCCTGGCGACGAGGTGCCTGAACGACTACCTTCACGCTTCGTTGCCAGCGTTGCTACTGCTGCGGGCGCTAAGCGTGTCAAGGGCGCTCTCTGGGAGCATTCTTCCATTCTCAAGGTTGTCCACAACGACAACATTGGTGCCGTTCAGCAGGCTGAGGTTGTTCTGCTCACTTGCAAGCCATGGATGGTTAAAGAGATCCTTAGCGAGCCTGGTATTTCAAAAGCTCTGCACGGCAAACTTCTTGTCAGCGTTTGTGCTGGTATCACAGTAGAGGACATCGAAATCGCTCTCCACGGCGCTGTACCCTCCAAGGACCCAGAGGAGGATGGTCGATGCCGCATTGTCCGGGCCATGTGCAACACAGCTGCCGTGATCCGTGAATCGATGACTGTTATCGCTTCTCCTAGTTCTCCCCTCGACCATGCCACTGAGAGCCTTGTTACCTGGATCTTCAGGCGCATTGGTGACGTTGTCTACCTTCCCACGCGACATATGGATGCCTCGACAGCTCTGTGTGCTTCAGGTCCCGCTTTCTTCGCCCTGGTGCTAGAAGCTGCCATTGATGGCGCTGTTGCTATGGGCATTCCCCGTGCCGATGCTCAGCGCATGGCTACTCAGTCTATGAGAGGTACTGCTGGTCTTGTCCAAAATGGCGAGCACCCTGCTCTTCTCCGGGAGAAGGTTTGTACATCCGGTGGCTGCACTATTGGTGGTGTCTTGGTTCTTGAAGAGGGCAGAGTCCGTGGCTCCGTCTCAAGAGCTGTACGTGAGGCCGCTGTTGTGGCCGGTCAGATTGGAAAGGGGGCTGACGGTGTAAATGGCACCAGGTTTCCCGGTGCACGTTATGAATGAATGGATCATGACCACGATGATCGGTCAGAACTTCCCAGGAAGTCCTGGCAACCATCATATTCATGTTCCCTGCCTATCTCAGACCCCGAGGTAGTCTCGGACTTTCAATCACTGGAATCAGTCTACGAACCAAAACTAGAGCCCAAAGAGGTCGAGGACATGGCAAGGGAAAGAATACAAAATCCTAGTATCTTCTTCTATCTTATCTTAGACTCGATAGTACTTGGCAGTTCTTGCTGCAGACCTTTGGGGGGTAATTATTCTCGCCTCTGTTAAGATAATCGGCTTGTTTGTTTGCATGGCATGGCATGGCACAGCATAGGTTAAGTACACCGGATATAGGTGTAATGGTTTGATTCATACACAAGATCATACATTTTTCTCCGTCCATTATTCCCAACGCCTAGCTAATCCGTTCATTCGGTTAAGCCTCAAGAAATTAAAATACATAAACACCTAAGAATTCTCAACGCGAGCTTTCTTGCTACCGGTATCCTGCTCGGTTTCCTCTGTGTCCAGCTTTCGCTTGCCATTCGCTATTGATTGGCTTTGAGAGTGCTTCGCTGAGCGTTCCAAGGCAGACAGGATACGCGCATACTCTAGTCCAACACCCTGCAGAGTGTCATCAAGCTTGTCAACGCGCTCATGAGGTTCGATTTGAGATAGGACATCTTTGTTGTGACGGTACAGTCGCTGTTTAACAATCAGACTCCAGACCTTGCCCTGGTGCTTGTCGGCTTGTGTAGCTTCTGGCATGTCTCCATCAATGTCCATTGTTGGTCGTACTGATTTGGGAAGTTGAGACATGAGGTGCATTTCCAGGACCCGACCAAACTGGCGAGGTGCAATCTTAGCCTGAAGTCGAATAGTCTCAAGCTTGTCACTGCCAACAATCAGTTTTGGCAGAGTTCCCTTCCTAGGAATGGCAACTTCTGTATCAAGTCGCAGGTCGTTGAACTCGGGCATCGTGCGGAGGAATTGCAAATCGCAGATGTCTCGCAAGTCATCGAAGGCTTCGTTTGGGTCCTCCACAGTGAACTCATACGTCTGTGGAATCTTATGGTAGTGCTCGAAGATGGTCTTGTAGAGTCGTGCTCCGTTGCCTTTGCCCTGAAAAGGGGGTAAAATAACGAATTGAGATAGTCTTGTTCGGGAGGGTAACTCGGCGAGGTCCACCTCACCATTTGGCAGCTCCCACTCATCGCTTCGAGGCGATGCTGGGGGCGTGGGCGGCTGGAAATAGTAAAATCGGTAGATGGTTGAGTAGCCTACAAACACATACGAGGTCTTGTCCGCCACCTTTCGCTTCTGATAAAGGGCAAAGAATGTCCATCGATCGGCATCAGATAGATCAAGCTCTGTTGAGTCCATCTCGGGATCTTGGCCGATATAAGTGCCGCCTTCGATGAAAAGAGGAACAAATATCTGCAGGCGGCTGTTGAGTTGCTTGATAGCTGGGTCGGCGAGATTTCCGCGCCAGATTTCGTACTCGCCATCAGGACTATCGAAGGTCGCATGAAGGGTTCCGGACGGTACCCAGTTATCGCCCATTAGCTTGGAGCTCTCTTCGAAATCGCTTGCTGTGGCAAAGGCGACTAGGTGCTGTTAGTATTTCTTGTTGCGCGTTCAAGGAAGAGTTACATACTCTTAGGCAAATGATTGCCTTCCTTGAGAATAGCTGCCACATCTGTAGGCTCAGGTCCTCCAACAACCTTGAACTTCTTGCTGTAGGATGTCTTCAAGTGCGGTCGCATATCGTTAGCGCGAAACCGCAGGCTGACCTTGAGATCTTTGTAGCCAAAGATCTGTTCTTCCTCGCCGAAAATCGAGTATGTGTGTCGAGGGTTAAATGTAGCAAGATGTTGAAGGCCAGATTCGGAGGGAGACACCAGGCTGATATGAATCGCCTCGTTGGCGTTGGCAAGCCCTTCAATAAACGTGTCAGTATTTGGCAAATCAAGTTGTGACAGCCGCCAGACTTACACTCTTCGACGTTTGCCATTTTTTGTGCTTGCTCTTAACGAAAGCAAGAGTAAATCGTCGATCAGAAACACAATGCGACCTAGTGCAACGAAGTCCTGAAAAAGATGGGAATCCAAGTCGCGATGCGCTCGAGTTGTGAATGGTTGTCGTTGTCTGGGTGAAGGGGTCCACCGAAACGCGACTTTACGCGATTCAATTAAATGCGTCTGGGCCAAGGAGATGCGCCAACGCCAGTCAGATTTCGCGCCCAATTTTCCAGGCCAATCTACCCCAAAACCGGGTGTGTGCCTCATGGGGGAAATGACGTAAGATATTGCCAATACGTACCCTCAGGCTAAGTCCGAACGGTCCGTGTACCCCTGGCTATCGCATGTCACTCAAGTCTCAGTCAATCAAACCAAACCATCTTTAGAACTTGGACTTTCGCTTCGACCTTATCCTTACAAATTTGTGCGCCATGCGCTTCGACTCTTTGAAATGTTACACGTAACAAGCAGTTCGTCGCCGGTTGGCTCTGCCATCTTCTCGTGCATCGCTTTAGTTGTCATATCCCTCGTCGTTCTCCTTATTTTACGATACTATCTCCCGCTACGAACGACACCAGCCTTTTATCTCATTCCCATCTTCTTCGCCTTATGGCTACCAACCATTGTCGTGATCCTCGTTCCGGTCGATCTTGCCTCGAGCGCAGTTACTGGTGATGAAGAGTCAAGGGGAATATGGCTCCCTGAGCGAGTCATACTTGTTTCATGGCGCATTTCATATTGGTTGACATTTGCATTGACATGGTATGATGATTTGGTGCACTGCATCGCGGTGGAGACTAACGAGTATATACAGGTTTATTCTTCCAATCCTTGCCGAATACTCCGACTCTGGATACCGAGAACCATACGACAAGTTCATGTACTCGGTTCGTAGCAATGCCCAGTTTCACGCCATCGTCTTAGGTTTTGGTTTCGTCGGGCTCATTTACTATGTCATCTCCTCCGGCTTCTCCTTCAAGGTCGACGTTATTAAGGGAACTATTATGGCTCTCGCATACTGTTGGGGATTAATTCTCGCCATCTACCTCATGGGTCACGGTTTAGTATCGATACCTCGACGATTCATGCGCGGCGCAAGCATCAGTGGACGACTACGACGACTCCAGAGCAAGGCGCCCAAGGTTTACGAAGAGATGGAGGACTCGATTACCAAACTTGAGGATATTGAGGTTCAGGTTGCGGAGCTTGGCCGACGCAAGACAGGAAGCGCAAACACATACCGAGACTGGATCGAAGAACTGCAAGAAATGGCCAATCTTCCTGAGTCGCAACCCCGAGGCACCCGATTTGGTTCCAGCTCCGATAACAATATTATCCCACATGTCATCACCGAAAAGTATCTTGCCGATCTCACTAGGAAGTATGTGCGCGCCAGACACGCTCGATCTCGATATGTCAACGCTTGGAGTGACCTCGTTCAAGAAGCTGCCGAAACGCAAGCGATCCTGGACTCGGCAGCATCGAAAAAGCTCGACTTTGGCGAAGTGTCACCTCATGCAACCTTTTGGGAAAAGACCGCCATCCTGACACCATATACTCGATACCTCTACTATTACCAAATCTTGCCTTATGCTCAAGTCCTTCTCGGTTTATCCTTGGCAGCAGCCTCGGCTTGTATCGTCTGGTCTGAGGTCGTCAAGTTTGCATTCCCCAAGCTTTCTATCATCAGATTAACTGTGGTTCATCATTGGGTTGGCGATAAGCCTGAGGTCGGCTTCGCTGGACAGGCCATCTCGTCATTCTGGATCTGCTACATGTGTGCAGCGGCACTTATTTCGATGACCGAGGTCAAAGTCTGGCGAGGCCGGGCCCTTGTTCGACGAAACACCGCTCATGAGTCCGCTTTTTGGTATGCGATGCAGGTGGCCAAACTGACTATTCCTATCTCTTACAACTTTATCACCTTCCTTTCGAGCCAGGTCTACAACAAGACTGTCTTTTATCACTTTCTTGGACAGCTCATCGACTTTACGCCACTAGGTCGTTATTTTGACGACCTGTTTCCTGTGGTCGTCCTATTCCCTGTGTTTGCTACCCTTTTTGGCATTTACGGTCGAGTCAAACGAATCTTTGTTGGTATGGATGTAATGGACGACGAAGAAGAGAATGGCACCACTTATGGTACCGGATCCTGGCGGGAAGGCCGAGATCTCATCTCTCGTGAACTAGGTGGAAACACCCTCTTTCATCGCAGAGAAGATGCACTTGCTAGAATAGGGGCTGCTGGAACAGTTGGTGGTAGATCTGCTCCAATTTTGTCTATACCATCCGCCCATGGCGCCGCTTCTTCTCCTGCTCGGTCTCCAGCTCGAGGTCCAGCTGCGAATGCCCGCCGTGGCCCAGAACATCGCTATGGTGCAAACTGGAACGACGAGCCGCCGGAAGACGATAACCTCTTTACCATCATCGGTCACCGTATGAAAAACACCATGGATGGTATCGAAGCCCCTAAATGGTTTAACGATATCAAGAAGCCAAAGTGGATGGGTGGCGACGATGATACTGCAGGTGCTGGATCATCAAGCTCGGGACCTGATTTCCGTAGATGGTTTGGTGGTTCTAGCGAAGGCCAGATTCGTATCTAGCAACATCATTTCTATACATTGGCGGCGCAAGGTCTTTTGGGGAAAAGCAAGAACTCTTTGATTTTTATTATGCTTTTGTACTGTCTTATCTTCCCTACTAAAGTCGGTATGGATAAACCGTCGTGGAGTTGAAGGACTAATTAGGGTTTTATTGACGTGTTCATGCGTGAGTCGTTTCTTATTGTAAGTCGGACATGAGGAAACGGACTGGATGCTACCTGGATATCATGGAGGCAGCTATTGATCCTGTCATAAGACGCTCATATTTTAACGTATCGTATTTATATACGCAAATACATATATATATATATAATGCATCGCGTTCGTCAAACTTGGTTTTATCTATGAAGTGAAGTCGTCCATATCGTCGCAAATGGCGTCATTGTGTTCATGAGTCGTAAATCTCGTTGTGGCCAAGAATTTCCATAATGGCATCAAAATTTCAAGCAATGGCTTCCTCTTCCTCATGGCTTCGGGGGTGGGCTGACAGTGTTCCAGGTATTGGCTTTACTCATTGTCCGCTTCCTAAGGGCAAACATGATCTCCTTTTCCATCTTGTCGATATTCTTCTCCAGGTCTGCGTCGTCCTTTTTGTGCTGCTCTTGGCGACGTTTGTCGATAAACGTCCAGGCTCCGACTATCAGCGCCGTTACGGGAACCGTTATGGCAAAGTACACCCAAAGCTCAACAGAAATGACAGGGTCGGCATCTGCGTCAGCAAATTAGCAACGCCAATAGATAATGGAGAACCATAGCAAACCTTTTCCAAAGTCAAAGAATGTCATGCTGAATACGGATGCGAGATATGTCCCGGGTAAAAATAGGGCACCCATGAGCGACAATGTCTTCATAGCCGTACTGTCTCGCTTACTAGCATGGGCTATTCGCCTCTGCTCTCCTGCAATTTCAAGGTTCAGTCTCGCTTCACGCTGTGACATGATATTATAGAGCTATTCAAGAATCAGTAACATCCTGTGATGAGTTTGAGGGTGACTGACCGCTTCCCGCTGAACCTTGAGTCTCTCGAGAGTTGTATGAATGTAATTCTCCAAGCCTTTGAGCTTGACTTTGTAAAAGTCCAAACGAGATGCCATACTTCGATGCAATTTTTGAATTTCCTTGCGGTGCTTTCTTTCAGCTTCAATTTGCTCCTCGGCCGCAGGAGCCAGTGTCATCCAAGCGAAACGAAAGGTTTCCATGGCCTTTTCCATCTCTTTGACTAGTGCTTCATATGCTTGAGGTCGTTTCCACATGACATTGCCGTGGCACTCAACCAGATCACGACTTAGACCATCGATATCGATAAATCCGTTTTGAAAGTACTGTTCCTGCTCCTCAACTTCATTGCGCAAACTCACGGCATTTTCGAGACGGCGAAGCCAGTGCCGAGCCTTTCGTTGTTTCTCGTCATTTTCGGGAGATAGATCATACGTGAGGATGATGATGGGGAGTAACATGGGATGTCCAACTTGGTTAGCACATGCTTTGAGATGAGTCAAGGACTTTTCAACTTCTGAGCTGGGAGTGCCTTTGATGAAGCCGGTGGTGACCCCGGTCTTGAGGGAATGTGAGAGAAGCATCTCCCAGCCTCGTGTTCTCCCTTTCTTGAGAACATCTGATTTACGGTGGACAATTTCTGGTAAGATGTCAGGTGATGAAGTTCAGGAGCCCAGGGGGGGAAGAAACTCACGCAAATGGGGCTCGTCTTCATCCTGGTCGTGAGCAGACCAGAAAAAAGGACCAACTACTGAAGTCGTTTCGATTCCTCGATGTGGCAAGTTCAAGGTACGAACCATGGAACTGTATCTATCCGGCGGAAGTGAGATAACCTTTGGGAGAAACGTATCGGGATGCTTGGCGTTCTTTTGAACTCTTGGCGGCGGCGTCAGTGGGCTCTATCTCGATATTTTGCGACTTTGAATCTCACATTATTCGTACACCACTGAGAAGCTTGGTGCCAGACCTCAGATGATCTGGCGGCGCAAAGGCACCCTATCCTTGTCAATTGAGTCCTGTGATTTGAGATACTTTGCAGTTAAAAACATTGACTTACCCTTTGATGAAGAAAGTTGTCAAATTCATCATCGGGCAAGGGATGCTCCTCACAGACATCGTAGAACGGATCCTAGTGAGCGTATTAGCAAGCATTGTTCTTGATGTAAAGTCCATTCGAAGCATACCGAGTAATTGAAGACCTGGATGTAGCTGGTCTCTTCTTTGACAACGCGACACTGATCAACGTAATGTCGAAACAAATAGTCTTCCATTGCGACCGCGATGCAAGAACCCGAACTCAGATGCTGCGTGTGCGACAGATATAGAAGTATCTCTCCTGTAGGTATCCGGAGGGCGGGTGTTTTTTAGTTGATTGAAATAGATCTCTCACATGTCCTAAAAAAGCCACCTCCACCGGATTCGCTGCCCGTCTTGGTCCTTGCAGGTCGCTAGTCAAAGCTTGGCGGTGGGCTTTTTGGGGAACTCGATCGAGAGGTGAATGTACGACATGCTAAGAGAGAAGAAAACGTAGAAGCAGAAGAATCGGTGAGTTTATAGGTACTAGGCTAGTAGGTTATAACGATATGGCAGGGATTGTGACTACCCAGGTATTGGATGAGGCTGAATCAAATGTCAGCCAGGGTGACATCCATTGAATGAAGCAGGGACCGAGAAGTGGACAACGGTTCTGGCCTGTCGAAAATAAGGTCAATGATCAAATGAGTTAATTGAAAGGGGAAAGCCTTCGCTTGTCTTGTCAAAGCGAGCATTGCCTTATCATCCCGACCCCGCGACTTTTTGATATTTTGTGTGAAAAGGGTAGCGAAGACGAGCACCTTCTGTCATAACGGTCCGTCCCTTGGGACATTGATGGCGGCCGCTCCCAAAATCCCAACCCCAGCTTTACTTAGCGCCACTAAAGAGAGGAACCCGAACCCGTTCTTGAGTGGCTAAGTGGAGAAACGAAACCTGCTGGAGCCATTCAATCACAGTGGAGGAAGATGAAGCAGAATTGCTAGCTGGGGTTTCTATCTGACAAGAATTGAGAAGGAAACGTCATAGCAACGTTGATAGACTGAAGATATCGATGGAATTGCGCATGTTCATCAATTGGTCGCCAAGACGAACTAGACATGTTCTGGGTACCTGAGTATAAGGATGCCGTAGTACGGATATTCGTTCAAGGCTATTCTGTGGCCTGGGTTACTTGCATAGGATATGTTCACCTGGCTTTCCAACCTGAGCTCGTCAACCAACAGCCAACCAACTCTCCAACCAGAGATTCCCGGGAGCCTTCTTTTTCATCACCCCATTCCTGCAATTGCGTGAAACATGAACCAACGACAAATAAAACAGTTCCAGCATCTCATATCCAAGAGTAAAGCGCACAGCATGAACGCCCACCCAAAGTTGACTGCACCAAGAGAGGTTTGTTTCCAACCTAATCATACAAGTGCATCCATTACTCGCTCTCAAGCACTTTCTTAAAACTCCGTAAACATGTGACCGTATCTGCGAAGGGTTAGCTTGGCTAATTAATGGACATTGCAAATGATCACTCACTCATCTGGTGCCGTAACCACCCCGTACTTCTCGGGATCCTCAGGGTAACGATCGAATTGACTCGCGTCTCCGGCACCCGCCTTGACTGGTGGCGTGTAAGGTGCGTCAATGTCCTTCCTGGCTAATCGATCCCAGGTGACTTCAGCGAACCAAGGATGGGTCTTCACGTCATCTGGGCCTCCATAGAGGTTACCTAATCGCTTTGTGAGGTCGGCTGTGATGAGACGCTCAAGAAGATTTTGAGCGTCCGCGTTGACGTATGCCGGATATTTAACTTTGCCCTTGAGAATGTTTTCGTATATCTTCATGGGAGATCCGCTATCCCAGAAGGGGGTGTAACCGCAAAGCATTTCGTATATCAGAATACCCAAGGACCACCTGGTACGCCAACATGTTAGTCCATTTCTGTTCCATCGCCAGTTGCAAGAACTCACCAATCCACGGATTTGTTGTAGCCTTTGTTAGAGACCACTTCAGGAGCTAGGTAATCCGGTGTACCACACAGAGTCCATGTCTTGTCAGGCACGCGCTTCGCGAAACCGAAATCTGTGATCTTAAGATGGCCATGTCGATCGAGTAGCAAATTTTCTGGCTTGAGATCACGGTATATAATGTTCTTTGAATGGAGGTATTCCAAAGCTAAAGTGACCTCCGCGGCGTAGAATTTGGCAACGGGGTTAGGGAAACGCTGCAATGTGTTAGTCAGGTCAATTGAGTTTTTGGCGAGTATCATAAAAAACTTACTCCCGACTTCCTCAGAAGTGAAAACAGCTCTCCACCTTCAACGAAATCCATCACCATGTAGAGGTTCTTCGGGTCCTGGAACGTGCCCCAGAGGGTAATAAGGAAAGGGTGCTTGACGTCAGCTAGCATGCGACGTTCGTCATTGGTATGTTCGACTTGCTTCATTTTGACCACCTGGGCCTTCTTGAGCACCTTGACCGCATAGAAACGCTGGTTGTGCTTCGATTGGACTAAATGTACTCGGCCGAAGCTACCAGTTCCAAGCGTCCTCAAGATATCGAAGTCACCCAACGAGTATTTTCCCTTTGTTACGCGCATGACTGAACCAGTGCTAGCGTTCTGTTGGTGGTGCGGCTGGTGTTGGTACTGCTGGTGCTGTTGCGCTTGATTCTGGCTCTGGTTCTGCTGTTGTTGGAACTGCTGAGATGGCTGCTGGTGTTGTTGCTGCGCCTGCGACTGTTGCTGTTGCGGAGGCATACTGGGCTGTGGCAGAGCCTGTTGCTGCTGCTGTTGTAGGGCTGCGGGATCGGTTCCGGGACTGACGGTCTGCGGTCGATGGCTATCTATCGTGGCGGCTAGGTACTGCGGGTTGGTCTGGCCGTTGTTGTAGGAATTACCCTGGGCATTGTGCTGCTGCTGTTGCTGGGGCGGGTTGATGAGGTTGTTGATGCTAGGTAGGTTCTGATGATCGTGATTCATAGGACTGCCCGCACCGTATGAGGGTTGATGGAGGTTAATTGCGCTCATATCTTCTTGTTGCTGTCCGTCGGTAGCTCCTGTCGTCTGCTCATTCGGCGCAGAGGATTGATTCGATTGAGACACGGCACCTTCCTGAATCCGGTCGGGCTGCTGCTGTTGTTGCTGGTTCTGGCCGTTGGTTGGTTGAGCACTTGGGGCTGAGGTGGATTGCCTGCTTGTTCGAGGCAGGTGAAAAGCTTTAGAGATGGACTTGGACCTGGAAGTGGTAGGAGTAACTGGACTAGTTGGACTTGAGGCAGAAGGGTCAGAGTTGCCCTCTCTGGTCCGCTTTTTCTTGAGAAACCCCAGTGAAGGCATAGGGTAGTAATAGTGTGACGACAGGAAGAGAGGGGGAGAGAATTGCAAGAGAAGCGGGGAGGGGATGAGATAGGTAGGTAGGTAGTGTGTAGGAGTGGTGGTGGTTGCGGTAGAATGGACCCAAAGATGAGGAAACACTCTCTGCAGATCGATCGAACGGAACGGAACAGGTCAGTTTACCCAGCCCAGCTTCTCAGCTTGGTTTGTGGTGGGCTTGTGGTGGATGTGGATGGATCCAATTGTGGGATATCCGGTTGAATTATGCCTTACTGAGAGCTCTCCGATTGATTGACAACGGGACGGCAGATACAGAGAGATAATAGAGAGGGACAGATGGATGAGACAGCAAAGTTGGAAGGATTGGAGCACGTTTGCTTCTCCTGGACCAGCAGGAGGTCAGTGAGCTCGCCTGGTGCAACCTACTAGCCCGAGCTAACCTTGCAATTGCAGCTCTTTCAAGTTCAGGTACAGCAACGTAATAGTGGGGAGAGGCTGGAGACTGACGTGCTGGTCTGGTCTGGTCTGGTCTGTTCAAGACCGGCCTGTCTTTCTGTGGGGGAGCTCTCTTTCAGCTCGCTCAGATGTTAGACAAACAACGGTATCCAGAGCTATAGGCTTAACAAGCATGCATGGATAGGACAGGGAGAATAAAGACAATGCTCGGTGGTGAGAACCTGGGCTTTGTTTATTTTTTCTTTTTGGTTTCGTAAGTGAACAAAGGATTTGGACTCTTGGCGCATTCCACCCGAGGCCGGCAATTGGATGGCTGATACTATTCCTTGGCTCTCTCTGGTGGCTGGCAAAGGTGGAGGGATAGGATACGAATAGCCAAAGATCCCTCGTTTGAGAATTTCCGTACGTTGGACGATGCTTTTGGTTTTGGTTTTGGTTTTTCACCGTTTAAACAGCCAAGCCAAAACTGAGCCCGTCTAATTGTGAGTGATCAAAATCTTCGCACAAGACGATGGGGATATGAATGATTGTGAAGGCAGGGCAAGCCAGGACAAGGTACCTTAAGCAAGCTAGTAACAGTACAAGGTTTAAGCAGGCTGGTGATGATGTAGTAGTTGGAGCTTCGCCCACAACGAAAGTTGCCCCTCTTTTATGATCGGATCAACGATTGCACACAAGGGGGAGCTGATACTGATAGGCACAGATGATGTCGCGAGTTGTTGTTGCTGCGGGTTTCTTCGCTCTTGTGAGCTCGCTTGCGGTGCTTTGTGTCCGTTCGTGTCCAGAACGAGGCGCCAGCTTGTCAAGACGAGATCTCTTTAGCGGCAATTGGTTGGCTGATCTGCAAGTCTAGCATATAGTAGCTCGTAGCATCCGTGAGTATAGCGAGAATGACACGGGTTGGGTCAGAGCATAAAGAGCAATGCAATGATGTCGATGGTTTTAGTAGAGACTTGGGTAAAAGTGGAAATACCGAGGGCAAAGAGCAGCGAGTACTCGGCGAGACGTATGATAGAGTGCAAAAAGACCGGATAGTACACGAGTGACGACAATTGAGTCAGGCAATAAGGTAGGATTGATTGATGTTGACGATGACGATGATGGAGATGCACATGAAATATGTAGAAGATCAAATCCAAATGAGTAGATCCAAACAAGGTGAGCTGGGTGAGGAAAAGTCGAGGCAGCTGAGAGGGTTGGCGCCCTGTATGAGAGGGATCTCACTAGATCGGATTGGAATGGAAGGGAGAGAGATTCTCGATTGCTCAGCAAAGACAAAAGACACAAGTAGGATCTGATCGGTTATTGGGTGTTTCAAAAGCTGACATCAGAAGCTACAGCGAAAAGAAAAACAACACAGCACAATGGAGTACGGCAAAGAGCCGATGAAACTACTATCTTGACATTGGACGAGATTCGGCGCTTGGCGTCGCTAGTTATAGAGTGAAAGTGGGCTATCGCGAGCCAAAGGCGGGGTGGATGATCTGTGAGCCGACGGGAGCTTCCTGTGTTAGAAGTTACTAGGTTAAGTACCTAAATCTAGAGAGGAGAGAGGGCTTTTGTATGAGTGGATGATCAACTAGACCAACACCGACTTTGAGATCAGTCATAACTCAATCAAGCTCCCGGCTCAGGATTAGTGCGCCCGCTGGAACGTGTAGTGATTAGATGAGATGAATTTCTCGTGTACCTGAATGCAGTGGAATGTCGTATCTCCTTTGTGCTCAGTTTGATCACTAATAATTCGGGGATTTGGAGTCTAGGTTATCTGAACATCCATACATTAATCTGGTGTTGCACTGTGCCTTGCACGAAATCAAAGTCCGAATTGCAGCTCTATCTATTGTCTGAGGCTTGCCTTTATTCTACTTGTACCAAAAGAGGCTGTGTGTGTCCTTTCTGTCAACTCAAGTTACTATCATACCTCCTATTTCATACAGGCTAGGTTGACTTTCAGCATTTATAAATTAGTACTCAAACCGTCATGAGTACATAGTAAAGACAAATCGTTTCATTACTAGGCGTTAGCTCAACATCTCTCGCCTATCCCAATGGTTCAGATATACCCAAATCTGATCAATTATTTCCGACAGGGCACAGCGAGTTCACCAAGTCATGTCTATGACGATCCCTGCCTCTGTGTGCAACCTGTCTCAAAGGAAAATTAGTTACCCTGAAGTTCGCCGTTTTCAGGAACCATCGATGATTCTCCGCCAAGCTAATTTGAATTTACCTATTAATTGATCATTGATTGTGGATGTATAGTATTTATTTATTTATTTCACCAAAAAAAAAAGCCAAAAGCTCGATCGACTTGTCCATATTGGTCTACAGACGATGCGTTTGTCCCTAGTTAACGATACCAATGGCAGTATTTCTCAATACAAGGCTTCCCTTCTACTAACAACTCTACCTCACAAAGTCAATTTCTAAATGCAGGTTCTGAAAGCAGGAACATTCGAACCAGGAACCAGTAGTCATAACACAACAAAATAATAGATTGTTTTTTCGTATCAAAGGTATGTCACAATGCTCACCGACTTGTACCCTTCTCGTCGCCTCTCCCTTACTCAAAACACAGATACAAAAGATTCAAGGAAAGCTGAATGATGCTGTCTAAGCGGAGACTTTTTGTCTCACCAATCTGTTCCCGTCCCTTCATTTCAGGCGCTGGCCCCATTCGTCTTCGGCTATCCAGTCTAGAACCTGTGCGATTTGGCCTTGGCTCGGTAGGCAGTGTAGCCAACATAAGCACCGCCAGCAACAATAATGAACAGGATGATTTTGGTAAAGAACCATGTCCAGCTACCGCCCTGCTTGTTTCCGTTGGCGGTCTTACCGGTGCCCTTGCGTCCCTTGTTCTTAGTGCCAGATGACTTGCCAGTGTTGCTGGTGCCAGGCTGAGTATAAAGGTTCTTGGCCGCCACGGAGATGATATCGTGGTTGTCGCTGAGCTCACCAGTCTCAGCAGTGAAACCAACATAGGCAATGTTAGGAATGGCCGGGGGCTCCTCGAGGTCGAAGCATGTCTGCCACTCATCCTCAACCTTGTACTGGAGCTCCAGCTTGAGTTGTTTGTCCTGGAAGTAGGTGAGGCGCATCTTGGTAGGGACACTCGCATGTCGAATACCACGCGCAGAGCAGCCAGCGAGCTCGGTGTGTTTTCCATCGTTGGATTTGTCGTATGAGGTCTTGCCGTCGCCATACATGGCCATGACATAGGGAAAGACAACGCCGGGACGGTTGTTCTTGTAAGTATCGATGAAGACTCCGAGGCCTTCGAAGTTATCAGGCCCTCCAAAGACAGTACCCTGTTGCGCACGCTGGCGGGTAATCCACATAGCAAAACCGTCTCCATAGAGCTGGTTCTTGCCCGAGATCTTGAATTCAACCTCGACCTGCCAGTTTGTCGCAGTGAGGGGAACTCGTGAGTACATCCACCCTGACTGCGATGGAC
The DNA here is from genome assembly GCF_000260195.1 of Fusarium odoratissimum NRRL 54006. Classification (NCBI taxonomy): domain Eukaryota; kingdom Fungi; phylum Ascomycota; class Sordariomycetes; order Hypocreales; family Nectriaceae; genus Fusarium; species Fusarium odoratissimum. Next base: position 1,044,545 of record NW_022158693.1, on the reverse strand, counting down.
GATCCGAAGTAAGTCGGATGTACCTATAACAAGTCAACCCATATCCGAAGTATGTCGTTGTCAGCGAATTGAGGATGCATACGAATCGGTTCGAATAATGGTATCTCCGCCAAAGTCGTACCAGCGGCTTTGCATGTCCGAGTCAAGGTAGGGCTGTTCGAGTAAAAGAGTTAATTGATCTGTCGATCTGTGAACGTCTGCTCGCGTGCGCCGCAACTAACCTGGGTCAAGGAATGTGTCCTGAGCTAGAGAGTGAAGAACGTTAGCAAAGAAGCTCAAGACGATCAGCCAGAAGAAGGCAGGGGCGCATACCGAAATACTCCTGATGTTATCATCAAGATCATCAGCGCGGGCAGTCCATGCGAGCGCACCAAGGAGCGCCGCTGATAGTGAGGGCAACCGCATGATGAAGCTATATTATGGTGGTGTCTCTTCCCTGCTCTCTTCTCTCGCACAGGGCCAATTAGAGCTGGCTCGATATGGGCGCAAAACGCTCTAGGATGCGGCAACAAAGTCGTGAGGTTTGGTGCTGGAACAGGAAGAAATTGACCACAGTGGTCGTTGTCAAAGTCGTTGTGACGTTGCGGATAAATGTAGGGGGTTGTTAATCGGGACAGGAGCTAGCACAAGTGTCCTCTTCCTCTGGACTCTGCCTGTGGCCGAAACGATTTTAGGTGAGTGCTCCCCACTGCAGGTACTTTCCCACTCTGGACGCTGGAACCCCTGCCACTTGACCCTTGATGAAACTTTAAAGCCACATAATAGCCACATTTTCTTTCACATGCATATACAGAGTATTTATTTCACGATCTCAGCTCCTAGGAACCATTTGCTTACATGCTAATGACTATGTCTATACCCTATCGACATGAGAAACTTATTCATTCACGAGAGTCAGAAGCAAATCAGAGTTCATACACGAGCTTGTAACCAGAAATCTTGCCATCCCGATATTCCTGAAACCCTTGCACAACAGCGTCCAGCCCACCAGGGATAACTTTTGGTTTGTTAGGCTTGATCTTGCCCTCCTCAATCCACACAGGGAGTTTCTCATTGAATTCGGCACAGAGCTTGTGATCGTCTTCGCTTGCCTATAACGCTATCAGTTACGGCCATCAGTATAATCGAAGCACTTACAGGAAATTGAGCCTTCTTGTACTGGATAACTCTGTTGAAAGCGGTCCAGACAAGCACGGGTGTGACTTTGGTCTGCTTCGTCACATTTTCAGTGAGGCTCATATCAGGCCTGACAGTAGTGAGGGTGCCGCCAGTCTTATCAATGGCTTGGGATGCAGTTGTGGAAGACATTTCGTTGCCAATGGTGTCGAACACATATCGCAAACCAGGTGCGGTATCCTTGATCGATTTCACCACATCAGAATCGTTATAATCGAATACGTGGGATGCTCCAAGTGACCTGACAAGGTCGAAACTGTGAGGACTGCAAGTTGTGACAATCTTGAACCCAAAGATTGCTGCAATCTGAATGGCGTATTGCCCAACGCTCGCTGATTCATGTCAACACTCCGTTCGAAGCATTAGCAGTTGGATTACTTACAGCTTCCGCCCCAAATCAACACAACAGTGTCCGATTGGGTGCGGTCAATATTGAGACTATCTTTCGAAAAGAAGGCAAGCTAAGCCGTCAAAGACGCTAGCGGTACAGTGGCAGCCTCTCGGAGTGAAACATTCTTAGGCACTCGGAAGCAGATACTTTCATGGGCCTTCGTGTATTCACTAAATGCTCCTATACCTTTGACTTCGCCTAATCATATCATATCAGCCGTGGTATGTAGGCATAGAGACGTTGAGCTTACCACCCCAGAGAAGGCCAGCAATCGTATCGCCCTCTGCAGTTTTAGAGACTTCTTTACCAAGACGCTCGACTTTGCCTGCAAAGTCACAACCAAGCACAGTGCCGTTGCCGAAAAGGTTTAGGTCAAAAGCCTGGACTGCAAACCGTCAGTACAAGGATTTCATAATGGTTAAGAAAGACTGACCACCCGTTGGGTTCTGTGCTACAGTTGCAACCTTGACCAGGGCTTCGTGAGGTTCAAGCATTGGCGGCGAGATTTGTTTTTTTGATGAGCTCAGGCTTGGAACCATTCTCTGGCACCTCCACCACCAAGGCATTCATTGTGCTAAGAACCATTCTGTCGATTCGGGTAAGCTGTTCTGGGATTGAATATGAAATCATGTAAGTTTATCCCAATTTAGTTGAAATTGGTCTTATATTATATTCTGGTCCGAATGTATGACGGCACTCTCACTAATGCATATATACTGTAATGGTAACATCATTGGTGTACATCCACAGTGCATTACATGTTACGTCTGAGTATGCTTGTTCAACATGTGAGTGTGAACAACATAGAAACTAGTTAGGAATATCAGCAATATAATATCAATTCAAAACGATGCCCGTATGTGCACATAATGAACCCAAAACCAATATCATCATGACTCGGAAAGAGGTCACGTCCAAGCTGCTGGGTTTGAATTGAATCGAGCTGCTGAGTCATGTCTAACCTACCCCGGACCGTTGATTTTTCCAGCCCGCTATCTTTTTGCGACAGACAGGCGCCCAAGCTTTGCTTTTATGACCGACAACGTCACGACTCTAAACCAAACAATCACAAACATGGATTCCACACAAGTCAAGGCTGCTGTCATCAAGCAGGTCCAACAGGAGGCCAACCTGGTTAACGCCCGCACTCTCATTGAGGTCCGCCCATTTCACAATTCCTACCTTCTTCTCAAGACTAACAATGGCCCATGACAGAAACTCCAAGAGACCTGCTTTGAGAAGTGCGTCCCCAAGCCCGGAACTTCTCTATCGAGCGGCGAGACGACTTGCATGACCAGCTGCATGGAGAAGTACATGGCCGCTTGGAACATGGTCAACGCAGCGTACATTGCCCGATTAAGGCAAGAGTCTGCTAGCTTGCAGAATTGAAGAAGCGAAGATTCTCAAAATCAAAAACCAACGGCTTGCGACAATTTTTATGAAAGCGCAAGATTGTAACATATTGTGACAACACGGGTCGGATGACACCCACGAGGAGATATTATCATGTACGAAGAACCGATTAAGGATAGAACAGGGCAATAGACGAACCGGAGGAGACATGACTGGGATGTTATGTCAAAAGCCATGCCATGTCGTTGTATACAATCTTCTTCAGTTCCCGAGTTTGGGTATCTAAGCTCCCCCAGCGGTCTTCTTCGCTTCTTCGGCCGCTCGTTTTCGAGCCAGGTATCGTTCCTTCGCACTTGAGATCTCGCCTTCTGTCTTCCGGCTCTTCGATGCTCGCTCAACTTCCTCCTTTTGTGCCGCTTCTTCATCCCGTGATCGCTTCATTGACTGCTCGAGCTGCTCCTCGATCATGCGTGACTGTCGTTCTCGTTGAGCTTGCTTTCTTCCAAACTGCTGATTTGCGACATCCTTCCGCGGCCGCTCGGCTTGTCGTTCCGCTTCGCGTTGGACTGATTCTTTCTTCTTTGCGCCAACGTTTAAGCCACCCCTGAGAAGCTGGCGCTTGTCGACCACTTGACCGTCTTCGTTGATGGCAACTGCGGCGCCCTTCTCGTTGAGCTCCTTGGCGATATCGGCCTCTGTCTTCTCCTTCTCTTGCTTGTCGTCATCTGCATTTTCCTCCTCGGGTGCGCCGTGCTTAGCCTTTTCCTCAGCCGCCCTGACAGCATCCGAATGCCTTTGCTCATCTTTATCGAGGAGTTTTCTGTAGAAGGCAGACATGCCACCACTCTTGTTCTTCTTTGCCTCTTCCTCTTCCCGTCTCCTCTCTTCCTCTTCAAGCCTCTTGTTCTCTTCCTGTTGTTTCCGATATGCTTCTGTGACAAACTTTTCCTTATCGGCAAATTCCTCCCCTTCGGCCTCTCGCTCCCTGGCAATTTTCTTCTCTTCTGCAATCAGTGCGTCGCGCTTCCGTACGTCGGCTGCCTGCAGGATGTCTTTCATATATTTTGGTCGTTTTTCCTGATCCTCCTTCGTAGCCTGTTTCTTTGGTTTGAGAGAATCGTAAACAGAATCGTACTCGTAGACGCTAGCATCGACTTCCGCGGCCGACTCGGCGTTTCTTCGTGATGTCAGAGAGCTAGAGAGATCCCCAAACATTATGTTTGGCTGACCCTTGGATTTGAGCTTCGGGGGTTGAGTCGGAGGGCCACCCTTCGGTTTGCCTAACTTGGTGATGTTGGCTTTTGCCTCTTGAGCGCGACCAAGGGCATCGAACTCTCCAATCTCTTCAGCTTTGCCCTCCCCGACTGCGCCTTCGTTGTCCGAATCATCATCGTCACCAAACATCGGCCTTCGCTTTGGTGGAGGGGGCTTCGACGCGCCTGGCTTCTTGCTAAGGTTGAGGCCGAAGGCCAATGGTTTGCTCATGTTGGGTGCTCTTATAGATCGCTGTAATATGACTTGCGCCAAGTATAGGTTGAACACGTATAGATGTTACGCGACGTTGGAAATGGTGGACCTGGTAAGTTGAAAGATTAAAGTTAAAGAGTCTTGACTTGGGATTGCTACAAAGGTGAAAAGCTCAGCGGAGACACCTGAGATTCAAGGTCACATTTGATTGGGACAATATGGAAATATAGAAACCTGAGTAGGGCTGGTGGTAAGAGAAAACTTTCAAGTTGAGCAGTCAAAATATAATTCATTGTTTTCCTCTATATATTTCTGCTTATGATAACGTCTTTTTGAGTCGCGTGGATATGATCGATATGCAACCACCCATTTTACAGTGGCGACTGTACAGGCCACTAGCGTCCTCATGACGTGATTGGACAACTATGACCTTCGTGGGAGGATAGGTGTGCAACCTTCAAAGGTACTGTAGAACCCTTAGATACGAATCTATTTCTTAAACCTCTGAAAAACTGATCTTCAATACTCGCGATATCATGGAGTCTTGCTCGACGTGTGCAACCATCCTCTCATCAACGCCAGCGTACACGAAAGAGAAACTATCTCTTCCGCAAGACCGTCGAGTCGCGTGCTGTGCTAGAATCATCTGTGGCAAATGTATTCATGTTCGTCATCTATCTAAACAATCATTTTCTATTCAGGCTGAAACTGATACTCTTGCTTGGTAGAAGAACGAGCGATTTGCCGACTATTGTCCATATTGTCAGGTTTCGACAGGACCGACTTCTCTGCCGCAAGGGTTGAGGGAACCGCCGGCTTATACATCGCTGCCATCGTCCAGTTCAAGGACTGCACATATCTCCGGCGCGCCGCCACCATACTCAGCAGCCTCACCTACGCCGAATGTCGACGATGAGAAGGCAGCGTTGGCGCAAGATGTTATAAAAGAAGATGCTCCGGATATCCTGCATTTCCTTGACCATCGCCATGACAGCGTCAGCTCCTTATCTCTTCGGTACGGCGTGCCCACTCATGCTCTGCGGCGAAGTAATAACATCACGAGCGACCACTTGATTCTCGGAAGACGAACAGTGTTGATTCCTGGCGAGTATTACAAGGGCGGAGTTAGTCTCTCACCACGGCCCGTCGAGGGCGAAGATGAGGAGCTGAGGAAGGGCAAGATTCGCCGCTTCATGACATCCTGCAAAGTCTCCGACTATGACATCGCTGTGCTGTACTTGGAACAATCTAGCTATGATCTTGAGAACGCTGTTACAGCATATTTGGACGATGAAAAATGGGAGCAAGACAATCCAGCCTCTGGCAAAAGTAAGAAGGCCGACAAATATAAGAACCGTGGCCCGTTTTGGAGAGGACTCTGATCGAGCTTTGGATTGATTATTAGATTCATGGTTCGTACCGCGTCGCGGTTCTAAACACACGCTTCGGTTCGTTGATTACCTGTTTTCTTCCAAGACAGGGACTTTTAGCCCTGTACGTTAACGCCGCCAACAACCCAAACACTTCAAGTTTTGTACAATGGCTTCATAGGATATACTAAAGATACCACTTTTCCTTCATCAGAATGCAGACCGTGTACGAATATCCTGAACTTTGGTTAGCACATTGTGAGAATATAAACGTCGCGCCAAGGAGAACTTACAGAAATCTTCCGCTCGATCTCTCGGACCGATCGGTCCAATTCGCCGGCAATCATAAGCTTCTTGTCGTTGGGCAAGAGGTTGTATCGCTCGCATAGATCGCCATCAATGACTCCCTTGACAGGAGCATAATAACCGCGATACATGAGATGATCTCGTCCGGCGAGCGGGGGGTCCTCGGTCCTTAGGTGTTGTTCGAGATTCTGGAAGAAGTCCGCATCTTCACGACTGATAAATGGTATGAAAACTCCGATAGTGCCCATGATACCACTCCATAGCAAAATTTCCTGCCCACCAACTACCAGACTCGTTTTGGTGATACTGGTTGGTATGTCCTGTGTGTAGAAATGGCACATCAGACTTACTCTGTGAGGTGTACCGTGAAGATATTCTCGCGCATTAATAAGATGCAAGCCCGTTTGCTCCTCGTCAGCCTCTTCACTGGCCTTTTCAGGGCAGCGGACAATGAACATATTTCCGAACTTGTCACCGCCGGCCACCGACTCGTAATCTACCATGGTCGTGCATGTGGTCCACCTTGCGATGGTATCATCGACAAAGGGAATGAGTTTGTTCGACGCAGGCTTGTATACCACGTAGGTTACGCCCTGCTGAACATCACCAACAATAATTCGACTGCCCTGGGTGTTCAGCGACACGATCTGCTGCGCTGCTACTTCAGCCTGAGATTTGCGGAGCATCTGTCTCATGCCAAGATCATATATACGCAACTGTGTACCAACTGCAACAGCTACTCTTCCTTGAAAAGCCAAAAGAGCTAGAGGTGGTTCTTCAATCTTGGTTTTGTGAATGAATTCAAGTTCTCGCCCCCCATCTTGAAATCGGTAAATGTGTAGATATCCTTCGCTGTAGCTGCGAGGATTGACCACCATGTCTTTGCCGGTACCAACTACCAAAAAGCTCTCGTTATCTTGGCTTGAAAAAGACACGATGGCTGCACTGACGGCTGCTTCATTGTTCTCCAGATCAATCGTTTGCACAACCTGTCCTTCCTCGGACAGTGGATCTATCACATTAATGCAAGATGCCCATCGACGTGTACCTTTGGGATAGCCAAAATCTTCAGGTGGGAGCACTCTAGAATCACCGTTGACGATTTTGGGGTCTGCCAAAAGTTGTGCACGTAACTCAGGTGGTAAAGTGTTGTTGTCTGCCTCGATAGTGTAGAAGAGAGGCTGATCAGGATGCTTTACAAGTTTCTTCGGGGTATAAGTCAAAGGAATTGATTTCTGGATGAGTGTATCGCCAAGCCGATCGATATTAAAAATTCTGCCAGCGTTAGCGCACGCCTCGCTTTATGATGCCATAGGAACATTGTAGGAATGTGTTGCTTCAGTAGGAACAATTGGAAAAAAATGCGTAATAGGCCTCATTGCTTAAAGCATAGGATCCCGTTTTCTCATCATATGCAACCGAATATCAGGAGTAAGAAAAAGGAATAACGACGTACCGTAATGATTGACCTTGGATACCAACAATGCCTTCTTCGCACTGCTCACTACTGAAGTTCCAACCCCACTCAAGGTCGACGTAGTTTAAGGGCGTCACTACAAAACCTTTTGTGATCGGGTCTGCGTAACCAAGCCAAGGCCTGGAGCTTAGACCAAGCACGCATGTCTTGCCTTGAACTGTGACCTGGAAAAGTCGGACTTCCTTGGGACCGAGGAACTTTTGGCGCGTGTCTGTCAACTCACCAGTGACTTCGTCAAGAACTGTCCTGAGATAGACACCGGAGTGTAAACCGATGTGGAGATAGAGGGTAGAACCGCCCGACGAGGAGTCATCCATTGCGATGATTGCTAGCGATGTTGGAGCAGCCGTAAGAGCCTGAACTGACTTGTTTTCCAAAGTCGACTCTGGATCCAGGCTTAGAATGCGGACAGTGCAATCGTCACAACCGACGGCTAAGAATGAACTTCTTAATCGTCCCTCGGGGACGTCACCCAGGCTTAGGCAAGTAACGGTACCAAACATCTCCTTCTTTTCATCATACTCAGCCAGTGAGCCGTCCGCATCCATCTCGAAGTAGACGATCTCACCAGAGCTGAGAGCGACAGCGACCTGATGAGCATTGGCTGTAGCAGCAACAATGGAGCGATGTTGCGGGGCGGCCCATTCATTGACATGACCATTACGCACATGTCGAATGCCCTTGGGATGAACCTGGATCAGCCCATCATCACCAAGGAGCTGGGCCGCCAGCGTTGGAACACTTGTGAGAAAACCGGAGTCACTGACTTCCTCAACAGTCTCGCCAATACTGAGGACTAGCGTACCGTTGGTAAATGATAGTACAATGTAAGCATCATACTGTTCTGAGCGATTCAGCTTCAGCGTCCAAACAGCAGAAGGAATTCCAGGCAGTTCAGAGGCAACAATCTCGTTGACTTCCAAACCATGCTTGAGCATCCTGAAGCTACTTCGGGGGCCGTTACCACAAATGGTATAGATTTGAGGTGCATCTTCTCCAGTGAGGTTTGCGACCTTGCAATCTAGGAGGGGATTCATGGCAGGGATGCTCTCGACCAGGGCCAAGTTTTCAGTTGGCCGAGGGTGGAAGTAAACCGGTTCGTAAGAAGCCCTGGGATCCGCGGGGAAGTCATCACTGTAGAACTCTAGTTCCTCATCGTCATCACCGAGCTTTTCAAATTGGTAGAATGAGTAGTTACCAAACTGAGAAGCAACGTAGAGGAAACCGCTCTTCAAAATGCAGAGACTTGAGGCGACCGGAACGGTGTCAAAATACTTGATCTTGAGTCTTTTGACTTCTCCAGTGGGGTTGCCTTCCTCATCCTCAATCATATCGATCGAGAGTTTGAAGAGATCACCGTCGTCTGTTTGCAGGAGGAAGAAAAACGCGCCTGCACTGCCTTTCAGCTTGTGCATGATACCAGACACGATCGTGCGCTTGCGGTTTGGATCTTCAGTGGCGCCGCGTCGACGAGGGATGGCAACACGGAACGCTTCCTGATTTGAGTGTCGATATGTGATATTTTCCTCACCGCACACGAGCACACCACTAGGCCCATCATTTCCACCAGGGACCTGGAACAGAATTGAGGCTGTTGGGTCAACAGGGTCTGACCACTTGCGCACAACGTGATTGAGTCCCAAATCAAGCTCGTAATAAACCAATTGAGTGTCCAACTCTTCCATTGCTTGGCCGGTCGAGTCTTGGTCAATCTCGGAGTAGTCAATCTCGAGAGCGGCAAACACTGGATTCGAGTAGCCGACATCAAGCGCAACCATGGAGATGACCAGGACGCCAGGTTTGTGGGCCTCAAGCGGTGACGAGATTGTGAGCTCAGCTTGTGAGTTACGGTTGAGAACGTAGACAAGTTTGTTCTTCTCAGTTGAGGCAATTAAGCATGCTCTGCCCTTAGGGTCGCAGGCTAGATACTCGCCAGGAATGACTCTCCGTACACCGGATTTGCCAAAAGTTTCGAGATGTAAACGGTGAAAGCGGTTCTGTGCAGGGAGGTACTCAATGATTGTGATACGACCAGAGTCGGACGCAATGATCAAGTAGTCTGGAAGATTTGTTAGCTTTGGGATTCTTGTAACAGGACATCAAGTACTCGGTAGCGCTGTGGTCGACGCGTCTGTGGCATCGCTTTCGAATATCACTAAGTGATTTTCCTGAGAGGGGTATTGGATTGACTTACCCTTATTGCTACCAGCTAACCGAAAAGCGGCGAGGGAACGGATGATGCCAAAGACATCATGTGATAGGAGGGTAATCACCTTTCCCTGGGATGGATCGGGTCGTAGTAGGGAGAGCTGCGAGCCAGCAGCAGTGATGATAAGCTGTTCTCTAGTGCCTGCGAACTGGCCCAGGACCGCTTGCGTGACGTTTGTCGGCGGCTGAACCGTCAGCGAGTACAAGAACATGTTCGACGTGGTCGCCATGTTTGCGGCTAGGCGCAGATGAGCCTGCGCGGCTTCAAAGACAAAGGCAGGTCAGATTGTGTCGCGTCGAAGCTGATGGTTGGAGCTTTTGAAACTCGAGCGAGCTTTGATGTCAAAAGTTTGGCGCGCTTCGGAGGAATTATTTTGCGGCGCAGATGATTGTGGTCCGAGCTCTTTGAATTATCCCACTTCAGCGATATCAGGCCTTCCGAAGAAGTCTGGGTATTGAATTGTGTCCGGGATTTGGCTGATTTTGTCCATAAGATGGAGCCCACTCTGAGGAAAGCAGCCTCGAGCATCTGTGGGCAATGCTCTGCAACTGTTCGGAGGCAATTGGCCTCTGGAGCGGTAGCTAAGCCGTGGATGAGAATATCAGCCCATCATGTCCGCAGAAATTCAACTATCAAGGACCAGAAAAGAGCCGCGCCCGCGCCCAAGAACCGAGACTTTTCTACTTCCTCAGTGACAAAATCTGAGGCCACCGCATCTTTCACCAACAAGACGTCTCCGTCACCATTACGCCTGAGTCAGGACAACCTCTTTCATCCGTTTTCAAAGTCGCCAGTACCAGAGTTCCGGCAACGAGCTGCTTTTATGCGACAGCATGCCTACTGCCCTCACCCCGATCACCAGCAAACGAAGCTTCCTACCATTGCCCCGAAACCCGAGGATCCTGAGGCTGCGAAAGGAACCCAGCCGCCCCAGCACGTCAACTTTGAATGCCCAGACTGTGGCTTACCAGTTTATTGCTGTGAGGAACATTGGATGGATGATTACGAAAAGCACTTGGAAGTTTGCGACACTCTTAGACAGATTAACGAAGATGACCATGATTTGCGCTCGGGCCGAGTATTCGAAGAAGGCAACCTCCCAGATCTTCAGATGGAACATGCGGCTATCAACATGACAAATTGGGATACTTTCATGTATACACGAGAGTTTGATGCTGTCAACTCTGATCGTCAGATGAGACAGATTACCCGGCTCTTGACTTACCCCGTAACCATTGGCAGTATTCTCCATGAACTTAGCCCTTACAGTATCAAGGCTGGAGAGCGAATGACTACAGAGGGATTGAAGAGTTTCAGCGGTTAGTGCAACGACTGACCAGAGAATAGCCATGAACTGATTGATGATACCAGCATTGAGATACAACTTGCATCCTCCCAAGTCAGGTCGAGGAACTGGCGTTGGTGAGCTCAAACCCGAGGCACCAGCTGTCAGAATTTTCATCCTGGGAGCTCGTGCTGAGTCTTCTCTCCCTCGACCTGCTTGGGTTCAGCTGGCACATATGTTCCCCGAAGCCAGACTACACCTCATCTTTGTTGGGCCTGAAAGCATGGCCAACCGAGACGATGAGTTCCCGTTGCCAGAACGTACCCCTTCAAACCCCTTTGGAGCCGTCGTAGAGGATCGCGTCTGGTACAAGATGAAGATAAGTACAATCGTGGATTACTACCACACAGTCCACCAGACGCAACACTTTGCACCATATGATCCTTACTTCGACTGCTTTGTGCTATTCCACCCTGGTCTGGGTCATCCTGCAAGCAGTCACGAGTGGGAAGAAACCCTACCCCTTCTCCTTGAGACTAAGATCCCCATTATCAGCACAGGCTATACCCAGTTTGATATGGAACGCGACGTCGAGTGGGTGAACAAGAAGTCGAAGGGCGAGTTTGATATTCTTCTGCAGCCTGGAGAGAACGTTTTCAGGAGTCTCCGATGGGATCTGAACGACATGGACCCCCAGGACATCAGCTGTGGTAACTGGGGGGTGTGGGCATTCCGTGGTAAGAGGTATATTGTTGTCAATCCATTGTTGAAAACGAGCTGAGCTGACCGTACAATTGCAGATATGAGACGGCCACAAGAGACGCCTGAATATAGTCTTATGTAGATAAAAGCGAGGGGGTAGTTGTACCAATAATGTACAGAATCTGTAGTATAGGTGCCAGTCGGTAGATTCCATAGGACCGGACGCATTTCTCCTTTCTCTGAGTGAAACATCTTTGAGGATGAGCGGTAGCAGAAAAAGAACATCTCCTGAAACAGAATTTCTACGTTTCCGTCACTGAAAATTACCCCAGCTCAAGGTAGGTACTGATTGTTCTATGGCTTGAACTGTATTCAATCAATTTATACCACTTTAGTATGTTTGGAATGTCCATTGCTGTTACTCGGGAAGTTACAGCATGGGTATCTCATGCATGCGGCCTCCCCGCGCCTGCAGTGCACGGTTCAGGTAACGGGCCAACCCGTGCCGTGCGCGGGCAGGAGCCAGGAGCTTAACATGGAATGCATGCGGCCTGCCCTGCGACCCGATGTTAACTTGACTTCAACCCCAAACCTCGAAATCAAACATCGCTCAAACTCGCCATCGCCATCTTCCTCCCGCTTGATGACCAGGCCATGATACTGGAGACTCGCCGATCACTTCGGCCATGACCGCTACTCCCTCTCTGGCTCCGGCCGTACCTCCTGCCCGTCCGCCAGCCCCACGCCCCAAATCGGTTGCCTTTGATACCGAGTCGCCGACCTCTGCCGATATGGCCTCACCTACTCGTCGTCCGTTACGCTCTAATGCTACCGATCCCTTGTCCGACCGAGCGACTTCGCTTCTGATACGTCGTACCCTCTGCTCCCCTCAGCTGGGAGAGAAGAGCCGCGATTCGCAAGTGCCTATCGACGAGCTGCTTCCACCATTGACTAGTCGCAATGATGTCGACCTTCAGTTGTACGCCCTGCTCGCTATTATCATGAGAGAATTCGTGCAGAGCTGGTATAGCAAAATCACTACGGACGAACACTTTGTATCAGAGATATTGCACATTATCGCCCACTGTTCGCGGGCCTTGGAACAGCGGTTCCGCAAGGTTGATCTGGAGAGCTTGGTGTTGGACGAGATACCTGACTTGCTGGACAAGCACATAACGTGTGAGGACTTGAACTCTGCGATGCCGTTCCTATCTAACGGTGACTAGCCTACCGGATCTCTCATAGCCCTATCGCCAGACAGCCTGTTGAGGTCGACCCTCGAGAGGCCTACCACGCCATGTGCCCTCTGCCACACCTTGCACCAGTCCCCCACCCAGACTGCCCAGACACGATATCCGACCAGAAAGAGAATGAAGCATTGTATCGCCAGTTGCTGGTTCAGGGCGTCCTCGCGATCCTATTGCCCACAGAAGACCTCGAGAACCCTTGTCTCACGTCTCTCGTTGAACAGATCTTTTCGGAGCTTATCATTGGTAACGTTATAGCCAATAAGGCCTCTCAGCCATGGATGCTGTATGAGGGCATCTGCATCACGGCCAGGGTTTTGCGACAGGGAAATGACCAAGGGGTAGTGGTTGCAGAGACCCAAAACGATTCCGGTGGGCCCAAGATTGACGTAAAAGGCCGTCGCAGCTGGTCTGTAAGGTCTATGTTCCTTGCCGTTATTCAGCTTGGGATGCTGGTAGTTGCCTCGCTCCGGTTTATCACGACTGCTCTGGTGATGGCATCGTCTCTTCCCGCTAGGGCCACGCCCTTGGACGAGAAAGAAGCTTTGCTGGATCACGACAAGTCTCCGCCGAGGTCATCCGACCCCGTTAAGGCGCCGATCCTATCGTGTCGAGTATGGACATGTCTTGGAAATCTGTTTGAGCTCAGCTTGCGCATGCCTTGGCTGGATGGATTTCTATCACTTTTACAATACGGCGCGGTCAACGGACCTGGACGAATCGCTGGCCATGATGGCCCTATTGACAGGTAAGATATGAGCGTTTCTATTCCACTTCCTCACACCTATACCGTCACCAGACAGTATTCACCTCGCATGAGTTTGAAGTCACGGGACCTCCTGAAGCTCCAGTGAGCTTTCAGAACAATAATTTCTTCAGCGGCACAGGCATGGTCAAACGGCCCGCCTTGTCTTGGGAGCGGCCCATGCCGTCTATAACCTCTTCCATACCGCCATCTTCGCACGCCCACGCAACCCACAGCCCACAATTACAACACGAGGATAATCAAACCAAGACAAGACCCTTTTTCTTGTCATGTTTCTCGTGGTCGCGATCATGATTGATATGGGTCTCGGGATTTGGGCTTTCAACCAATCGAAAGGCATAGCGCTGTCTTTGGCATCTGATTGCTTGACAAGGTGCACGAAGCTAGGCCTTTTCATCCAGCGAAATGTCAAGATTACGCGCCCTGCCCATGTCAGCTTCTCCAAAGGGACCACCCGCTCTTTGAAGATGCAGCAATGAGCTTGAATTGACTCTCGCTCCGTGCCGCGCCACCCGTTATAAGACTACCTTTATCATTTCCGAAGAGGTTATGCTATGCTAGCCTGTTGAAACCATACTCAAGATTTCCACCGCAGTCTTGGCCACAACACTCGCGAACCTTCCAGGAGCGGTCTGGCTTGACCGGGCTGGTCTGACCGGTCGGCCTCAACTCTTTCTCAGAACCCGAGACATGTTGGGTCCATCAGAGTCTTCTGCACCCTCCACGCGGAGCTGTTACACGATCCTTGACGATGAAGGAGTGGTTCGAGAACAGGGCTGACTGGTCATATGCTACCCACACTCAACCGCGGCCTGATTGTAAACCTGTTGTGTAATCTCACATCTCTATCTGCATGAGAGACCTTTACCGACGCGGACGACGAATGTGCCTCCTCATCCATTTCCCCGCACCTTGCAAGCCTCGCCTTGTAGAGCTTTCCCTGGTCCCAATTAGGTCCATATCCATCTAACGTGGGACGGATCAACATGGAGACACCACTTTATGCGCCAGCCCAGAGAGAGTGAAAGCCAATAGGCCAATAACTGCCTCGTCTCGCCTTGAGCTTTGTTGCTCACCCTCACATTGCATTGCATTGCATCGCATCACACCAGCTAGCCCGACATACCCTCGACGTGCCCCTTATTGCATATAACGTTCCCGATCATTGAACCCCCCACGTTGTACTACCTCAAATACAGAGTAAGGCCAATACGTGCTAACCTATCTCTCTCTCACAGACTCCTCTCGCATCACATTAATTCCCTCTTCTCTCCCTCGAATCTGCCCCCTCTTCTGCGTACCCTTCGCGGTGTCCTCTTTCCCAATAACGCCCCTGGTAAGACCACCTTGTTCCCACCATCTTCCGAAGCCGAGCTGCAAGCCCTGCGTCGTAGAGCCGCTAAGTCTCTTTGGGGGTTGCTACCGAAGGGTGTGGGAAGGCTTTATTTTGGTGGTCGCTTATGGCGGCGAAGTGCGGAGAGCGAGTGTGATTTATCAGATGACGAGGATCTGGTAGATGAAATGGAGAGGCTGCTTCTTGTGCTAGACGATGAGTACTGCAACAAGCATCTGATGTACAGCATTCTTGAGCTGCTACTTGCTCGCCTGATGCCTGAACTGACGGAGAAAAGTGTGACGGAGCTTTGGGAAGAAAGACTTGGCTGAATAGATCTGTAGACGCTCTTTTAGATTGATGATACCCCTTTGTTGACAAGTTAATAATGCTTAATCAGAGTTAAGAGAAATCACGGCAATATGGAACGATAAGGGTCAAGACCAAGGACATTCCTAAATGCACAAATGCCGCCCATTCAACTAAAGAAAGGATGCCCTCGACTGCCAGACATTTGACTACCTCCAGTACACCCCTGGAGCTGCTCGTGGGCTACGCTCAACCAAAATCAGCACTCATTTCCTCAACCAAAGAGCCTCTTCGGTCTCTTTTCCGTTGCCGCCCTGAAAACCACAGCGACCTCAACAGGGCGCTTCGTAAACCATGTGCCACCTCGTTCCCCGTAACGTGTCATGCCATACCATGCCATGCCGTGCCTCGCAGCAGATACCTTCTCGTCTTTGAACAGAATATAGACAAGAAATGATGATGATATAAAGAAACGAGCGTATGCGCAGACAATTAATCCCTCCACGTCAATGCCGTAAAATGCAACCAGGAAAAAAGAAGAGATGTGTATGAGTAAAAAAGAACATTCAGAAAAGGAAACAAACATTGACAAACGCATCATGTTGCGTTGCCCCTTAAACTGTTGTTGCCGAGATCGTCGCCCTGATGTGTACCCCTTCCCTGCTACCATGTTGTCCTTGACCTCATCATTTCCACCTATTTCTGATCCTTTGCCTCTTCCTTCACACCTCGTATTCGAAACGAGCAGTTTTGAATTGTAGCTTCGTGTGGACGACTGTTTGTATATGATTCTTCGGGCTCGCGCGAGCGGCAGAATAAACTTTCCAAGCGTGGTATCGAGTATAAGAAAAAGTTCGCTCCCGTTAACCTGGGGTTTCTGTTATTTTAATTTCGGTTTTTTTTTTTTCAATAAATAGTCGGCCAAAGTGCGGTTGGAAATGCAAAACAGACTCAACAAACACTTCAAATCGTGGCCAATGCCATCAGATTTCGAATGCTCTTATAGTCCGTTACCCGCGTGAGCAGGACGCTGACCCAAAATGGCCCCAACCACGATATTCTAAGCTCCCTTATGCCCTCGGGGAAATCCCATTTGAAAAGAGACTTGATTGATAAGACATAGGTACGAAAAAGAAACACACAGTCAATGCTATGAGTATGGCCCGACTTCAAGCCGATTCCATCTTCGTCGGCAGGAGGACAGGGGCTTCAACATCACCTTCCGGGATTCGAGACAGTCCTCCTATCGACGGTCTACCTTGGTGGATCTTGAGCTTTTTGGTCAGCTGAACGATTGACATATAATCGTTGGAATCGAAAGTGCCAGCAGTCTGGATGTAATTCAGGAGTGTCTGTGCAGCCCGGCGGGCGTCCTCCTGGGAGGGCGAGACTGGAGATGAATCGACAGGTGTGGATGAAGTAGCACTTGTCGCTGCTGTGGATCGATTTATACTTGAGTTGCTGCTACTGCGGCGCAGCATTGGAGGGGGTGAGTTGACGTTGGTATCGATACTAAACGGCGCCTGAAGTTCATGCTGCGGCGATTCTAAAGCCGACGACGGTGCGGTCGAAGATGGAGGGTGGCGAGGAGTCATTGGTTCCGTTGACGATGAGACTTGATTCACGTAGTCAATGTTGAGTGACGGGAATGTGTTGCTTCTCTTCTCTCTGTGCTGGAAGTCGGTACCTCGAAGTTGATCCATAGGGAAACCTCCTACATTGGGGTCGGGAGAGAAAGTGAAAGTTCCAGTCGGGCTCATGGTGCCAGCTGAGAATGAAGAGGCCGTGTTATCTCGAAAGTCGCTCGAAAGTGAAGTTGTTGACTGGGACTCGGGATGCTTATACCCGAAGTCAAAGTCTATTCCATCAGCGTGTGCCTCCTCATCGCTCCGACTTCCTGAAAGGGGTGAAAGCTGGCCCGTTGGCGAAGGCGATAAATCGCTCGACTTCGAGGCAAGTGTCGAGAGTCTTGCACTATCCGGAATGTTTGCCTCTGAAGCCCGCCGCATCAACTTGCCTGGTCCAATTCCATGCTTTTGTTTAAATTTCTGCAGCCAGCTGCTATTCAAATTGTTCAAGACACTCTCCTGGTTTCCACTCGCATGAGCAAAAAGCCTCGCCTGTTCCATAATCTCCTCGTCGCTGACTTGGAATCCTCGTTGTTGCTGTCTCCTGACGTAGTTGCTGAGTGTCCGGTCGAAATCTGGATGCTTGCCCTTGCCACGCTTGACAGCGGCATTTTCTGGCTCTTGGTCTCGCTTTAAATACTGATCTTTATGCCTCAAAACCTTCGAAACCGTGCTGTTGTCAAGTTTGTCAGATTCTCCATGGCAAATTGTAACTTTGGATCCAAAATGCCTACCTTCTTTCAACGCCGAATCGGGCTCCAATATCGGCTTGTCGGGTACCAGGGTTATCTTCATGGAATTGGCACATGGCTCGTTTCTGTTCCGTGGTAAGAGTCTTCCTCGATTTCTCGTGCTGTGTCGGTAACCTAGGGGGTTCCACGGGCGGTGCGCTGGTAGCAGGTGTCATTGATAATGGTGGTGCCGAGTAACTCTGTGGCGGAGCCGGGTTTGTCAGCTGGCTCGGCCAAGTTGTATTCAGAAGGGGGAGTTGATGATGAGCCATAGGAGTTGGGGATGGCTGTATCATCTGATGTGTTTGCGGTGGTGGAGGAGGCATTCGATTTAATGATTCCGAGGGCAGTCCATGACTGACAAAGGCGCCAAAGGATGGATATTCAGTCAAGGGACTTGCGCTATATGGGCTCTGACTGTAAGGGCTCATGCTTGTCCAGGCATCGCTCCCATATCCATTACTCTGGGCCATGGTGCTATCATGTCCCATTGTAGTTGTCCCATTGGGGTTGTTCATTGTTTGTATGTGCTGCCTAGCTGGCACCGGATAAGGAAAAGGAGGCTTTGAAGCCGTTTAATATTATGATAGATCCAACAGTCTCGTCTGCAAGAATTATCGGGGAACAAGATGTGAAACGGTGGGTGCCGAGTTCCTGGAAGCTGGAAGCGAAGATGGAGGGAACAAAAAGACTTGGTGTGATGTTGCTCACATTTGACACCAGTCGATGGGGAGATGCATCGTCTTGCCCGAATTGGTTCCTAAAAGTGCAAAAGTGAATTGAATCCAGGTTTACCGTCGATCCCTCCAGTTCCAGCTCAGGGCAATTTGTTCCGTGCTAGATAGGAGTTGATTATATTGCAGCAAACCTTTTGCACAGCCCAACGAAGCGCACGAACAACGCAGGCACTCAAACCCGCAGCAGATTCAGCCTCAACGACGGTGCAGTGGAGTTTAGAACTCGTCAGGCCGCAGAAAGTTGACCTCAACTTCTGACCCTCGAGCCGGTTGTTTGTTTGTGAGCCCTTTCTTTCTCCGACAGGAAAAGGCTTGTCTTTCAACGCGCAAGCACACCAAAGTGAGACACAGCGGGAAGTTTCTTTTACTTGCTTTTTCCTCGTTGAGCTCGTGGAGATTGCGGAGACAGCAGAACCGTCTCAGGATAAACGCGGCAGGGCAATGTACAAAGGCAAGACAAGAACAGATTGAGTCGGTGGAGGGTGGGCCGGCGGATGAGGAAAGCCACAGGGCAGCGAGCCGTAACGATGCCTAGAAAAGACCGCCAGTAGCTCGATCCGGACGGCAATCTCAAGACAGAGTTTTGATGGTGGACCGCAAAGCTTGAGGCGGACGTTCCAACACGAGGCCAGGCCGTTAGGAGTATATCGTTTTCAAGATGTGTAGTGTAGTGCAAACAAGCGAGACCTAAAGCCATTCGCATTGCTACATATGTAAAGATGAGACCCCAGAGGTTGACCTTCTCCATATACATATGCAGAACGCACGAGGAATACCGACGAGGGTGTGGGGGGTTTTCCTCACAAGGGGGGAGGGGTGTCTCCTGTAACTGAGCGATCAAGGAGTGGTGTGTGTGGGAGGGTAGTGGGTAAAAGCCAGAAAGCTGTACAGAGTAGACAACTGATGAATTCTGAAGACGCCGTCTAAGTGTGTGTACATGTGCATTTAGGTGTGGATGAAGCTGATAAAGACGGAGAGTGGCTCAAATCGTGTATGACAGGACGTTGAACGCTCAGCGGGAGACTTCACGCGTGTAGGCAAGACAGAGGCTCACACACAGACACATACTCACCGGCCAACAAGCGCAGCAAATTATTCAGAACCTGAAATGGCAGACAACAGACCTTCGAGGTAATGGGATGGACGCTTTCGGATTCGGGGATAGACCGGTGAGCTAGGGTATAGTACTATGGAGCTCTCAGCCGACTCTTCTTCTCGTCGTTGATCCTGGCCAGGCCATTGCCAGGTCGGGAAAAGCCAGAGAATCGTCAGCCGTTGGAAGAAGACGTGGGTAGGCACAAAAGCCCTGGCCCGCAGCCATCTGATAGGTGAAGACTGTCTCAGGAAAGGGTTTTCAATCAAACCAATTCCCATAGACACAAGCTTCTGATCAACGGAACGGGAAGCGGAAGAAGCAACGAGTAAAGCATAATGGGCCGTGGGATAAGACCAGGGAAGTCCTCTCTGGTCATGCCGTTCCTCTGAAGTTAATAGGGTTTCCTCGTATCCCCCTCCCTTTACTCTTGATTTTACCTTTCCGGAAGGGCTGGTTTTGTTTTCAGACCTGTCAGCCCATTTCACCCTCTTATCCCGTCCCTGCTGTGTTGCGTAGTAGAAGATTGGCCATGCCCTCGTGAAGGTTGAGCAATGGGAGGGCTCAGAGCTGGTGAGGATGAGGTCAGAAGATGGGGCTTCCCGTATCAGTGTCCACTGCCGGGTACTGTAAAGAGGAGAAGGAAGAAAATGTCGCGCCCGAGCTAGAGAGATAGTCCATCTGAAAACCATCGACTTGCAGCTTTCATAGGGCATCTCTGTCTAATCTAGAAAGCGCGGCGCGCCAAAATCCATGCACTCTGATGGGAAATGGCTAACTAGGCTCGGTTTAAACTGGAGAAGGTTGAGAGAGAGTTGTAATAGGTCAGACGTTTCTCCCGAAAGGAGTCCACTTCGATGGTTGGTCACCTGTTAGAACAGATCCTCCCCAGACGAAACCTGGTCAGGCCAGGCTTGGGAGCCCAAGCTCTGAATCGTAATATTAACATGCTGGTTCTAGTATAATGCTCAGTCCGGGACGGGACAGTGGTAGCAAGGAATCGAAATGGCACAAAGTAAGATCGACTGACGGGACACGGATTAGATACAGAGCATGCAGAAAAATGCAGTTGCAGCGGCATGCCCGGCCACTCTCGAGAGCAGGGGTCTATGAAAACCCTTGTGCTTGATGTAAAGGAAATTCCAATGACCAAGGATGATTATCGCCGACCATGAGCAAGTTGACATTAACTTTGGGGTCTGCTCCATCCATGGAAAGTGAAAATGACACCGAGGCATGGGTGGCAGCGAGGATACCAATTCAGCTTATTAGCCCGAAACACAACAATCGTTCAGCTTCAGCCTCGGGCGGATCAGCCCGCGGCCTCATCTCTTTCTCTCTGATAGACTGATGCACACTCTTCTTTCCTTCCCGAGCATGTAAGTCTGATACACGGAGCACTTCAAGGTCAAAGCCCGACCGGAAGGCGAGATCCGGGAGCTCAGACTGTCTCAAAGGGAGGACGGGGCGGAGATGGGGTGAGTGAGAAGGGAGGGGACTGATGAACAAGGCTTTGGTTGTTTGATTCGCTCAGCCTTGTTCCTCATCTTCTGCCCTAGCCATGGCTTTCTCCCTTGCCTCTCGCGTCTCCTCGCCTCGCCTTGCTTGCTTGCCTCGTGGTCCCAGGATGGCACAGCCATAACTTGTGTAATAAAGCAAGTGCCTCAGGATGTTAAGGGTCCTCATCGCTAACGAAGAGAGACATGGGCCCCGAAGCTTCATTCAAGCACCCTTGTCTTTTGCATCTGTTTGCTCCTCCAAGCCCTTAGGCCGAAGCCATTGGGCGGCATGGCTTACGGGTCAAGGTCTAGTGCAGTCAAATATCGTGGCCGTGGAGATACGGCACAATGTAAACTTGCAAGCCCAGTCCAAACCAGGAGGAAGAAGCGAGAATTCGTGTTGGCTATCTCACTGTAACAAACTGGCGCACGTGGTCCACCTGACGTTGTGACGTTGTGACGTTTGATTTTTTTTTCTTTCCTTCCCGTCTTGAGTTATTAGGTGTGTGATGGAGCCGACAAAAAGATGTCAGATGCATGCTGATTTCATCCTTACCAGTTGCAATGTTAATTGTGAATCCCGTTCATGATGATCCTTTCTGTTTGATCTTATCGATTGTAGTTTAGTTCATATCGCTGATAGTTTCGTGTGTCTTGTTCGCTTTATGCGGACGAGCAACCATGTCGAGCGAAGACTACTCCGTACCTCTGCCACCAATATCAAAACCCCTTCCACCTTAGTCGGCACCATGATGACATCGTGCTCGGGATGCCGCAACTGGAATGTCGGTGGGTCAAAAATTTCCAGCCATGTCATCCTATCCTGTATCTTGAAGGACATCGATGGACTGAAGGTGCCATGGTACGGTGCCCAGTAGCATTTTGATACCTTACGTTGCTTTGCCATGGCTTCACTGTGGATGGAAGACGAAGATCGACCGCTACTCTGAGCAAGGTCGAACTGGGGCTTGCCAGGCCCTAGGCATGGACAGGTCAGGTCAAGGACAGAGGCAGGCTAGTGGGACGGCCCTTTCTGGAGCCAGTTTGACAGCCGCCGCCTGCCGCCATAGCATGGCCAGTTACCATTCCGCCCCTAGTCCATCCCATCAGCATCCATGTCTGGCATCCATGGCACTGGAGTACATTCCCTTGTCCATGTCGCGGTCTTTTGTCGTGGTCCTGTTTTTCTGAGCGACTGATGGTAAGTTGTGAGAGGGATGGTGATTGCTCGAGTAGCATTCTCATTTCTTCAACTTTCGTATCCAAGCAACAGAGTCGGGATGAGGGATCAACATCTTGGCTGGATCCTGATGGGGGTGGCTAGCGCAATCTCCGGAGGGTTCAATCAATGGACATGCAGATGCGGCCACCATCATGAGCTTGCCCCAGATATTTTGTCATTGGGCAGCAAAGTGTGCATACCTGTTCTACTGTATCATTGTTTGCTTGTCCCTATTAATCCTGATCAAAGCTGCGACACGATGCGACAGATGAATGCATGGATGATGAGCGGGCGGGCAGAGGAAGATACAGAGGTAGTGAAGGAGGGGGGAGAAAAGCTGTGGCGCGCCATAGACGGTCCAATCCGTCTGCCGGGTGTTGTTCCAGTTGGCCAGTTTGGTCAAGATCCCTGGCCCCGGGCTCTAGTACATAGGTCGAATGTAATCTGATGGTGTCTAGCATATGTTTGCTTTGAGGTTGACTTTGACAGAGTGATGGAAGACAGCAGTGAGTAGATGATGCAGCTAGACAGAAAGGAGGATGGAACTCCTGAGGCTCCAAACGGATTGATGTATATGTCAATATGTAACTAACGTATCTTACCTTGAGATATCGAGCTTGAGGTCTGATGAGGAATTGAAGTAAGGTAGTTCACAACGACGGCACTTGCAAAGGTACCTGAACCAATAATCAAGGCAGGTACGACCTACCTACCTCATATGCCCACATCGATCTGGACTCGCCAGGGAATTCTGAGCTCCGGGTGCCCCTGTATGAAGCAGCCAAGCTTGACCATAAGCAGACAAAACACAAAGAGAGAAAAAACGAGGCCTTCCAAGTGGGAAAATGATGACGAGAAAGGATCGCGGCCGCTCGGGAGAGATCTACTAGGTTAGGTACGATGTATACTCACTCAGTGTCATCTCATCTCATCTCATCTCATGACAGAAGCATCATGCCGGTGCGCTAACTTAGCATGTCATCCATTGCCATGCACTAAACGCCCGGTGTAAAAACTCGCGTATAAGTGGCCGAAACCAACCAATCGCTCTGCAATTCTCTGCTTTGATATCGATATTAATCGTGTGCCTCGCAGAGTGTTTGGTCAAAGGTTGCTAGTCAGGCGCTGGCAGGGGTCGTTCAGTCAGCCAGTCAATCAATTGATGCTCTCTCAGGGGCGTTCCTTGTTGATGTTGTAGGTTGAGGATGGATGGACTCTCTTAGGCGCCATCTACCCCTTGTGCTTCGATTGAGATCTCATCAACACTGCAGATGTTCTGCACCTGATGATGCTCATAATCTTTTCACCTATAGTGAGGCCGCAGGTAACTATTAGACTTAATGTTGTGCTTTTATAGCGGGTTCAACCTTATCTGGCATTTGTTGAGCCTTCCGTAGCGCCGTGCTGCCGCAATTACCCAAACAACTAATACGTAGTAAGATACCTGTTATATATCCGCAGTAGGCTGCATTCAGCATAGGCAGACCAGACTATTTTGTTTAATGAAAATTGTACGACACAGACACTTATGGGGTAACTATGGCCCATAATCCTTGAATCTCATCATCTTTTAAAAAAAAGAGAAAAAGTTAAAAGATGACTTCCCTGTTCTGCAGCCACTCTACCTGCTGCTAATGTTGTTATGTGACTTTTTCACTACCTCACCACCTTGTGTGCGCGGTAACTTAAGAACCTACTTTATTGTGGAGATGACCTAGCAAGGCAAGAGAGACTGTTGGTTTACTGCTCAACACCCCCCTGGCCCTTTGCTTCCCGCTAACCTTGTTTAAGCCTGGTGCGGGCTTCGGGACGTTTTTCTCGCCAAAGAGGCTCGAGCTCTCCGCCTTTCACGAATCGTCTCTTACCGCCGCCATCAAGAAAGGCTAAGGGTCGGGTGCAGTACTAAGTTCCCTTAATCAGTAAAAAGTAAGCTAGCTGGGGTGTGGACGGAACGGAGCGCATGTTTGATGCTCTACTGTAGGTGTACATTAATTACCTTGGTGCCTATGAGATCCCTCTGATGCTACTCCGTACCTCTCTCTCCTGTCAACATCATCCTGTAAGCACCTTTAGTAGGTACCTTGGCTGGTTCGGGTACAGCTAATCGCCTTGGCAACTGATGGTCTGTTTCACTTGTCTCAATGAAGACGGCCAATTTCGTACCAGGGGATCACAACAGGAAATGCCCTAAAAGTCAAACCCTTTTACTGTTTTTCTCTCATTCTCCCGTCTCGACTATAAGCGCCGTGAAAGAATCTACGCATAACCTGATTCGTAGGCCTCAAACCCCTGCGTCTGCGTCTGCATCTGTAGCTGCAGCTGCAGCTGCATATCCCACGCTTCTGCTGGGCAATCCGGCCGCAGATCAAGAGGCCCTCGGTTATGCAGGTCGAACCACTCCCAACTGCATCCCATTCCCGCTCTGCTTCTGCTCGTTGACATCGGATGGTGGCGTTTTGTCCATTTGAATGTCACCGTTACCGCATTTATACCCGTCAATTGACCTGTTGCTGCTGTAACTATAGCTTTCAATTCGGCTGAGTCTCAATCTTTCAATCCGCAAACAGGCCGCCCCCAGGAGCAATGGTGACGGTGACTTATTATCTGTCAGCTCTCTCATGTTACGAGAATCGGTATCATAAACCTTGCTCGGGTTTGTTCTTGGAAATATCTCCGCTCGGTCAAGCCTTTATGCATTTCAGCCGCCTGGATGAATGACAACGCGCCAAGATGTTGTAGCCATCCATCAATTGATGACTGACTGCACTTTTATCATCGAGAATCATTCATTTTGTTTCATTTTTCGAGCAAATTGATTGTAACTCCTTGCTGAACAACCAACAATAGTAACTGCCGGGCTTACTTCTGCTTGCGCAATACCCACCATTGCTTTTTCTTTCATCCCGGAAAACTAACCCGGGCATAGGCTTTCGTATAAAATCCACGTCCGCAGTTACTCCGTTCCGTCTTGCTCGCCATCTTCATCTTAAATCTCGCCCTTCCTTGTTCATCGTCGTCTGCCGTTGACCCAAAATTTTCTCTCCCCTGCTCTAGACCCATCAGCCTGCCCTGTGAGTGTGCACGCCACTTCTGACTTCCCCCGGAAACTATTGTGCCGATCATTATCGTGCCTGGTCGAGCCAAGTCGATACTTCTTGTCAACCAGACGTGCTCGTAGCCGTGCATCCATTGTCAGCCCTGTTCATATTGAACATTTCTGCTGCTGCTGTTATTGTTGTCGTAGTAGTAATCAGCATCCCATCCATCCCACTCAGGGCTCCCCTGGTCTGTGAAGTTTCCTCCTCTCTCTCCTTCAGCCACTCGGAGCTAAACCAGAGTCGCAAACTGGTGGTGGGTGGCATGGCTGCAGTAACAATCTGATGCGAAGCGGCGGTCCAAGCTATCTGGCAATGTCTCTCTAGCTCACCAAGCCTCTGGCGTTGCCGCGGGATCATCCCCTTCAATCTCTCCAAGGTTTTTCTTCATCGCTTGACAATGGTTACTGTTACAATAGTTAGCGTTGCTACGAGCTTGGTACAATGCAACCCTAGCCGCCTTGGTGCAACGGATCAGACTGAGACTGGGATCATGGGCGCCCTGGCTCATTAACGAAGCAAGATCCCGACTGCATCGGGTAGATCAAGCTCACTGCGGCCTAACTACTTGTCCCTCCCATCCTCAATCTGTCTTTAGGCTGCTGCTGGGGTCGAGGGTCGTTGTCGGAGACTCCGGGGGTAACCTACCAACATCCTCATCACACAGTTCGTGAGCCAGGCCAACGCGTTGAGGCTGATGCTTGACTGACTTGCCATAAACGATGGCCGTCTTGAACACTTCAGTAATGCTTCGGTGAATGGCGTTACACTATTTGCCAGCTCGATTAGCAATCCACGATTCCTAATTTGGATTTTGGACATGAGGCTCCGCAGGGGACGGCCAAAAGGGCGCCCGCCACATGAAACTGATCTGACTTACAAAATCTTCAACAGTGCAGCGCGTAGATCGGAGCACGACAGGCTGAGAGTAATCAGGCTGCTTGCCCTTGGGCTTTGTGTACACGCGGACAAGGTTTAGCTTGTCCCACATGGCCTCCATCAGCTCATCAATGTTCCATCCGTGCTCGGAACTGATGGGGACAGCATTGGGAATTCGATAGAGAAGGTCAAGCTCCTCAATGCTAATGGAATCAATCTTGTTCAGACAGTAGACAACGGGAATATAACTGACGAGTTGGATCGTTAGCAAACTAAACTTATCTCGACTTTGAAAGCAGCTGTGTTTGCCACACTTCTTCACTTCAGCCTTACCTTCTGCTCTTTGCCTCGAGAACGTCGATCAGGTCATCAACGGTAGCGTCACACCGGATTGTAATGTCCGCAGAATTGATGCGATATTCGCTCATGACAGCCTTAATCTCGCCGTGGTCGATATGTGTCAGGGGTACAGTGCTGGTGATATTGAGGCCACCCTTGTCCTTCTTCCTGAAGGTGATGTTGGGGGGTTCCTTATTGATACGGATTCCGAAACCCTCGAGTTCCGCCTCAATCACCCGCTTATCCGTCAGAGGCTTATTGACATCCAGCACAATGAAGATCAGATGGCATGTCTTAGCGACGGCGATGACTTGTCGACCTCGACCTCGGCCATCCTTGGCACCCTCAATGATACCAGGAAGGTCAATAATCTGCAAGGGGGCACCTGGAGAAATTCATGTCAGCCACAATGTTTGACGCACAAAGGAGCCGCCTCTGATGATGATGGAGGAGGTGGTGGTGGTGGTGGTGGAATTGGAGATTGGGCATCAAGCCGAGAACAAGAAAATAGCCGCGCCGCACCGCATCCGTTGATCGAAGTGGAGGTGGGGATGGAGAAGGCGAGGGGGGAGGGATATCACAGACGACTAACCGTTATAGACAACTTGACCAGGCACAGAGGTCAAGGTGGTGAATTCGTAGGCGGCAGCCTCCGAGTGTTGGCCTGTCAGTCTGCTCATGAGCGTACTCTTGCCCACCGAAGGGAAGCCGATGAAGCCAATACTGGCTACGCCTGTTCTGGCCACATCGAAACCAGCACCTCCGCCACCTCCTCCGCCGCTGGGAGTCAACAGCTCGCGCTTGAGCTTAGCCAACTTGGCCTTAAGCTGACCCAAATGGTACGAAGTCGCCTTGTTCTTCTGGGTTTTGGCCATCTGGTCACAAAGGTTAGAGCTGTTCCCGGTTATCCATACGATAAAGAGTCCCCCATCGTGGGTTTATGACCATCGTCTTCTCCGATAGCGTCGTTTAGGGGAGGGTTCGATTAGAATATCACGTACTTCGGCCTCAATATCTTTGATCTGGTAGGGGAACCGGGGTTAGCCAAATCGTGACACACAACATCTTTTTTGTGGGAAAGCTACATACCTTGTCCACTGTAGTCGCCATGATTGCGGTTGCGGTTGCAGAAGCTGTCTCGAGTCGATATTCGGTTGTTGTCTGGCCTCAGATCTCGCGTTCGTGGCCCAATTCGTGGTGTAAAAGCACTTTTGGTGATAAATTGCAAAGAAAGTTGAAAATGGCGGGGCACGACAGAAAAACCTGCTCCACACCTACGTCAGCCAGTTTGGCTTTCTTGCAGCCAATCAGATATTTGATTTAGTAGTTTGCCTCCAGGTGGACATGCTAAACCATTTACGTTGAACGCTCAGTACCGCATAAACGACCTAGGTTTTGAGGGAATGGAATTAATTAATCAGTCAGTCGGTATTGTTCTCATAAAGTGATGGTTTTTGGTGTTTTTAAAAAGTTTCGTTAATTGTTGCATACAGCCTGTCAGATGCAGTGACCAGAGTCTGTCTACCAACAGGACAAGACAAGACTTTACCCCGAGTATCCCTCCCCTTGCTTCTCTATAAAGATATCAGTCATGCTTCATTCATAACAGCAACAACGCAATACACCTTGCACAACCCCCGTCATTTGCTAATCTTTCAAAGACAATCATCCAACCAACCGCTGGCCAACTCTTCGTACAACAGGCCTGTATAGTATTCCGATCCAATGCTCATGAGGAAAACTTTACCATCTAGCAACCACCATCCCCAGTTGTCGAGAAAAGTGACAATCCATGCCATAGCCCTATACTGTATCTGCGCCACCCATGATCATTATGCTAACAAAGAAAACTCGGCGCAATAATGTAACAAAGTATGTTCAGCTGCTTGTTGGAGACACTAACTGTCAGTGGGCTGGGTTTCCGTTCGTGTTTCCGTTGATGCCGTTTACAAGAGTCTCGTGCCCAGCATTTGATATCGTCAAGCTTTCTGAAGTCGAACCAGGCGTCAAAGCTTTGACCATCCCATTTATAGGGGGTCCTCCCGATGCCATTGATTTCTGGCTCATTGGCGATGAATGAATGCCATTGACAAGAGGCGGGCTAAGGTGGCCGTTGATGAGATGCTCTAGACCTTGTTCTAGGCATATTCTAGTATAATCTGGGTCGTCTGGGAACACTTGCACCAGTCCGCGTCGAGGAACCTTCTTGTCGAGGAAAGGTGTACTGCTTGTTTGTGCGAGTTGGGGTTTATCCTCGCCAACGAACGCGCCATTGTGATAGTACTTGCATCGTGGAGCAAGTCTGTTGTACCGAGCAGAATCCGGATCCTGCTTCCACTTCTGACATGTTCCCCATCCCCTGCTTTGTGCTTCTGTCTCCAGAAGTTCCCTATATTCAACTTCGAGACGAATATGACGAAGATGTGGTATGTTGGGGACAGTATACATAAGATCCGACACCTGTTATCATGTTAGCTTTTCGCATTTTCGCATATTTGAGTGGCTGATATTCACCTTAACAAAGAACATGTCCATATTGAAGAATTTCTCCCAAGCCTCTGCTTTTAGTCGTTGCTTTGTCTCAAAACCTAATTCGGAGGGATCCTCGTCACCGTAATATTCGGGGAGTTGTCGACCGAGATCCCACAGCTTGTCATCGAGAAGAGAGTAAAGACGCCATTCAACGCGCCATAAAGACAACTTTGCTAGTTCAGTTACGGGAGCGCGTTCCCATGCAGTATCTATAGAAACAATCAGTGGCTAACTCAACAAATTTGATTAATGAACTTACACCGAGAGAGGTCAAGGTCCTTCTCGCCAAGAAGGAGAGCTGCATGTGTGTTAAGCACCCACTGCTCACGACCCTCGGCTGTGCCGTTGGCTTCGCGTCGAATTGTATCGTATCGGCAGCCTTGAATCCGCTTGAATTTCTCGGCAAGGACCGGAAGCTTGGGGTTTGGACATTTATCGAGCCATCGTAGGAGGGGAGGCAGTTTATCGAGGCGGATGCGTTCTTGCTCCTCACGGAATCGTCGCTGTTCAGCTTCGCGTGCCGCTCGTTTGCGTTCCATATCCTCACGATGCGCACGTTCTCGTCGCTCACGTTCTTTGCGCTCTTCTTCCTCGTGTTGACGGCGAGCTTCTTCGGCCGCTTCTCGCTCGAGTTGCTCACGGTGCAGCCTCTCCTCTTCCTCTCGCTGTTTCTGTTCCTCCTCCTCTTTCTTCTTTCGCTCTTCTTCGATACGTTGCTTTTCTGCCTCTTCTCGACGCGCCTTCTCCTCGGCTTCGCGCCGTTGCTTCTTCTCCTCCTCCTCTCGTCGCTGGCGTTCTTCTTCTTCCTTGCGTTTGCGCTCAGCTTCACGCTCCTCTAGTTCCTTTTGCAGTCTCTCCTTTTCGGCAGCCTCCTCCTTTCGCTTCTTTTCCTCTTCCTCTTCATGCTTCCTCGCGGCTTCAGCCTCAGCTCGCTTACGTTCTTCTTCTTTCTTGCGTGCTTCATGCTTCTTCCGAAGTTCGTCCTTCTTCTTGGCCTCCTCATCGGTTTGCTTTTGCTTCTCTTGTTCGGCTTCCTTAGCTCGAGCCGCTTGCAGTTCCGACTCTGACACAGCCTTAATAGAATCGGCGTCTTTCATCTCCACGTCAGTCTCCTCTGACTTGACATGAATCTGTTTTTCAACACTACTGGCTCGGTCGGTGTCTGCACGGTGAGAGTCGGCACGCCTATCGCGTTTCTCCTCGTCGTGCTTTTTATGACTGGGTTTTGAGGACGATTTGGAAGAGTCTTGAAGATTGCTGGATTTTCGAGGTCTCTCGTCAGATGATAAAACTTGTTTAGGTCGTTTCTCCTTTGTCTCGCTATCAAGTCGTCGTCGCTTGGGTGGGACCTCGCTATCATCCTTGTCGCCATTACTGGGTCGGTCAGGTGTGATGCTGGCACGATGCCTCTTAGTCGACCCGTCGCCCGACACAGACAAGCGATCCCGGGATTCGTCCCTTTTGAGAGCCTTGGTGCGATCATGGTACTTTTCGGATAGTTTCTCGACTCTGTTCTTTTCGTGTTTATCGTGTTTGTCACCTGACTCCTCATGCCTTGGCTCATGGGGGCTACTTGGGTGATCTTTGAAAGATGAAGCGTTCGAAGCCATACTAGCGCGTCGTTGCCGCTCTCGTTCCCCTCGAAGCTCCCCCTTAGACACAAGCTTCCTCCTCGGTTTATGTGTTTCCCCCTCCGACGATACGCCGGCAGCGTCTGAATCGGCATGTTTGGCTTTGAGCTGTTTCTGAGAGATAGTTGGGGATTGTTCGCGGTCTGAGATATTAATAGACGGGACGGGATCGTCTTTCCTGGGTCGTCCTGGGCCACGCTTTGAACCCTCATCTCCCTGGTTCGTGATTGAGTTGGATCTCCGTTTCTCTTTAGGGCTCGTAAGCTTAGAGGTGGTTGACTTCTTCTTCGGTTCGGGACTAGAGAGGCTCCTTTTATGCTGTCGGGCCTCCTCCTTTGCTCGTCGGGCACGCAAAGCTTCATCTTGTTGTTCCTGGCGAGAGTTTGTCTTCTTTCCGCTCCTCTTAAACTCGTCGTAGGCGTTTTTCAGCATATGCTCTTCGTCCTTCCAGTTTGGACCTGCCCGGTGTCGGGCAATCTCGTAATATGTTTCTCCTCTGTACCTTCGTGTGGGATCGAATCCAGCCTGTTCCAAAAGTAACTCAATGACTTTGATGTTCTCTTGCCCGATTGCTGCTAGTATTGGCGTCGCGAATTCAGGCTGGGCGTTGAAAATAGGCCGGGGATCAGGATTAGCACCTCCAAGGCCTAGGAGCAGCTGAATTACCAAGTCATGGCCACCTCGAGCCGCGGCAACCATAGCAGCTGGGTCATTATATCCTTCCTTTACCTGCAAGATGCGTGCGACAGTTTCCTCATCACCTCGCCCCGCAGCCTGTCGAAGTGTCTTGTCGTCGAGGGGCATATACAGTAGATCGTTTCTCGTCTTTGTTGCGCGTACAGTTCCTGTTCTTCGACTTGTTCCGGAATTTGTAACGGGCGAATGGCGTGGGCTATCTGGCGCATGCGAGTCCCTCGTATCTTGATCTTGGTGGGAGTGATGTTCTTCTGAGGTGCGCCTCCGATCTCCTGCTCGCTTCCTTGCAGCCATGAGTGCGGCTCGAATCTCCTCGGCGTTGTCTGTTTCGTCGCTCACCCGGTCGATTGGCTCTTCCCCGTTCACATTGGCCTTTCTAGGATTAACGCCTGCGTCTAGTAATAACTTGACAACGCCCAGATGGCCGTTGTCGACCGCATCGAGAAGTGGTGTGTCCTTGTCGTAGTTGACACAATCCAAATTGCATCCAGCGTCGATCAGAAGTTTGACGATGTCTTCGCATCCATTAATTGCTGCAATCTGAAGAGGTGTGTTTCCCGCGTAGTCGGCTACGTTCAGATCCTCAGGCCTCTCGGTAAGGCGTGTCTTGGCCCCCTCGTACTCTCCTCGAGCGCAGGCGCGAGCGAGTAATGTCTGACCGTGGGCATCGAGATGCTTCTTATGAGGAGCCATCCTTGCAGGGGAGGCATTTGTGTCGGCGGCAGGCGTTGCCAGGTTACGTAGTTTAGAACTGCGAGGATGAGGACTGCCACTTGCTGATGAGTCGTCAGAGTGATAGTCAGTGGCGTGCAACGGAGGAGGCAGTCGCCTCTTCTTGTGGCCGAGGCCGTTGGAGGAGTAGGCAGGTAACTGGGAGGATGCACTCCTTCGGTGAGATCGAGCCTGTGGTGAAATGGAACGGTTCTGTGAATCATGGTGTGACTTTGCTGAGAGAGGCTTGTGCTCCTTCTGCGGGCGACCTGAATCGATGCTGGCGCTGGTTGTTCGTTGCCGCCTAACCTTGCGGCTCTCGCCTTCGTCGTCGGACTCGACTTTGAGACTCTTGCGCTTATGTGATGCTGTGTTTTCACCCGATTTCAATTTCTCGCGAATGGACTTGGCAGGTCGGGGATGAGAATGTTCAGAGTCGGAAGATGAATGCGTGTCATCTGCAAATCGGCGACGCTGCTGCTGCCGGTGATGAGGTGGAGACGCTGGTGCAGAGCTCAAGCCACTGGAAGCAGCCGCATCTTTACCCCGTGACAGTTTCTCGCGTTCGATGTGGGCCGACGAAATGCGCTTCTTCTTGACAGGATCACCGCGAGCGTGAATTGACGATGAACTCTTTTCAAGTTCTGGACGATAACCAGCAGCCTTGATTGAAGATTTGGGTGCGTCGCCATCGTTATCACCATCGGCATCACCGTCGCTTCTGTCCTCCTGTCTTACCTTCCGAGCCTTTGACGGGGAATGGCCATCCTTGCCAGGCAATACGATGGTTTCGGCGTCTGAATCGCGGTCTTCCAACGCATCTTGGTCAACAGCAGATGAAGAATTCGCATTCCGTCGTGCGTCCTTGTCCTTGTCCTTTTCCCTCTCCTTGTCAACGGGCTCAGAAGGCTTGGGGCTTACTGGCGGCGGAGTCGACTTTGAAGTATCGGGCTTTGAGTCAGGCCGCTGAGGTGAGTCGCCAGCAGGCCTCGTCTGGTCGGACTGGGCAGCATTCTGCGCATCCATGACATTTACCTGCGAGGACGACTAGCGACTACCACCATTCTGGTGATGATGGTATAGACAAAAGTTGACGGGGCGATGAACTCGCGCTGGCGTTGATGCCTATGAACTTGGCCAAGAGGAAAAGCAACGGTCGGGCGCGAGAAAGACGAGAACCAAAGAGGCGAATACGAGCGCAGTCAATCAGCAGAGGCGATATGGGGGCAAAAAAGAAAGAAAAAAAAAAGGCTACGCGAAAAGGCGAAGGATTGATTCGTGAGGAGCAATTTGGAATATCTAGAAATCGGGCGGTCGGAGTGGTTTAGCAATAGAATATGGTAGGTAGGTGAGTAAAGGTGAAGAAGAAGGAGAGCGAGTGAGTGGTTGGTTTCGGATTGGAGATAGAATTGGGATTGGGAGTGGAGGCTCAGCTCAGGTTGGTTAGATTAAGCCCGGTTGAGTTTGAGTCCAATAGAAGTTGAGTTAGGTATCCGTCGATTTAGAAGCGGAGATCGATAATTGTAGGCACCTAGCCTGGGCTGAGTCTGACCGGAAAGCCTGTTTATGGGGAGAGTTACAGTGTAATAATGGTGGTTTTGGGAGAACGATGATGGACCACGACGTCTATGGGCGGGCCTTTTACCCAAATTGAGATTGAAACGGGACGGGAGGATGAGTGCGAAGTGAAAGAGAAGAGTGGAAGAATTGGAAACTCAAAAGCAAATGCCCGAGCAAGGCTCCCGGTCTCAAAGATGAAACATGATTGGCTGAGCCTCACTTCGTACTGTCTTTTGGTCTTGTCCGGTCAGACATAAAGACCCAGACCGCAATTTGAACTAGCACAGCCAAAAAGAAACGATTGGCTTTATTTAATTTGAACATGACAGAAAATAGATGTGCTTTTCTTTTGGACCGTGTGACATGTATATTGAGTCTGTGCGTAGTGTAATAAGAAGTAACTCTCTTGTTCTCTTACGTTAAGGACATAAGGTAGGTAGGTACCTAAGTTAAAAGGTACAGTATCCGTACTTGTGCCATCTATTGAACCATCTTTCATGCAATTAACCATCCACGATCCGTAAAGGCAAGGAACCCCAAGGTAGGCACCCATTTTAGTTTAGCTCATCCCCCCCCTGCGGCAAGGAACTCCAAGATGACACCTTGATACGATTGACTTACCAGTGAGGACTTATAACAATCAGCTTGTTGAATCAGTAGCGCATAATGTTCAATCCCTCTTCATGATTTGATTCGCTCGGACTTGATTGCTTGGGATATAGATTCCTGTGTCTTATTTGTGCTACCTACCTTAATACTATACCTCTGGGCAGTCAATAATTCGTAGATATTCAAGGTTCCGTGTATGGAGACTTTACTCGAGCTAGGCTTAGTTTCATCAGTCCCTTTGCCCCATATTTAACTGTACCAGGATCTCCACCGTCTCTGCCTGGATACTCCAAGCAACTTCAACCACTAACAATTCCCTCTCTCGCTGATCTTGGCCCTAGCACAACATCAAACCCTCGACGTGTGGAATCACAGCTTATCAAAGTCAAAGAATCGCGCCTGACCTTTTATGTGCTGTAATAACAAGAAGATCGTGATGGATTCATCAAGTTCTGCCTTGCCAAGCACGGATAAAGACGATGTCTTACTACCTCCTTCGCTGGAACACGCCAGAATTAACACTCTACCTCAGACGGCGTACTATATTCCTAACTTCATAACCGAGCAAGAAGAGCAGAACATTCTGGACAAGGTTTGTATTCAGCAATACAAATAATAGCCGATCACAACTCAACCATCTCTAGATATCAAGCGCTCCCAAACCAAGGTGGAAACAGCTTACAAAACGGCGTCTTCAGACCTGGCCTTCGGATCTCGTCAACAACAAACTCCTTGAAGCTCCCCTCCCTCCCTGGCTTCAAGACCCAGTCATATCCCGTCTGCTCTCGATGCCATCCCAGGACTCCTCAGCAGCGAACGTATTCGAAAGAAGTCCTCACAAGAAGCCGAATCATGTCCTCATCAATGAGTATCCACCTGGTATTGGTATCATGCCACATAAGTTGAGTATTCATCAAGTGATACACCCTCTTTTCTCTTTCGTACTTATATTATACAGGATGGCGCGGCATACTGGCCAGTTGTGGCCACCGTCAGCCTTGGAGCCAGCCTATGCCTGAACCTGCATCGCAGCAAGGAGGACGGCGCTCTTGATCCCGAACCTGCTTGGAGGATCCTCCAAGAACCCCGTAGTTTACTCGTCACAACTGACGAGCTGTATACCGAATATCTCCATGGGATTGCTGATATCGAAGAGGATGCTGACTTGAGTGCCGAAACTGTTGCCAACTGGGATCTTCTCCGTTCTCCCGGTGTATACGCCAATGGTCGGAATATTCGTCAAACTCGCACAAGCCTGACGTATCGAGATGTTCTTCAGGTATCAAAAGTCGCGAACAAGCTTGGCATCTTCCTCAAACGATGAAAGATTCAGGTGTGACTAGAAAGCTAGTAGACAGGTGGGATCATGATCCATCGATCAGCTACCTTGTCTGAGCCGAACTTGTTCTCATACCATGCTTTTGTGCCCTTTGCCGTAGCGCCCAGGTTCACGGCCACAAACGCCACAGCAGTCAGGATACTCTTGTTGAATAGCTCGCCTGGAGGCGCAGCGATCCAGGCAATTGCAAGGTACAGAATGCACTCAGCAGTATAGTGGGGGCAGACGAGGTATTTGA
This sequence comes from Fusarium odoratissimum NRRL 54006, assembly GCF_000260195.1. Classification (NCBI taxonomy): domain Eukaryota; kingdom Fungi; phylum Ascomycota; class Sordariomycetes; order Hypocreales; family Nectriaceae; genus Fusarium; species Fusarium odoratissimum. The sequence goes on along the minus strand of NW_022158693.1, from coordinate 1,008,615 downwards.
ACCACCCTTCCGTTGGAAGTGTGTACTTCTTGAGGCTGGCCAGATGTCTGTGGCATTGATTTTGCTTGAAGTATGCAACGAAATAGAATAGAACAGCCGATAGCAACCTCCGTGGGATTTTAAGGGGCTGGTTAGGAGAATCCCAACATGACAAAATTGCACCTATAACTTGTCAGTGTCTCTGGTGACCAACTGTGACAGGGTTGTAGCGTACTGGAACCCTCGATCCAGACAGCGAGGCTTATAACGGCATAGAATGCAGCACCAAGTGCCCAATGAATGAACCACATAGGTGACGAGCCTGGCTTGAATACAAACAAACTCTCATATAACCGCCTTGAACCCTGCAACGCCATGAGCAGCCATGCGATATATATTTGCTCTAGGCTCATCGATGATCTGCCAGCCCTGTCCTGCCACGTAGCAATAATCCTCAACACCGATCCCCTCGTTAAATATTGCCAGGCCCAAAAGCCTGACAGAGATACTGAGGTGATGTAGAAGTGCAAAAACCACGAGTGAGGCACTTGCCCATATTCCGTTAGGGTTTTCAAGAACGATCTCAATCCTGCGAAGCTTTGCTTCTCATCGTCTTCTTGCTTGTTCCTGGACTTTCCGTCTTTAGGTCTTCGAGGACCATAGTCCATCATAGCCCTACGGACATCTCGAGGGAGAACCTGTAGAGCTAAAACGAGAGCGGCAGAAAGTGTGAAGAAACTCTGGCACCATTGAGCTGGAGATAAAGCTGACGCCAAATCTGCCACTTTATTCAGAATCTCCTCCATTACCTTCGGTGGTATTTTCAGGTCGCCGATGTTTTTGATCTATAAGGACAAGGTGAGGTTCTTCAAAACACGTTCGTTGGCTATTGGCTACCTTTACCTTATCAAACGCGTGTTTTGTACAGTATCAACTTCTATTTTATGTACATTTTACACTGTGCATCGATCTCATGTTGAATATACCTACTTGCCTTAAGTAAGGCAGTTCTCGTTATCGTTACAGTACTGTATATTAAAAACTGTAGGTCGAAGCCATATTATGAATTAATATGTCAATGGTTAGTTAATTCCCAGTTTAAATTATGCTCTGGTCTTTGGTCTCTGAACTGAGATTGAACGTTCGTACAGTTTTTAATAGTTATGTCGGCACGGGATGAAATTATTGTCCAACCAAGAGGGGGTTCTTGTTTCCGAGGCCATACAGAGCAACGCATCTGTTTTCAATGATACAGTTTCTGTCAACTTAGTATGATACCAAAGATAAGCGGACCTTAGAAATTGTTATAGCTTACCCTAGAGAGACGAAATCTGAGCGTCGTAGGCTTCGGTGGATATCTACACCGTATTGGTGAAAACATTACATTGGACAGCATTTTATCTTTGAAACAATGCCATAAATCGAAGGAAGGGAGTGTTATAAGTTACTCCTGACATCCTGTCGTATACCCAAAGGACACTTATCCACTCCAGCAACTTATTGCAAAAATAGTCTCTTAATTCAAATATAACGTCCGTCACCCAAAGACTGGCCACCCCCACAGACCGGCCACCCCGACCAAAACACCAAGAACCGGATATCATGATCAATTAACTAATTATCTCAACACCACATTTTTTATATTAAATAAAAATTTAGTCAGTGAATATTTAGATGAAACTGAGTACAAAGGTCCTCAAGTTTTAATTTCTTAACCCTATTTGCCGTTCTTTCTGGCTGCAAAGTCCTCCACATCTGTTCACGAGCCTTCTTGATCGCTGGAATCTTTGCGAACTCAGCATTTGGGTTATAGATAACTTTTTTACGCCTTTTTGGTCGATTTTCTTCATTTTCCCGCTGTAGAACACTTATTTGTCTATTTTGCTGCTCAATATTGAAGTTATGACGGTCCAATTGACTGCCAATCTTCCTGAACAGCAGCCTGATAGTCGGATCTTGAGTTGCAGAAGCTGGGACTAGGTCTAGAGCTCGCCGAAGCTGTACAGACGACTGGGGAGTCTTCAGGAGACTGGAATGCTGCTCTTTAGCCGGCAAATTCGCTGTGACAGCGGGAGAAGGTGTCTCTGTGACCATCGGGTTCATCAGGACCTTCGCCAGATTGACAGGCCACAGTCCAGTGGCTTTGAAGCCGGCAATCGCGTTGGACTTCGTGATAGCTTCTCTCCGAGCCTTGTCGTAAGTGTATAGAAATGTAATCTTGCCGACGTGACTGTCATCAGCGACAGAAACAAGATCTAAAAGAAGTCGACGATATGCCCTCTTTAGGGGACCAAAAACAGCAACATCTAGTGGCTGAAGGACATGGGAAGCGTGAGCAGGAAGAAATAACAGATATATATTGTTATCATAGCATTCCCAAAGGAACTCTTCTGTAACATGACTTCCGTGGCCGTCAAGAATAAGAAGACGGGGTTCTTTTGGATTCTCGGGCTGCGTCGATGGAATAAAGACTTTTCTCAACCAAACCAATGCCAATTTATTACTCGTCCAGCCCTTATCACTACAGGCGAATTCCCAGTCATCTAGGAAGTCTAAATCCTCAGGGAAATGTTGTTGTTGGACTGTTTTCCCCTTGAAAATGACTGTAGGTCTCAGGACTTTCCCGGTTGCTGAGATACACTCGAGAATTGTAATCCAGGCACGAGAACCAGGCTGACGAATAAGTACTGACTTCTTCGACTGATGACCAAGGAATAGACCGTTCATTCCTATTCCTTCCATCATTCCAACTTCGTCGACGTTGTATCTGTTCCCCTGCTTGACTAGGCGTATCGCCGGCATCATCAGGAGCATAAAGAATGCCTTTATCAGTTCAGAAGAAGCTCCCTGATATCGATCAGAGTCAATTTTCTTGCCTTTTAAAGTCCTGATATCAGGATTTCGTCCTAAAAAGCCCTGTAACCAGTTCTTTCCGACGCCTTCTGGGAAGCCGTTGCGGACGGCAATCTTGCTGGCGAACTCTCTGACTTGCTGATGTGATACAGGGCATCCTAAATCAGCCTGAATAATAATCCAGTCTCGCAGATGCTTTTCCTGAATATCAGAGAGCTTTTGGCGAGGTTTTTGGGCTTCTCTTGGTGTTGTACTTCCTTTGATCCGACCTTGGAGCGTTGAACGGTTGATGCCATTAGCTTCGGCTGCTTTATTCACTGACATACCCTCTGCAACCATCTGGAGAGCGGCGCTCATATCTTTTTCAGTAAAAGAAGGCATTCTGAATTGATTGGCGTTAGTTTGAAATTAATTGGAATTAAATTGGTAGAGTTGTGACTGTTTAAAGTATATATAAATTGGGTGGCTGGGTTAAAAGTGAGGTGGCCGGTCTGTGGGGGTGGCCAGTCTTTGGGTGACGGACGTTATTGCCTCTCGAAGCTTGTGAAAATGGGGACGCGGAACACAGACAGAGAATTTTGCTGAGAGTTATGATCAAGTTCACGAAGTAAGGAGAAGAGAAGGAGTTGGCTTATCAAAACAAAGCAGCTTCTGTTTAGCGAACGATAGTCTAACCAATAAAACAACAACCAAGCGAGTGTATGTGAAAACAGTAGTAAACACGAAACCGAAAAGTACAACCCAGATCTCCCATCCTATGCTCGAACCCAAACACCGCCACCGCTTTTGACCACCGATCTCCGAAACTCCAGATCACTGAGCGAACATCCTTTACAGACCAGTGCCGAAGTTCTGGCAGCGGCTGCTAAAATTGACATTGGCGTTCTCCCAGAGACAGTCAGCATACTGGATGGAGCACTTGTTCTGAGCGCTCTGCCACTGGTCGTTACCGAATAGGTTGAAGAAGCGAGGCTCAATACCAGACTTCTCGAGGGCGCGCTTGTGGAAGTGGGAGTGAGATCGCTTGTCGAAGTAGTTGCTGCTATCACTGCGAGTGTTAAGCTTCTTGCAGCTCTGGACATAGGTACCGACACAAGCGTTGTACTGAGCCTTGCAGGCGTCGGCACAAGCGCTGGACTGCTGGTTGCGGCGATAAGAAGAGCAAGAATTGGAGTTGGTATTGGTGTAAAGCTTGAAGGGGTTTTGAGAAAAGTCGCCCTTCAAGTCGTTACAGGCAACAAGAGGCAGCTCAATACCACCGACAGGGTTGCCGGGACCGTAGCCCCAGATGTTGGAGCTGGGCTGCTGGCAAATGTTGGTGGGCTGAGGAGCACAAGAGGTGGCAGCAGCAGAAGAAGTGGTTGAAGCGCTGGTGACGGCGCAGGGATAGACGCTGGTGGTAGTCGAGGCACTGTTTCCGCCAGTGGGAGCGTTGTTCTTGATGCAGCCAAGCTTGTTGCAGCTACGACCACGGGAGCAAGAAGAAGCACAGTAGCCCTGGACACCATCACACCACTTAGAGAAGTCGAAGCAGTTCAGAGCGCCGGGCCAGCCAGCGTTCTGGAAGCAAGCAGCAATGTTCTTGGCGCAGTTGTTGTAAGCGGTCTGGCAACTGTTTTGATCCTGGAAGTCAGGGACAGACGGAGCACACCAGTTACCACACTTGTACTCGCAGGTGTTGGGCACAACAACGGTAGAAGTACACATAGCAGGACCAGTAGTGGTGCTGCAGGAAGTAGTGGTTGTAGTGGAAGGCTTGTTGGTGGTAGACTGGCCATTGCCGTTGGTGGAAGAAGGGTTGGAGGGGCCAGGAGGGTTGTTGGTAGTGGAAGAAGGGCCAGAGGGACCAGAAGGACCAGAGGGACCAGAAGGACCAGAAGGACCAGAAGGCCCAGAAGGCTGACCCGTGGTAGAAGACTGTCCATTTCCAGTAGTGCTGGTCAGAGTGCTCAAGGTTGTGGAAGAGCTGGTGACAACCGATCTGGAGCTGGAGACCGAGCTGGTAGTGGACGAGCTAACGACAGAACTGGTGCTTGAAGAGCTGGAAGTAGCAACACTTGAGGTAGTAGCGGAAGTGGTAGAGGTAGATGACCAGAGAGAAACGGAAGCCGAGGCAGAGGCAGAGTTGCTGGGCTTCCAGCCACATGGCTGAAGAGAAAGCAGATCCTCAGCGACGTAGACACTCAAACGACTAGGCCCACCGCAAAGGAGGGTCTTGTCACCGTTGCAAGGAACGTTGCAGTCACCAACATCTGCCTTGACAGTGTCATTGGCCAGGACGTTACCGCAGTAGCATTCACCACCATATTCAAGACCAGCAAAAGGGAAGCCCTGGTCAGCGCAGGCAGTCAAGCAACTGGTGGGGGTCATCTGAGAACCATCAATATCCATGGGCCAGGTCAGAGCGCGGCCCTTGGAGGAGTTGTCAGTGTAGCAACCGTTGGGCTTATAACCGGCGATAGACTGGACAGTTCCCTGAAGTTGAGTAACAACTCCTCCAAGGTTGGTGAGCTTGAAAGTGGGATCCTGCCAGATGGAGAAGGCATTGTCACTACCGCAAGTTTCGGTTTTATCACCAGTGCAGGGATAGTTGCACTGGCTATCAGGAAGCTGAATGCCACCAACGGTGGAACCGCAGTAACAGACACCATAGTACTTGAGACCAGCATATCGGAAGCCGTTACCCTTGCACTCGGCAACACACTTCTCGACAGTCATGTTGTACTGGTTCTGACCGGAGCGGTAGATGAGTGCACCACCCATATGGCCCTCAACGCCATCCATGTAACATCCAGATGAAACATAGGGCTGAAAAGGGTCAAGACAAGGCGGGTAGTCAATGTGGGTGGCCTGGGCAATGCCAGCCAAGGCGATAGTCGCACCAGCGACAATGGTTCTAAGAGAGTACATGATTTTGTTGTTGTTATCAAATGAGAGGACAGAAAGTTGCAAATAGCTGTCGAGGTTGTTGTAAGTGATATCGTGTATCCGGTGCCTCAGTGACGTTGCAAGCAGTCTTGGTGTTTAAAGAGAGTGGTGCCCCAGGGCAAGTAAAAGAAAGAATGCGATCCGAAGAAGAGAGTGTGAGAGTAACCTGATTGCTTGAGAAGCTGCTGTTGGATGATGAGAAAAGACTGTTTATGGTACGGGGGATTCGAGGATATTTATCCTTTGCGATTATTCCATGACTACTAAGGCAAATCTCCTCGCCTCTCGATCAACTTAACGAACTCAGTCATGTCAGCCATAGACTCAGGAACCGGAAGCCCCGTGCTCATCCACAATGCCACAAATCTACTGAATAACATCATGATGCAAAAGACGCCAGTGAACACCGATGAGCTCGTGGCACAACAAGAACAACCCTTCCCAAAGCGGGAGTCATAGACAGACGCCACTAAGCGCCTAACACACGCCAAACTCGAAGGTAGTATCAATCGGCCAGTTCTACTAAGGACGAGACTATCCAAAACAGCTCAGCTGGGTAAGCTCCTCTCTTGCTAATTCGGGCGTAGATCGCGAAGTGGACGAGTTGAGTTCCTTATAGTGGCTTGATCTGTTGAGTCTAGTCGGCAGAGTGAGAGACGAAGAGGCGCGGGAGGCCGATTTTACGACAATCATTCGAGCGTAACAGACTTCAGAGGTGAATCTTGATGCACGTGGAGACGCCAAGGGCCCAGACGTGACCGATGGCGGTCGGCTCTCGGAATGGATTCGGAGGCGTCTTTAGGGGCCTGTAGCTCTCCCGCCTGTTCCTGCAGCTTCTGATGCAGGTACAATAGGTCCTAGTTGAAGAGTCAGGAACGAGGCGAGGCCGAGCCATGACCCACTCATATCGCCTGTGACCATGATGTTGATACAGATCCAAAATTGTCATACCCTCGTGACATGTCAATCTTGAGTGATAGAACATGTAGAGTCTAACATACCTAAAGAAAGCAGGAGCAGAAGCGACTTGCCAGAGTCTCCAAGTGAATGTGTCTGGGGAAGATTCTAGTTGGTCCCTGCAAGAGATCTCCATCCTCCAAACCAGATAAACTGGATCTACAACAAGGTCATATTCCAAATCCCCCAAAAACGCTTTGCCTTTAGATCGGATCCACGATGGAGTAGAAACACTAGAATAGCGGTATCGTGGCTCTGGCCCAGCATACCTGTGGCTAGCTGGCTCTCCATGTGGATTCAGCACTTGCTGGTGTTGTGTTGGTCGACCTCTTCAACGCTACTAGCCTTTGCTACGTCAAGCCGCAATTGAATCCTAATTCATTTCTCATTGCCAGAAGATCCATGCCGCGAGGATCTAGATGGCTGAGGTCCGGTCTGGCCGTCCTCTTTGATCGCCGGATTTGGTCAAGGTTGAAGGATATCGAACAACTCTAGTTTGGCAGCTTCTGGGGACGATCTTGTTTAGTCGTTCAGCCACGAGAGGGCCGGACATGCCATCAATTTTCCAGTTATTCCAGTTATGGAGAAAAGCAGAAAGAAAAAATCATTTGGTGTCTGGTGTCGTACAAAAAAACTTGTCTTCAATGGTAAAGTTGAAGTTCGTTGCTTTGGGTACTAGTTCGTTTGCACGTGATCATCACTGACATGACTAGACTACAGGCATCATCAACCAACAACCTGGGTGACAAACGCAGAACCCAGCACATTAAAACTGCAGATAAGAGTGTTTGAGAGTTTGGATGATAAGGTCGGGTTAGCATTGACATCCAACGTTGCTGGAATTCTTGAGTCTATTCGATCACACCCATCACTCGTGATGATCATTCGAGTGTCTTCCATAGGCAAACAGTCTGACGCCTCATGAGAGCACCACTGCCGTCTGCACCTCGTATAAACCTTTGCTGATCACGTTCAAACCAAGTCCCCATCAGTGAAACTTCTGACCTGTTAGAGAAGACTGGTCTCGAATCTGGCATTGCAGTTTCAGAACGAACCGTTGGGATTTACTAAACGATCCCGACGATCTAGGAACCAAACTCAGTTCGAGACTCAGTCATTCGTTCGGATAAGAGCGGATATTCAATCTCACCGATCGATGACATTTCATGACTTTATAAACATACTCATATCATGTTTCTGTTGCGAGTAAGTCCTTCTAGTCCTAATCGTCTAACCTAATCCTGCCCTCTCAGGCAATAGATGCCCCCTCAACTGACTCGTGAATAAAGCATGTATATTTCATAACGGACTTTTCAAGCCTACAAAAATCGGCATGAAGTGATCGAATGCTATATGACGAGACAGTGACTCACTGGGCAGGGCAGAAGGTCGTCTGCTACGCTAGTTAACTTTTCAAACTTGACAGCCACGTTGACCATCGATAAAATTTGTCCAGGTACGAGGAATGCAGACTAATAAACAACAGGTCTAGAAAGGCTGTGGCACTAGATTGCTTGTTAAAGTTGTAAGAAGTCATCATTCGTCTACCTCATGATCTATCCTGTCCCTTAGATAACCAATGAGCTTGACTGCTGAGAAAACGGTTGTAACATGGTGCTCGTATGCGCTTAGTCTTGAATTGATTCATACTACTACTACTTTTCCTTCCATGCTACGGAGAACAAGAAACCAAATCCTGAACGCCTGAATCGCAAACTATGCATGCCCAACTGCGATCTCTCTCCCCTGTCTGCATCGCTTATTTGTTCCTCATGTGAGGAGGAACCCACTTGCCAGCTGTTCGTGAAGCAGGCTGGGATTCCGCAGGAGGAGCGGGAGACTGCTTTCGATCCTCCTCAGCACGGCCAGAGCCGCTTCGGTCCATAGGTGGCGCACCACCCCGAGGCGCGAAGCGAGGGGGAGGGGCGGAAGATCCAGCATCAGCTCCGCCACCAGCGGCTTGCTTTGCAGCCTCACGCTCTCGCCAGCTGGGCTTGCCACCAGAGAGGTTGAGTTTGGGAGGACCACCAGCAGAAGGTCGGTCGTTGGAACCAGACCTCTCGGCAGGAGGTGCTCGAGAAGGAGGAGCATCTCCAGCGTCACGGTTGGCCGCCTCACGTTCTCGCCATTTGCCGGCACCAAAGACAGGTGGTCTTCGGCCCTCGGACGAATCTGTGCGCTCTGGTCCACGAGAGAAGCCACCAGCCCCTTGAGCTTTCTCCGCCTTGCGACGAGCCAGTGCTTCTTCTTCGCGTCGCTGTTGAAGGGCAGCCTTCTCCAGCATCTCTTGACGTTCCTTCTCCCGCTGCTCTTTGAGCTTGGCAAGCTCTTCCTTACGAGCTTCATCCCGAATGCGCTGCTCCTCCTTCTCGCGAGCAGCGCGCTCTTCGGCCTCACGTAGCTCACGCTCTTTCTCCTCGCGCTCACGCTTCTCACGAAGACGTCGGTCACGGACCTCCTTCTTGCGCTGCGCGATCTGCTTCTCAAGCTCACGCTCAGCGTCACGACGGCGCTTCTCGAACTCATCACGACGGCGATCATGCAGGGAATCACGGAACTCCTCGTACTGAGGCACCAGTCGACTAAGTCGGTGCTTGAGTTCAACACTCTCCTTGTGTTTCTGCTCAGCATCCTTGAGGGTTTGGGCCTTGACAGTCTCATAGATCTTGCGGTCCTGCTCAATTTGCTTGGCATAGTCCTCGTGTAGCTTCTTGGCTTCCTCCTTACGGAAAGCACGTTCAAGATGATCGAGACGCTTGCCAGTGATGCGGAGACGCTCGTTAACATCATTCTTCTCACGCTCGAGCTGAGCCAGCTTCATTGCGCGTAGGCGGTTGCTGTCAAGGTTGTCAAGGTCCTCCAGATCAATATCGATAGCCTTGTCGCCAATCTTAAGATCGGCGATCTGCTTCTTGAGTTCCTCCTTGCGAACTCGGTCACGCTCAGCCTTGAGGCGCTTGGCCTCGCGCTCCTTTTGCTCATTGGCGAGACGCAGATCCTCGGCTTCTTGGAGGGCTTGCTCACGAAGTCTCTTCTGGCGGGCATTCTCCTTCTCCTTCTTGGCTTGGATCTCAGAAGCAACCTCCTTGCGCTTCTGGATAAGGTCCTTTCGTGAAAGAATGGCCAGATGCTCCTCCTCAGCACCAGCCTTGGCGCGAGCGAGAGCAGCTTCACGAGCCTCGAGGCGTCCCTTGTTAAAGCCAGGGTCAACATAATGGCAGGTGGTGAAGAGAGACTTGGCGAGGCGGGTAAGCTGGGAGCGGACAATCTCAGAGGGAGTGCTCTGAAGACGCTGGACGGTACCGGTCTCAGACTCTGCAGAACCGGCAGAAGACCCGCCGTGGCTAGCCTTGGATGATGAGAAGACATCGTTATCGAAGCTCAGAACACCTGTGGCATGGGCCATGCGGACAGAAAGATCGCCCTTCTTGTTACCATTCATGATGAATTTCTCGATAGTTCCACGAGTGACCTGGTAGGGCTCAGGGAATTGAGCCAGGCTCTCAACGAAAGACAGGTCGACGGTTTCGTAGACCTGGGAAAGCTGCTGGAACAGACGGGTAAGGATGACCTGCTGCAGAGGGAGAATGTATTTCTCCATCTCAGAATCGGCGCCAATCTTGGTCAGGATAGGAGAGATCTTTTGGCAAATTGACAGAGGATGGAAGTCGACCTCAAGGATCTCGTAAAGCTCCCGAATCTCAGGGCGAGCGCGCTGAAGAAGGGACTTTGAGAGGGCATCCCGGAATAGTCTGGCACGAGTAGGGGCTTGAGACATTCCAAGGAGGTGAGTCAAGCGAGAGTTCTTGTTCTTTCTGGCCTCGTCGAAGTCAACCATGGCACCTCGAGATCGGGATGTGCTGATGACAGGGATGGCAAGGGCGGAGAGTACAACGAAAGAGGCGGCCTTCTGAAGCTCAGCGTCGGAGGCAGGGGGGTTGTCAGCCTTCTTGCCCTGGCCAGTGGCAACCAGGACAGAGGACTGGCGAAGAAGAGTGTAGTATCGCGACCAAGCAGCAGCGTGAAAGAGGTAGTTCTCGCCGACAAGGAAAATTCTGGTAAGCTTCTCGTAGTAGTTGGCCATCATGACATTCTTGGGGGGTCGCTTGCTGAGGCTAAGAAGAGTATGAACATCCTCGACACTTCGGAAAGCCTCCTGCCAGAGCTCGAGCTCTACAGCGACATTGAGCTGTTGGAAACGTGTCTCAAGGTGTCGCTGGAGAGTGTCGGGGTCGCTCAGGTTGATGGCGTGCATCTGAGAGGAGTACTTGGCAGCGGTCTGCACATGGTTTCGGAGGAGCTCGCAGAGGCGGCGGAACTCGGTCTTGCGAGTGTACTTGAGACAAAAGTCAAAAGCCTGGGTAGCGGTGCTCTGGTAGAGGATCTCCAGACGAGCATTGTTTCGGAGAATGTCGAGAACAGTTCGGTAAGCCTCCCAGAGGAACTTGAGCCAAGGAGTGACGATAGCCCGGTCGGTACGGTCTCGGGACTGCTCACCGGAGACGGTAGCAAGGAGGATGGACTCCGGGGTCTCGGTGGCCTCGAGATCGTCGATGTTGGAGGTGCCGGCAGTAGCGTCAATGCTCTCCTGAACTTCGTCGGCCTTTTGCTGGGCGGCAGTGACCTTCTCAACCGCGAGCTCGATGAACTTCTTAAGGACCAGCTGTGATGTATATATTAATATCGGAAATCCCAACGGCACCGACTCTGTTATGATGTACGCACCTCGATGGTAGCAATATTTGTGTTCTGGGAAATATTCTTGTATTGGTAAAGGGCGTCCTTGGCAAGCTTGCCCTTCTTCTGTTCGACGGAAAGCTCGACGAGGAGGAGCATCACAGGCTCCAGCGACATAATTGGGACATTTCGGGAGCGCTTGTTGGTGATGTGCTCATGGAGCAGAGTCAAGGCGGCGGGAGCCTGGCCGACTCCGATGAGTTCGTGAGCCCTCTTGAGAACATTCTCAGGCTTTTGGTGCGGCGGAGGAGGCTATCAAAAGACTTCAAGTCAACATCAAAGGCGGATTTAGTGTGGAGGAGGGGTAAAGTTCGAATAGAGAGATAGGGCTCGAGTTACGACAACCGGGACAAAGGAAGGCAAGTATTCCACGTACCATGCTGGGCAACCTCCTCTGTATATGACTTGACTAAGAGAGGAGATTTATTGATGATGATCCGAGATCGATCAGCCGGTGGGGAGGTGCGCTGAGGTATTCGACCGGCACTCGTGATGGTGTTGCGACGACGTAGGTTGAATTTTTCGATTTTCGTGTGTGGCCGCTACGGTTAGGAGGGGCTACTGCCACGCTTACATCAGCTGTTATAATTGTGGTGTGGCGGTAAGTTCGGTGGCCGTGCACAATGTCAGCCACATACTTTCGTTGGTTGGGTGATTTCAAGCCAGAAATTGATTGAACTGGTCGAGGTAGGTTATATAAACATCGCTCATCGCTGGAGTCAAACAAGAGCGTGCGGTGTTATTTTTGGTTGCCTTCTTTGAACAAGGCATGATAAAGACATCACTTCTTGGAGATCTGCTGAACTCTGAGGACAAGTAGTTAGAGGGCTGACCTGCTTATACAGTTAGCAAACTCGACTCGATCAAAGGTTTATTCGCAGCCCGGTAACATGAACAGTGATGACAGATTGGCTGAATCTTATCCATAAATAGGTGTACTGGCTGATAGCCTGTCCATTACGAGTTATCAAGTTATATGAAGACCCTTACCTCAAAGTGATGAACTTCGGAGCATGATCGAGATATACGTGAGAGATCTTCAGAGACCCATGTTCCTGTCCAACTTGATTGATAGCGGCAGTCAGGCGGCCAGTCATCAAGAGGATAACGAGAAGTTAATGTCTTGTGTCGTTTGTAAACTTAAGATCCATTGGCTCTTGAATGCATTTGACACCGGACATCCAAACATCCAAACATAGTAGTTAAAGTGATAAATTGTGCTCAAGCTTCTTCTTCTTGATAAAAAAGGTTCGGTTCGTGTTTTCATTTCATGAGCAAATCAAAAGAGAACAGTTACTCCGATTGAGACTATGTGCAAAATAGCAAAACATCCTAAGCCCTCCAACGACTTGCAGGGCCGGTATGTATGAACATTGTTCCTACACAAAGCTGAGATTCTCGTGTTTCGGTCACAAATTACAATACCCCGATCCGTGTTTATCCTTGCGAATGGCGTCAGTTGGTCCCAGCTGGATGGCGTTGATCATTCGTTTCACGAGTTCTGACATCTCGGAAGTCATCAAAGAGTACGGATGCACATAACGAACAGATGGGATGGCAATCTGGTCAGGGGTAAAAGCAGGTACCTGGGCCGGGGATCGTGTGGGAAAAAAAGCCGACGCACCAGGCTCGAACCATGTCAATAGGAGAGCTACATAGCTTGCAATTATCAGCCCACAAGCGGAACTTGCTTGGTGCTGGACATGAGGAATAGAGAGCAAGAGGGGATTGAATGAGGACTCGTCAAGGCAATTACTCTCTGTGCCAGAATTGTAGAGCCTAGAAGGCGAAGTACACTCTTGATACAGAATTGTTTCACTCTCTGGTGAGCATTTGAGGCTATAGTAAGCCCCAGCTTCAATGCAACAATTCACAACAATTCGAAACAGAAAACAACTCTTGTACAGGGCTACACAGCCCTTTTTGAGGCTGCAACCCAGAGAGAGAGCAAGGTATCGTGACTGCTGCGCCGTTACCCAAACCATTTGCAGAAAGAGTCTGTGTCGCCAAGACGGGTCTCATCTTAATGACTAGCAGCATTGGTGGATCTCGTTGGTTCCTCTTAGCAAAGTCCTGACTTCATTAGTAGCCATGAGTATAATAAAAGAGTTGATAATTTAATAAAACACAGAAATTATGAATAAAGAACCCAATGTGTGTCGCTATTGTTTGTTTCTGAAGGCAACATATCATTTCTGTTTGATGCACTTGCTCTTGTTCTTCACTTCTTGGATGACCGTAACTCGTAGAGGACTCGAGAATCAAACGTTTCTCTCAGCCCAGGAAAAGGAACCCCTTTATGTATGCAGGCCGCTACTGCAGCGTTCCGAGAGCGGGAAGCGACAGTAGCAGAAACAGAGGCTCTGAGCGTCTCGAACTCCATAGAAACTAGAGAGCGACGTAGTAGGGACGCGTCCAGGAAGGGGCTCACAAAATCCGTGAACGTTATGTGGTGTCGCAAGCTTCTGTAGTGGTATTCGGTTCTATAAGCTTGCGCGCAGCCGAGACGAGACGAGCTTTTGGGTGACCAAGAACGAGCGAGCTCGGCCTCTGTTTTGTTAGCGGGCAATGTTTCCGTACCTGGACCTGTGCTTTTCGAGCTTGGACTTGATCAACATGGCTTTCTCTCTGCCCCATTATTGAGATGAATGGGCGTATTGCTTTCAACTCTCGCGTTCTGGTGGCAGATCTTCCCGCTTTTACCGATTGACCAAAGTTTGACGGAATCCGTCTTTGGTGGCTTTGGGTGATCTCATGGAAGACCTGGTAGATAAGCTTAGAACCCAAGGTAAGTAACCAGAGGTAGTATTGACGCAAGAGGTTGGAAGTCAATGCCATTCAACCTCCCCTATGTCAACAAAAATCGAAGAGATTCACGCGGTTCCCTCACTCGCTCTGGCTTCTTGGCTTGGAGGGTTGCTGATTCAGGTTTCTCCCCTCATAATTTGAAAGGCAATATCAAGTGCCTGTAGCTTTGCAGCTAAGATGGCTTCGGGGCCAAATACGGTTCCGCAGGCCCCACCAAAGCCAACCACGCGCGTTCTATGGCTCAATTGGAAGTCCTTTTGCCATGGATGCTTGTCTGCAATAAGAGGAGCATAATTAACTCGTTAGCTATGAGCATAGCACAGCAGGCAGATCAGGGGCTAGGCCGGGCGAGGCTGGACTCGCTGTTTTCAACGGGTTATTGGAAGGTTGAAACTGAAAGCTACCTACCTGAAATTTTGTTACTGTAGAAATCTGCTGTCGATATGTTCCATTCTGAATCAATTGGCTCCATCCAACGTCCTGAAGATAATGTCTCGTCTCCTTATCCCGTTGATCATCACATCAGCCCCTAGCAAGGTCTAAGGTCCCTCAACGGGGGCCCCCAGCAGCTCCCCCCTACCCCCAATTTTCATGCCAGGGCTCCCGCAGCACAGGAACAGAAGGAAGAGCCACAGCTTCAAGTGCACGAGCCACCAAGCAAATCCGCCTAAGGAAGTCCCCAGACGGGCAAAGAGTTATCGAGCACTCAGTGGTCCATTTTCGCCCAAAAGTGGCTCCACTAAGCGATCTAAACCCAGCTTGTCCTAATGCTGGTGCTGGTGCTTCCCGCAACTTGGACCTGCTGCTGGCTTTGGGTTAGGTAGGCCGTACCTACCTAGCTCGAGGTTTTCCACTGCAGTGCAGTTTCCCCCCCTACCATGCCCCCAGGCCAGGCCAGGTCCTTCCCATCACATTCTCGCTCCTGCTCTGCTTTGCTCTGCTCTCTACCACCAACTTCACCAAACCTTACCTTCCTTTCCACTTGCACTTACACTTGCACTTCCACTTTCCCTGGCCTCTCACGACGGACCCTTTTTTCTTCTCCTTCACACACCCGTTCCAACCATCATCACCTTCCGAATACCCTCCCGACTGTCGATCCTCTCATTCTTGTCTGCGTACTGAACCGCTTCGCAAGCTCCCACTGTCATTTATTGACTCGAGTCCGACTCTCCGTAAGTCATATCCTACTAGTGATCGAATCCTCGTCGCCGTCAATCAGGGGCAAGCGACAATTGCATATAGGTGCTACAACATGGAAATGGGCATCGGCAGAATCAACCAAGTGACGGACGATGCTCCCTTGGACTCGTTTGTTCCGATTGCGATGACATTCACCCGAGACAAATTCGATTGACGCGATTCGCCGACCTTCCCTGATCCGCCTTTTGCCCATCTCGCGATGCCTCGATTACGCTTCGAACTCAACGATATCACTCCAGCAACGCGCTAATATTGAAGAATTACAGTTCTCAACGTACTCGCGCGCCTCATCGCCGTGACTCTCCCTCCGAAACCGCTCTCACTCGCCCACCTCGGCACCCCGTTCCAAGATGCCTCAGTATACTTCTCGCGATGTTGGCGACCCTTCGCAAATCAAGAAGAACAAGCAGTCGATGGCCGATCTGAAGCTTCGACGACTAACCGAGCTCAACAATCGTCTGCGCGAGGATCTTGAGCGAGAGCGTATTCCCGTCAGCACAGCATCAAAGAGGTGAGTCGATCGTGTTGATTCCACACCAACGCATCAGTAACTAATGTCGTAATAGCATCATTGCCTACTGCAATGGCACTCGGGACTACATGGTCCCCTCCGTCTGGGGCGCTGTTCCCAAGGGCGAGGACCCTTATGCGCCGCAACAATCTGGCGGCTGCTGTGTGGTCATGTAATGCCACCCGCGATAATAATTTTTCCTTATTACTGGTTACCAAAATCAACAATTACGCAATGTCGGCAATGATTCAGCGATTAGGAGGTGGGCCGCAGTCAGTTTTGATATGTTTGTGACGCATTTAAGGGGAGTAAACCAAGGAGAACTGAGTATGGGATACTCGGATGATGGAGGCGAATTTGGCCCTGGATACCGAAGCGCTTGCTAGCATTAACACGACGGCTACTTGGGAAGCTACCAGGAACGACTTGCCCTATTGACGAAGCGACGCGAAGCGCGAGAAAGAGGGGAAAAGCCCATACACAAGATCCAGCTGTACCAGATGGACCCAGATCAAGATACCCCAAGATACCATACTATTTGAGCGGGTCATAAAAGCCAACAGCGAGAGCAATGGAGCCATAGTTGATGAGGAGGCTGGACTGGACTACAGCGATTTAATATTTTTGTCTCCGCACATTTGCCTTTCTTCCTGCTGGAAGGGAGGGACATGGATGTTGCTATGAGACCAACGATAAGGGGGGGGGGAGAGGTTGAAGCACCACTACGACGAGTCTGGGTCTAAGTCTGGGTCTTAAGAAACGGTTTATGGATCGGGCTCTTGCGCGAATGTAATAATTCCCCTTTTTATTATCATTTTTCTGTTATCATCTTGGTGTCATTTCCATCCAATGTCGTGTACGTTCCCCAAGCAAATATACTTTTTTATCTATGATTTGACGACTTCAATTCTTGCAACTGTTGAACTTGAGGCTTTGAGATATGAGTCTCAATGGTGTTTAAGCTCGGTTTTATAACTCATGACTTTCACTTCATCATCTCTGTCCCGAGGATAAATCACTATTTCACATAGTGTAGACTGACGTTTTCAGGACTCAACTTTACGCCCATCCGACCCGACCCGTGCAATTCTTCCTTGTTACCTTTTGCTAATAGAGGTACTTGGGATTTTACAACAACTATGACACAAGGTACCGATCTGTAGCAGATCTTGAATATCATTATATACTCACTTTGGCTACGCCATAACGAGTACTGCCACTCACGCTTCTAGCCTGTATCAGCCATCTATCATAACTTATGACGAGGTGTTCAAGCGGAACCAACTATCTACCTCAGCATGTCCCGCTCTACTAAGGCACGCAGTACACTATGGGAGTACCTGATGTACCTAAGCAGAAATCACAAAGTGGATCACCTGGGTCGAATTGAGGCGTTCTCGACCGCGGGGCTTGCATATAGATATGACTGGGCATTCGCATTAACTGTAACTGGAGGGGCAAAGAATATCCCCTCATACAGGATAGTATACAACCAATTATCAATCACTGTCTAAGGCACCTCAAGCCATTAGGACAAGGTTCCCGTACTCTTTTACTGTCTCGATTGTTCCCTTCAAATCCCAATGATAAGGTCACCTTACTGGAAGATTTAGTTGTCGAACTCAAGCTCGGAAGCCTCAACGCCTCAGAGTTTAAAAACTCAAAGGTCCAGCCCGGCCAAGCCAAGAATAGACCACGACGTTCCCGGAAACGACTGCATAGCATAACAAAACCAGCAACTGAGAGACGGCGGCAAAAACCATGACAAGCCAGGCGTCGACGCAAACGCCTCTTCCCCGCGTTTCTATCCAGTTTTGCACGCAGTGTAAATGGATGTTACGAGCTGCCTATGTAAGTTGACCGAATTGACAGCCTGCTAGCATGTGACGAGAAGTTAACGCCCTTCAGTATGCTCAAGAACTCCTCTCCACATTCTCAACAGGCCTCGGAGAGGTCGCTCTTCAGCCTTCTACAGGCGGGACTTTCATCGTGACTATCACGCATCAAGCCCCTGGTGCAGGCATTGCTTCTACAAAGACCCTCTGGGATCGACGGGAAGATGGGGGCTTTCCTGAGACGAAGGAGCTCAAGAGGAGGGTGAGAGATGTCATTGAACCAGGAAGAGATCTAGGCCATGTTGATAGGGATCACGGGAAGAAGGAGGAGACAGCGAAAGACAAGCCAGTTGAGACGGAGAAATGTGAGGATTGTCAGTAGCATTTCTCAAGCATCTGTGGCCATGACCTGGCTGGCTTATGACAGGTGTAATGAATGCCTTCACGTGCGGCATTCATATTGATAACGCCTCTTGCTGTCCAAGTCGAATCCTCCCTTATGTAGGTGTAAATAGGTATAGTTAAACTTACACGCCTACGTGATCGTCGTCTGAGGAGATGAGTATTCTTGTAATTTCATCACAGCCATTCCGTAGTCATCCTCACCCTTGGCGTATGCCGAGTTACGAGTACTATGAACCACATTCATCGCTCACGCAAAGATAATACGACGCGATCTTCATCACAATTCGTAGAGTAATTACTGTTCGCTCCAGCACCTTATTCTTCTCCTCTTCCACTACCTTCGCTATCCCTTACCAAAATCAAGCAACGCTTTACCCTCCTGCCCACTCTCCCTAAACCCATCTAAAAGCACAAAACGTATACAGAGGCCGCTCTTGAGCAACGAATAAGACCACACAAAGCTCGTCCATGAAATGCAACATGGCCGTAAAAGAAAACGCTCCCAGTCAGACAGATTAGCAGTTGATGGATTATCTTATCCTTGTCATCACAAATCAAGTGAGAGAATACCAGCCTCTCGAACTGCGTATGTCCACGGGCCAGCCTACGCGGAGCAGACATAGCAAGGTCGTCTGTCCCGTGGATCATGTGTGCATGGAATCCGAGAACTGTATGTGCGCGTGTGCAACTCAAAAATCAAGTTTTGTCAATGTTTTATCTGTGTGTGGAGCTAAGAAACAGCCGTTTGTCGTTATCAAGTTCGCATATAGGCATTAGAGACGATTCGGGTTTCGCAAAAGTCAGCGTCGCGTCCGGCGCCTCTTAAGTTCCGTCACCCTCCCAGTGGACCAACATTCCCTGCCACCAACGGTGGCAAGGCTAGCTGCGAGACGGCGGAGATTGGGGGTGCGCTTCGATCGAGACAAGTCCCGAGTCGAGTCGTTCGTTCTTCGTCGCGGTTGTCTTTCACCTTAGTCGAGGAGGTGGGATGATCGTTTAACGTCGGCCGAACCTGTTGAAAGCACATTGTTGGTATAAATTCTTCACATCTTCTTCTTGCGAGGGGAGTTGATTGGCGTGCTAGTGCTGCCAAGAGTGGTTGGAACATACTTTTGCTTCTTTTCAGCGGGTTTCAAGATCTAGGAAAAGCATAATCAGCATGTTTGTACCATGGTAAGCATTGTCAAATCTCACCTGAAAAGAACACAGCAAGCTCTCGTCGACACTCATCATTGCACCAGCATTGTCAAATTCACCACAGTAGTTGGGCGCACTGAATAGCGTGACCAGCTGGCGCTTGGAGAAGAATTCATAGCCGTCCTCAACAACCTGGTGAGCTCGGCAGATTAGGTCCATATCATGTTTCTGAAGGAAGCGCGAGACAACATCCGGACCGAATGTGAATGAGACACCACGGTCGTTTTCGCTCCAGCCAGTAATATCCTTATCTGGATCAGACCACAAGAGATCGCAAAGAAGACCGCAGTCAGGGATCTAGAGATCTGTCAGTATCTCTCACTCGGAACAATTTGCGCCTCCATCTCGCGCAGTCCAGGCTACTCACATCAGTAGGTCGCATGACACGGCGAATTTGCTCCATAGAGTTGAGGTCAGGGCTGAGGCCACCGTGCATGGTGAAAATCTTCTCGTCGATGATAGCGGCGATAGGAAGGCAGTTGAAGCAATCGGTGAATGTCTTCCACAGCTTGATATTGTAGCGACGCTTGCACTCGTCGTAGAAGCCATAGATTCGGTTGATAGAGGCGCACTCGTGGTTACCTCGGAGGATGAAGAAGTTTTCGGGGTACTTGATCTTGTAGGCAAGGAGCAAGCAAATGGTCTCAAGAGACTGCTTACCTCGGTCGACGTAGTCACCGAGGAAGAGGTAGTTGGCCTCAGGAGGGAAGCCACCGTACTCGAAGAGTCGGAGGAGATCGTAGTACTGTCCATGGATATCACCGCAGATCTATTAAGGCACGGGCAAGTCAGCAAAAGGGTTTTCTTGATTGCCCAAGACCCAGAACAGAAGCGCCCATATCAAGCACCAATTCTCAGACCGAGGCAGCACGAATGATGGCCAAAAACATACCTTGATTGGAGCCTCGAGTTCGAGGAGGATGGGCTGAGAGATGAAGATCTCACGAGCCTTGGTGCAGAGATAACGGATCTCGGCCTCAAGTAGCTGAACTTGCTTGCCAGGTCGGCTGCCTCGCACCTCGAGTAGCCTGTCGATTATAGAGTCGAGATCGACCTCGTGTTGGTCTGCCATTTTGAGAGAATTTGCTGGCGAGAGGGTGCCCGCAGTAGAGTTAAGGGAGGGTCGCGTGGGGGAGGAGGAAGGCGGCAGACAAGATCGCTAATCAGAACAACTGCGGGGGTAACTTTGTCGACCGAAATATGATACCAGATCGATACACTTCGCAAAACCTGGCCGAGTCAGCCGGTGAAACCGGGAAGCAAGAAGATACAAGGCAATAAAAAAAAAAAAGAGAGACGTGGAAAAAAGACAAGTCGAAGAAAAATGTGTCCAAACTCGCAAACGCCGCGACCGACAAGAGGGTGAAAATTTGACGACGAATGGATGGACAAATATGAGGCAAAAGACAAGTTTGGGTTAGGTTGCGTTGCTTTGCGGGTGAGTTGCGTTGCGATGGTGGAACAACGAAACGAGAGGAGTCTAGAAAAATTGGAGGGGAAGCAGCCGAAGAAGCATGAAGAGAGAGGGCTGTGAGCGCGAAATGGGTACGGGAGGGGAACAAGAGGGGAGACGAGACGGCGCGGCGCGGGCGAGCGAGCGAGCAATGAATTGAATGGGGCGCACACCAGTACCAACGCCAAATGGTAACTTACCCGTGAAGGGATCACGTCTCTAATGGAGCGAGCGATTGGAGGATTTTGCGTTTCGAAAGATCGAAAGCGCAGAAGAGCAAGTTGATCAGCAATAGCAAATTGAGTCGTCGTTCGATATTGAATTGCAAAAAAGAAGCAATCAGATCACGTTGGATATGGGGAGAAAACAGTCGTCGTCGTGGTTGCCGCAGTGGGCCACCGACTTTGGTTGTTGATAGCTGTACCAGAAAGAGACAGGTAGGTACAGGGCGTCAGAAAATGAGGGGCGAGCAAGATGCTAGAAGCCAGAAGGGGGAGACAAAACACCGTCAGCGCGAGCGAGTTTTTGTTATCCTCGTCTTCTGGTCAAGCAAGAGTAAATATTGCGTCGACAAATATGTGACGCTTCGTCGCCTTTGTAGGATATATAAGCAGAGTGCAGCAAAGGGCCTCTGTATCGTCGATTTTGATGATTTTCTTTGAGATATGAGAAACGATGTTCTCTTCGCCTTTTTATTTATTTATTTATGTTATCGTCGTCTGGTCTGTTGGGGCAGCCAAAGCGGGCGCGATCAGGGAATTTGGAGTCGGGGGACGGAACACGGTGGTTCGTCAGTCGTCGTCTGGGGCCAAAAGGAAATGGCGGATCAAGTAACAAGCAAAGCAGCTCTTCACACAGACGAGCGATTTGTAATATGTTCGCAGAGAGTGTTGGCGATGTGGCTAACACGTGGATAGAGTCTTCGTCTCGGTCGTCGTCGGGTTGAGTTGAAGGGTTGAAGTTTATCTTCTGACCTGAGGGAACGGAAGGGGGGGAAGTTTTCCAATTTTTCCTGGGCTTTCACACTCGCTCGCTCACTGAGAAGGTGGACTCGTCACAACCACCAAACAGAGCTGACCCGACGCTTGGGCTTTGGGCTGCCTACACTAAATGGTACCTGCCCTGGTCTGGAAAGACGCTAGTACACAGGGCCCGGATGTGAACCTGGAATGGATGGACCTGGGACAAGTACGGGACTCGGGGAGCTGACCCTCAGTGGCACTCCGGGGATGGGGCTGCTGAGGGTAGCTATATTTTTAGTGGGAAGCCGCTATAAATTGCTTCTCTCACCTGCCCATGCCTCAGTGTGACCTGAGGTATCCGACAAGACAGGTGGACATCGACAGAATCTTGGCTTTTCTCATTGATCCAGTACATAGCATCTGCATATACAACAATAGAGACTGGAACGTAACTCATCTTGACATTTCGGAGCCCCTCTTCAGTTATTTCTTGTCGTCCTGGGTTACTTTGTCTCTTGTCTCGCTTGCTTGGCTCAAATCACCGTCTCATTTCCTTCTCGCTGTAAGTCTCATTTGCTTGCTGCCCGTTGGGTGCCCAGGTATGGATACCCTCACCTCATATCGCGTCTTGAGAAGCCCTAACTACTAAATAAAAACCTTGATTTTTTCTTGACAAGCAAGCTTCGCCAGGGGAAAATTGCTCCTTTCCTGTCACTAGGTAAGGTAGTTAAAAAAAGGGGCGTCTCAACTCTAGAGGCTCCTGCATAGCTTTAGCGACCGGATTCGTCGGCGCTTAAGACTAGAGCAGCAAGTAAGAGAACCCAAGTTAAGCAAACATCAGTTTCATCTGGCTCAGCCTCTCTCGGCTCTCTTAGCATCGGTCCCCAAGTCCCGGAGAAGAGAGGCTCTTTCCTTATTAGTTGATCGCCCTAAAGTTCGAGTGAGGAAGACGCTGTCGCGTGTGTAGGATGCGGATATGAGAAGCTGATTCGTTCGACATGAAGCGCATCGAGAACAGGGGTTCCTTTACTACCAGGATATGATACAAAGATAGACAGGCCCGCAAAGTCGTATTGCGATCGAATACGTAACATCCACTTGTTCCATTCCAGTTGATAACGGCTACGGCAGAGCTCACTCCCTGACTTCAGACTTAACAAAAAGTAGCCTCATCCACTCCTCAACAACTCCTCCATAAACCCCATGGGATTTCTCAATTGCGCATGCAAGAATCTCGCCACTCAAGCCCAAGGCAACACACAACGGCACATGTCCTTCCTTTGCTGCATGATGCTGATCCCTTTCGAGGTCTCTGTATGGAGGATCGAAAAACACCAACCAAAAATCAAGAACCTGGTGCATATGGAGAACTAGCTCTGCAGAGCTAAGCTCAGCTCCATCCAGAAGAGAAAAGAAGCATTGGGAGCTCCGATTTAACCATTTCATCCCACGTAAGCTCGATGAGCATGTCGGCTAACGATATGTGTATCACAGCTTTATTATTTAATGATTAGACGAGCCAGATATCAGAAAAGACAGCGAGACACCTATCTTTGTGCTACCAAAGCTTCTTCTTATGAAGAAAATGACCTCAAATTACTCACCGACCATTCATTTCTCTCTCGTCTATTGCGTCAGTACGCGTGCCCCGCTAGGACGCGCAGGAGCCGGTGTACACATACAAACGGTGATGCAAGCAAACGAATGGACGAGTGTGGCTACATCATCATACATCCAGACCATGATTCACGTGACATCACAGACAACCTCCATCATCACCGCCACTAAAGAGAGTTATAATACTTTTCCACATCATGACAGATATTCTCCATTATATCATGATCGAATTATGTCACCGAGTTTCCTATTTCCGCTCCGGGTTTCCCTTTGATCGTAAGGGGTTCCGTCAAAGCATGGTCGAGATATTGTTGGACTCGGTATTTGATGGAACTATGCTCCAAGAGTCATACTGATCGGTTCAGATTCCACGATCATTAATTTTATACATTTGTGTCGTATCCCACTAACCGTACACATTCTCAAGCCGCAATCCATCGCTGAGCTAAGTCCGTTAATTCCCATAATCCATATAGGAATCCCTCGCCAACGCCTTTTCCATCCCATGATTCCTTCTCAGAGGTATTAACCCTGTAATATTTGTTTCCCATCCTTCCCTTGAACGCCAAGCTCATTAGTGCATCTGTATGGCCCTTTATACTCTCTGAAATGAACCCGCATGACAAAAACCGCAAGCAATCAAAATGCGCCGGTTGTGATGAGCGTTTGCTTGGTATATGCCTATACGTTGAAGATCATTTTCTCCTTGTTGATGTCCTCCGCTTCTTTGCTTTACTCGCTCTGGTCTTACCACCCGCGGGTTCTACCTCCTCCTTCACACCTGCCTCAACTGTGGCAGATGCTGCAGCGTGGTCGACATCCATACCCAAGCCTTTGAACTCTTCGTCATCTAAATCTGTAAGGTCTTCGCTGAGCATGCGGATGGCATCTCTCCCGGCCCAGCGCTCTTCGAGAACAGATGTTCCCTTGGGGTCATGACCCTTGAGGTACCAAAGTATTCCTCCATCTGTCAGAGGATCCGCGGGTTCTAATCCAAGACTGCCGTTAGATTGTGGCGGTGTGGGAGGCCCCGATTGTGCCGGTTGAGGCTTCGACATATAACCATCTGTGTCGGGGGGTGTATTGGATGAGTTGACAGTGTTAGGGAGAGACTCGTGTTTTTCGACAGCACCTGCCTCTGCGAGATCAGATGTATCGACGTCAATATTGGTGCTGACCTCAATATTTCCATTATCTGAAGTAGTGTCCATCGCATCTCCACCCTCAGTGGAACTGGCCTTAACAGTAATTTGAAGCTCGGCATCAACCATAATAGTGTCGTTGGCTTCATCACTGAGGTCAGTTGGTTTATCTTGGCTCGTCCCAGTCAGTGGTCGGACGTCCACGCTTCTGTCAATGATGTTCTCCAGCTCCTTCTTCAAGCCCTCGAAAGGCTTTTGGGAGATCTCCGACTCGATTCGCAAGGCTGTCTCAAGGTGTGGCTGAACAGCCTTCAATATGCGTTTTCCCAATTTTCGGCGCTCTCGTATATCTGAGAAAGTGGTTTTAGCAGGCGGTGCGTCGACAGCTTCAGTTTGAGTTGCAACCGTAGATGACTCAGGCGGTGTTGTAGAAATACCAGTACTGATTACATCGCAAAGATCTAAAGCAAAGGACATTACTGTCACATAAAAGCGGGCATTGACACGGCTTTGAAGCTTGTCAAGACCGTCCTTGAAGAGATCTTTATCAAGTCTGAAATAATTAGTCCAAAGTCAAGATCAGCGGAGCAATATATGCACTTACGATATTGCCCTGTCAACAGCAGGGTTGAGAAGTTTCGCGACAGGGAAGTAACACTCATCCACAAATTCTTGTTCAAGTTCACCAGCGGCAACCTTGATCTGCTCCCGTTCCACAAGCTGGGCTGCAAGATCTTTGAGCTGCTCAAGCTCAATAATCAAATTCTCGGCGAATTCAATGCGTCTAGCAAGTCTGATCTTTCCGCTCGGCCCCATGGCTGCGAAGTCACGTCGCGTAAGCTCCATCGAGGAAAAGGACTCCATCTGAAGCTGCAGACGCTTTAGAAGTGCTGCTCCTCGACGGTTCTCACGCTTCAGGGTCCAGTAGCGACATGCCTGGCTCAGGAACTCCTTGCGTTTAGGAAATGCGAATCTTTGAATCGAAGCGTCTACAACTTCAAAAACGGCCTGTGGTATAATAGGTGCACCTGCAGGAGTTTTCCAGACGTTTTTCGGATTCTGGCCTCTCTTTTTGTCACCAACGGCTGCAGACTTTGTCCCAGTAAGCTGTGTTTCATCCGATGGCTGTTCTGAAAGGGCGTTGCGCTGCTGCTCTGCAATAGCATTCGCAACAGCGGTGTTATCAGCCCAGATACGATTCCTCATGGTTCTCTTATAGAATTTCTTGGCTGCCTTTGTGGCCTGTTGAACACTATGCTCTTGCACATAGTCAGGCGGGCAATGCTTATCACAAAAGGCCTTGAGCACCATACCGCCATCCAACACAGCGAGAGCACCCTGGCTAGTCTTCATCTTAAGAAACAGCCGGGATCTCCGCGCACAAGTGACATGAAATGCTTGATAGCAGTTCTTGTTTCCGCACTGTATGCACGCGCCCATTCGCTGTCGACAAATGTAACACGTCAATTTCCAACGGTTTTTCGGCACCTTTTCTACGTCCATGACTGGTTCCATGAACGTGTGGTTACCCAAGGAAACCTCAGGAATCCACATTGCGCAAAGCAGATGTGCCCACTTCGAGGAATTTGTTTGCTTGAACGCACCGTCGGTGTTGGGACAGAAGATACAAGTCTGCTTTGAGTCAATATAGCAACTCGAGAAAGTGTTCTGAACTAGACTTACAGGAACTGAAGGCCCACAGAGCTGGCATTTGCGGCAGAGCCACTGGCCTTCTGGGATAAATGGGACACCATAACATTCTTGATGAACTGCGAGGTTGCAGCCATCACAGAACACAATCGCGTTGGTGTTTTCGCAGTCACCGTCGTCGCAAATGGCGCATTTTGAGTCAGGCTCTTCACCCCCTTGCGGCTCACCATTTACAGCGGCGGCAGAGCTTGATCGCGGACGATGGGTTTGTGGAGGCTTCGGGTTCGGTTTTGGAATTCTCTTCTCAAGCACATGCCACTCCTTTTCGATCTTTGTCATAGTGATTTCGAAAACTTCGCGTGTTATAGCTGGAACGTCGTTTTGCCTGCGGTGAGCATTGTATCGCCCAAGCCAAATATCGTCTTGTTCATCCATATCATATTCGACACGACCGATCCGTGTACGGTAGACCGGCCCGTCAGACGCTGCCATAGCAGCATCGGTCAATTCTGCGTCATCTTCCATGGTAAGATCAGAAGATTTGATTAAAGCTTGCTCCGGGCGCAGGTAGTGGTCACTCTCCTGATAGCCGACATTACTCATTGACTTGTCGACAAAGCGAGCCTGGCCAAAAGTTTTGCTCTCATATAATTCGATGCTGTTGGTTTTACGATATGAAGGTAGTTTAAGATCCAGTTTCTCTTTCGGTGTCTGGTTTTGAATGGGTAGAATTTTAGGTGTTTTTGGTGTTGTGAGAAAGTCCAGCGGCTTACTGCTGTAAAAGCTGACCACATCTCGGGTCGGTCGACGAGGGCGCCGTAAAGGTGTATCAGTAAGAACATCGGCGGCATTCGACTCTGAGCGACCTTGAGGATTTGGTGTGTTTCCAGTTGATGCGGGGTTTGGTTGTCTCGATGGGGTTCGGGTTTCGTCCAAAGGTGTTCCGAATGCCTGAACCACTGATAAATCAGGTTGTTCTTGGGGTATGCCATCAACCTGTTCAGATCGCAGGATCATGAATGTAGCATCAATATCTAGGTTAGGATGGAAGTCCTCCCAGCTGCGCTCCTCGCGGGGCTTATAGTCTTCAGCCTGCTTCACAGCAGTCGCCATGGCTGCAGCTGAACCCCATTGCATTTCCTCCAAGCCATCATTGCCAGCAGCTCGCGTGCGAGCGCCTCTTTCTCGTCGAGGCATTATGGATGGAGAAGGGCCATTGATAGCCTCGCGCGCAGCTGCTCTTGACCTCGATACTGTTGATGGCCCAGTCGTATTCGGCGTGGTTAGCAAGTCAGCATCAGCGAAGCGACCACCGCCACCGGCCCCTCCTGGAATATATCGACGTCGTTTTGGTGGTGGTTCAGTTGCGGAGGCTGCCGCGAGGGCTGCTCTTGCAGCACGAGCAGCATTGGTCGAACCCGGAGGACGACCTCGACGTCTTCCGGTAACGGGTCGCCTGGGAGTCGGAGATGCCGGAGCCATCTTGAGCGAAGCTAACGGCGATGTAAACTTGAAAATCGAAGCGTCGCTGGCGCAAGCTTGAGATGGATAATCGCGTCAAGGGGGAGGTGGCGCGCAGGCTCGGTCCGAAGCTTGGCGAAATCACCAATCATTTGAAAGGCGCCATACACACCAGAGGAGCTTTCTTTATTATTCCCCTAGGATTTACGGTCAAAGGAAGACTTGTTCGGTGAATAAGATGATGGGATTCGCGACTGCAGAGGAGGTGATGTTCTGCCTCGGGCAAGGAACGCGTGAAGTTGGCGTGCACGGTCCCTGTTTAGTCAGCGGCATTCAGGGTGAAGGTTGACATAAAAAGGTCACCAGACTCTGACATATTTTCGCGCAATACAAGCTGCGACTTGCTCAGATTAAACTTTCAGTATGCTTCAACACTACTTGTTTATGCAGCTCATCTGCCAGTTTGTCTCTTTCTGGCTTAAGCTCATGGGCCGCATCTGCAACGTGGGGAAGCAGATCTAGCATTTTGATGGAGTTGCTTGATCAGATCTGACACAACTCATTGTACCTGGCATTGCTGGCCTCAAGTGACGTGGGATCTCCCCATGTAAAACGTCCTTGTTTTCGACTACAAGTAATGCCAAGATTTGTTTCCCCAGTTCGCAGATCGCCGTTGCTTGCTGGTGCTTGAAACCTAGTCAGGCCATCCCGATTTGGAAATAAACTGGGAGAGAAATCTCTTGACCTTATGATGAGCATATGTTATCTGATCCTAAGCTTGTCTATGCCTGCATTCATGTGCTTGAGAACTTTTCAAGGGGATTAATCATTAGTTGGTAGGATTTTCTCTTTCTCTTGCGCCCACCCGACCTGGGACTTGTTAGTGACTCCAATGGCAATTAATGACTGTTTGAATAAGACTTCTTGGCTCCGCAAATCATGGAAGCAAATGCCGAAGCAAGATCTAGAGATCTGCCCAGGGTCTAATTTGAGATCCTATCATATGCTCCCCTGATGCCCACTCTTGTTGACACTTTGACGCCTGTGTAAGCGAACTGGGTCGACAGTCCAACAGCTCATTACCGCCTTTTCCTTTATCATTCATGATCAGTTGTCAAAGACTTGCAAGATGCCTAATTGTTGAGAACAATATTCGCCGCCTGGCGACATCCATATCACCAAATCTACATCGCCGACAGCAATGCGAAAGCTAGATTTAAGCACCCACAGAACTACTCCGACGCTTGTGGTGCATGAGAGCTTATCCATATTCACGATGGCCTCAGATCTAACGACCCTAGTACGTGTCCCTGGCCCGCGGGGCCATCCGCTTCGTTCCACTCCGTTGCCTCGGCGGCCCCAGAACGGGCACGACTTCCGGACGGATCCAGGTGCTGGCGATTCTTGTAAGCGGCCAATGATTATCGATGCATCGTCAGTTGCGGTGTCATTATATGGCGTTCAGTGACTCTGAACTTAAGAGCTTACATCATATAACGGTGACAGCATTGTAAAATGTCATCAAAGAAGTACGGCATTTCTATGCCAGGTAATTCAAGTGGTCGTAGACAGATAGATAGATAACCCACATCAGGATCTGAGATCACAGGCTAAGATACCTCCAGACACTATGGTTGATATTGGTCTACTGGCTGAGTTATGCATAGTAACTTTTGGCTTCCCCTTTGGAATTTCATTTGCTCTCGCTTGTTGAGGCTTCTCTAACCACACCGGAACAATATTATTAACATCGTCCTATGTACCATTTCAGGATATGCTCTCGTTTCTCATGGGTAGCCGGAAGCATGAGGCGATAGACTACAAGGATAATCACATGCCCTACCATCACCAACGATCTCAGAGAAATACCATAAATAGAATCCCAGGAGTTTACTACTAACTTAGCCACAGCCTGAATTTCTCCAATTTGAACGCTATCACTACCCTCGTCGCCACCGTGATACTGTCATGGCAACTACAAATGCGAATGACCTCGAATCTGGGGTATTGACTCAGCCATCCAACACACTAGATTCACCCATGCTACCATCCTCACCAAAAATTCGATGTCGCACCTCGCCCTGGAATGATGACGCTCCCTCATGGCTCAGATATTGGCCAAGCTAAGTTAAACTTACCCTCCCAACCCTTCAATCTCTCACTCAGCCCGCCCCTCCATCAACACTAAGTGAGGTTGTCTATGTACCATATACCAGCGGCTTAGCCAGCCCACCATCTCAACGTTCTAGCTGTGTCAGGAACAAATCGTCCAAAACCATCCGGTCATGTCTCTTTCAACACTCCTAACACTCGAACTAATCCCAAGCCTCTTTGGCCCTTCTCTGATTTAGAGCATCAGGCTAAAGCCGGCTGACCTGGTCACGTCAGCCAATAGTCTGGCTCATCTCTTGGCTTCTTCCGCGGCGGCATCATCGGAGCACAAAAGGATCATTTCCCTCCAGGGGTCGATAAGCCACGACGAGTGACCTCTGAAACGATTCTGTTAGCTTTGCAATCTGTGCACGTTCACAATAAGGATTCCAAATTCTGGGACAGTGGCAATCCATGATTATTAGGATACCACAACAGTATTACAAGAGGACAACCAGAAGCACCAAGGGCTTGAACTGATAAAGGATATCATGTATTACAACAATCTCCAATTCTCCAGCATAGTTGCCTCAGATCGCATAAGCTTCAAGCCAAGTGAAGTCTTTTTTTCTTCCAACCATACCGTAAAATCAAGAATGCATATGGGCAAATACCCTTGACCTTCCAACGCCATGTCCAGACTCCTACGTGAAAGCAAAAAAACAGTACATGTTCAATCTCATTTCGAATGAGAATAACAGGCATTCTTTAGATGAAACCCTTTCCATCTATCAGAGGCTGTTGAAAGATGAGATATCTCTAGAACAAGACCTAGAGAAACATGCAGGCTCCAGAAAGGAGAAGCAGCCATGAAAAGTAAAGATGAGTTCCTATACTCAAACAAATGCAGATGCGTCATCTGCCCAAAACGCCGCCTCGCTATGCTCCATGATATCGTTGCAAATGCCAATAAAAAGTAAAACACGAAGTGGTCGAGCTTGAGTCTTCAGACTCAGCTCAACAGAGAATCGAATCATACCGAGGAGTCCAGCATGCTCCCACAGTAGAGAGGGTATATGGGTATCATATGGGTGTCGTCTTCCAAGTCTAACTCTGCTGGTATCTCATCTTCGATTTCAGCCCAAGGTCCGACCACTATGTATAGCTTGAGCCTGAGGGGCATGGATAGGAGTGTGTGCTGTGCGCATGGCTGCACCGGATGGGACATTAGGTGTGGAATAGTCTGTCGGGCGGCTGGTAGTCCAAGTCTCTTCGCTCAAGACAGAAAGGTAGCTATTGCCGACAGTATTTCGCAAGGCCTCAATCTTCTGACGGTATATTTCACCACCGGCATCCCAATCCTGGGATTCCTTCCAAGTGGAAGCATCATCGTCAGATGAGTAAGCAGCTGGGATGTTGGTCAAGATGTTGGTGTCAACTCGTGGTACTTCAGGTGAGCTGACAACTTGCGAGTCGGTCGATAACGTGGGCGGCGACAAAACCTGGCCTCCAGGTTGCTGGGATATCCGGTAGTTTCCGTCGTTAGTCAGCGGAGACTTGGGCTGCTTGCCAGCCGGCTCCGCTACTTGAACCTCGACTGGGGTTGGGAAGGATGGGGTATCAGAAGTGGCCAAATCCACGATTCGCCTCTTTGGAGTCTTTCGCCGACGTGTTGAGCTGGTGTTGATTTCACTCATGACAGCCTTAGGCGTAGGCCGTTCCTTTCGGAGGACAGCTGGCTCTTTGGGAGGGTTGAAAATAATGGCAGGCTTGCTGACATCGACAGTAGGCACCTCAGGGACCTGTGGCTTGACGACAGGGATGGATTCGGGGATAGGGGGGCGGTCAACCAGTGATCGTCTTTCAACATAACTTGGACCACTGCCATCAATAATTACGTCGTCAGTATAGCCTGGGGCTTTGCGGAAGAGGTTAAAGATGGAGATGCGATAATCCTTGTGGGTACGAGTGAAGGGATTGCCCTCAACCCAAATCTCGTGGATGTCGGGGATACCTGTCAATCTCGCCAGTTCCATTGGGTCTACCAGACGGTTATCTCTCAAATCGAGTCTCTCAAGAGGAACCAACTTCTCAACGCCAGCAAGGCTCTGGAGCCTGTTTGCTCGAAGGTTGAGGGCTGTGATGGCAGGAAGAGGGTTGCGGGTCAAGGACTGGAGAGAATCGATCATACAGTGAGACAAGTTCAGAGCTCTAAGGGCGGTTAGGGTAGCCAGACTGTCTGGGACCTGGCTGAAGAGGTTGGAGGAAATATCCAGGGAGTAAAGTGTGTTGGAGAGGGGTGCCAGACTGTTTTGCGGAATGGAAGTCATGGAATTGTCAGCCAGACTCAAATGTCGCAAAAAGCGCCACTTTGAAGCGGGAAGGACGCCCATAGCAAGTAAGTTACCAGAGCTACCTCGAGAATGGTGATGGCCAGTCCAAGAATCGGAAAGGCTGGAATGAGAACTACCAGATCCAGATCGCCTCATGCGGTGATGGTTACCTCGAACGGGATGTGATTGCGTTCGAGAGCTGGTAGGGCGTGGAGGTGAGTTGCTCCTGGGACGAGAAGACTTATGCACAGCTTGTGGGGTGTCATCTTGCTCGTCATCCTTGCTCAAAGACTGCCTACGGCTGGTCTCTTCGATAGCATGTTCACTTGGGGTCAACGAACCGACCCGCATGTCGACGTGTGCACCAGGGGAGCTTGGAGCAGACACGGCTCGGTGAAGCTCGGGGTGAGCAATATTACGACGAGGACTGCCACTACCCGTCCAGACTGAAGTGGGTGAGGACTGGGATTTGGAGACTCGTCGACGGCGTTTGTCCATATCATCCAAAACGATGTCAATCAAGATGTCCGCGGGGTCCTCAATACCGGCACGTTTCAGAGTAAGAGAACGCAGCTGATCAGCTAGACGATCCCAGCCAAAGAATTGTCGGAAATCGATGCTGCTAACTTCGAGAGCCTGCAGGTTCTTGAAAACGTATAGGGGTACAGCCGAATCAAATGGAAACTCTTCATAACCACGAATCAGGCGGGCACGCCAATCTGGGGCCAATCTCAAGCAAGGAATCTTGGTAAAAGCAGAATAGAGGTACTTCATGTCAGCTTCCAGGGCGGCTTTTTGGCGTTCGGTCCGGGCAGCGGATATGCTGGCTCCAATGCCAAAACTCGACCACAATGCAGACATGCCCGACATGACACTTCGTATACTCGAGACAGAGTGTATTGAATCAATATCCGAGCCTTTGCTTCTCGATCGCTGGGTATTACTGAGGAAGGAAACATAGTTGGCAGAGGATGAACTGTCGTGGAGGTTTTCAAGTCGGACCTTCATAGGACCGACATTGATGCTGAGTTCTTCGAAGCGGGAGAGTAGGTAAAACAGGTGATGAGGCGTGAGTGCCAGTTTTACAGATTTGGCATTATGCGATGTGAAGTTGAGGGTTCCGAGCGACAAGGCAGCTGCGAGCGAACTCGATGTGGAAGCGGAGGTAGATGGTCGTTCGGGAAGCGAAGTGGAAGTTTGGGAGAGGAGGGTCGCTGAGCCTGTACTCTGAGATGGTTTATGACGGACTTGGCGGCGTAGTTGAAGAGCGTTGGCCAAAGCCTTCTCGTGCGTCCGAACATAGCCGGCAAGTTGCTATCATTACCTGTCAGTTAACGTGATCAACAAAAATGCCAATCATGCTGAATGCACACCTTTATGAACAGTTCTCCGTCTTCTGAATCCATAATTATTGCCCACACCACATGAAAGGGGATTCGACCCGAGAAAGATAAGGATATGTGGTTCGGAGGACGAAGGAGTGGAATCAGCGATGACGAATGGGAAAGGCACCGCTTCTATTATATCGAGGGGTTGTAATGTCGACCTATTTCACGAACGAGTTAGTGACTTGTCAGGCTTGAAAAGTTGGCCAAGTACAAAATGCAAAGCAGATGCGAAGCGAATGGAACACAATGCCAGTCTTTTCTCTCGAGTATTCGAAGTGAAACGTAGGCGAGCAGGTAGACAACTACCAGTGGCGTAAAGGAGAAATGAGGTTTGTGTTTAGCATGAAGGCCAAATGATGATTGAGCACAGCCGCGTTCTTCACTCGTCGTAGGTAGCAATGCCAGGCGTGATCACGATCGCAGTCTGGATGGTCACACGCATTTGAGAAATCGCTGGTGGCAGTAATCACGCAATGAGGCGGAAGATGACGGCTAAAGGAGCGATTATAGAATCGATTTGGCTGAAGACACAGAGTTTTGTCGCTAAATTGTAGCAAGGCACTGGAAAGCGCGGATCGATGTAGATGCAAGCGTGCAGAAGGGGCCAAACAGGTGGAAGGTTCCATGCAAATATGGATGGAGTGGTTGTTGTCTCAGGCAGTTGCAGTCGGGGTGATGCAGAGAAAGATAGGCAACCGCGACGCATTTTCATCACCGTCACGTTTTCCTCTCCATCACTGTCGCAGAACAGCAGGAGAATTCAAACGCAAAACAACGCTGAGCGAAATCAAGATGCAAATATCGGCACAATGGGAATGCGATCAAAAATAAAAAACCGGCACAGGAGCATCATGTACTCACCTCGTTTGATGTAGGAGAACCGGCCGCAAGCACAGCAGCAGCAGCAGTTGAAATGGAATTCGGCGACCCAAAAACACAGTGTGATTATTACGACTCGAGATATCCAAGTGCGAGTCCGATAACCTTCGAGGATTCGAAGGACCGACGAAATGGTCGAGGTTGTAGAGGAAGGAAGTCGACGTGAACCCAAGAAAGTAAGAGGAGAAGCAGACGAAGGGGAGTCTAGGAACTAAGTACCTTGTAAGTGTGAAGTGTGGGTGCTGCGAAGAGACCCATAGAAACTAACGACAGGGGTATCAGATGGGAATCTCGTCCTCACGACCTCGCCCGCCCACTGATTTTCGTTGCCAATTGAACGGGGCCGGGTTTTCAATTTCCATCACGACGGGAGGCTCACGCTCACCTCACCTCACAGGTTCACTCTCCGTAGCGTTGATAGCGGAGCAGATGGACATACTACGTACAGCGGGCAGCACAGCACACCCTTCCTCCACCACCCCAGGAGTCAGGACACCCTCTCGCAGGATGGGTTTGTCCTCTAACCACCCTGGTTGGTACCCTGGCTGGCTCGTACGGCGGCTGACTGGTTCAAGGGGCGCAAGTATCTTGTACATTGCGACCTCTTTGGTTGATGTGGACCATTGAGGTGGACCCTTGAATGGATCTTCTGCAACTTATCCCAGCGAGGGTCCAGGCCAGCGACGAGGGATTCACATTCAGCAAAGAATCGCCCAGTAGCAGTTCCTGAAATGTTTCCAACACGCAGCGGACTGGCACCTCAGTCTCTTGCAGATTCATAGAGGGAATGCATTCTTCACAGGCATAGTCGCAGCACGCGCTGGCAGGTGAGGTCATCAGCGATCGATTTTGTGCATTTAAGTCTAAGGATACGGCAGCGGTTGAAATGGAGAAAATAATACCGGTTACAATGACAACGACGATAACGACATCGACTAAAAAACGGCCGTGGCTTGCCTCTGCAACACCCTGCTTAGCTTCACTCGCATCAATCTTCACTCACCGTCCGTGCCTTTAGAGCCTTTCGCCTGTCTATAATGGTCTTTTCAGCCAATCCGTTCCCTGTGCCACCACATATCAACTTCATCACTTTTTTCGTCAGGGATTTTGCGTTCACTGACCTCAACTCCGCATATTCGCCTCTCTCATACTTGACAGGCTTCGTCGCCAAAGTCGGTCAAGCTGAAAGACTCATACTTATATCATGGCCGACTTCACACGCATCAAATGACAGCATGTTCAATCTTCAACAATGCGAGACTGGCCTCAAGTCTGACTCAACCCCGCCACCTTCGTATTTGGGGGTTAATGTTTTAAGAAGAGCTGAGCAAGAGATCATTGAAGCCTCCCCTCGGTACATCAGACCATCTGATACCTTACTCTAACTGAGGTTCAGGAGTGGCTGAAGAACATGGCTGGATAAGGACTGTCAGTTTGATGTTGTACTGGGCACGCCGCGAGCTCATGATATCTTGTGGTGAATGACAGAAGACAGCACGCATCACCGAGCCGCGCCGCCAAGTCTTCGGAGGTCTTAGTGGGGTTATCGTTGGTGGGGGTGCTTGGCGTTTGACCAGGATAGGGAGGACATGGCTAGAGGCAAGGGACTCGGACGAGTCACAAGCGAGAATCCGAGTGCTGCGCTTGAGATTGGTGATAACCGTTCCGCTGAAATAACCATTTCAGCGATAGTCGCAAGCCGCTTATTTCCTTTAGGGGAGGCTAGGGACGTTGCAGTGTCGGAACTCCAGTCCCTGATGGGCCCGTAGTGCTGGACCTTCATTTCCAACAGCCCGCCCGGACCAGTCCAGGCTTGAATCCCTTCAGCAGTAAACAAACCACCATGATAATATTACGACGATACAAGAGGGACACTGGCCAGTACGGTCAGTATAAGGATCGAGTACGTGCACGAGCATCAGCCACTGCCTGTGCCCAGCGTTCCATACCAAAGACCAATGTCTCACGGACCATGGTCATGGGCATTGATGACCAAGCTCATCAACACCATAATTTTGCGTTGTTTTCGTTGTTTGTTTACTTAGTGACGGGCACGCCGTCCTCCAGCACAGCTGGTGTTCATATCGGCGGCGCCCTCAAATTGACATACATAGTATTACTCGAGAAAGAGATGAGAAATCCGCAAGATGGACAGAAAGTTCGCAATACACTACTGGCGTTGCTATAACAGGAAAATGGCACATTTCGTTTTCTCTTTGCAACATGGCAGCATGGTTACTTGACAACCGAAATTTTGGGATTCCCTGCTAGTGGAGCGCCGGCATTTGATAGAGATGATGCATCGAGCATCTGGAGAAGAATGACATGCAGCGCCTGATTACACTGATTCGCATGTTTCTCTCTTGTCCGGTCGATGACGGCCCTGATGTGATACAAGACATCGCACATCATGTTAAAATATCTCCATGTCTGCCGGGCTCCTTAAGCGAAAGTCCCGATATATACAGGGCCGCTGTTGCAACAAGCAATATTGCTGGCGGATGTGACTTTTACATTACTGCTGTGAATACATACAAAGGAACAACATATCGTTCATAATAATAGTGAATATCGCAATGACTAGTCAACCGTTAAATGCTGTCAACTTCAAACACCGGAACACCACCATGATCAACCACCCACACCACCAAGCGACTCGACCCATTCCATGGCTTCATCATTTCTTGATTCAGTAGCTATCAGCAGCACCATCACACGCAACATCAATACCGAATCCACCTGCAACCCGACGCGTCACGGTCAGATGGCTGTCACGACTATCGATGGCACATCTAAGACACGGCCGTCACGCAGCACAGGTATTCGCTACCACGAGACCTCCGACTACTTTCTGGACAGTTCCCTCAATATCTTATGCTTCTACCACGCGCATCTCCGTCATGAGGTTTAAGCATGTGGGAACGAACGCTTTCTCTCTGTCAACACGGTTCCTCTTCCGCCAAAACACCCCTTGTTTCTCTTCATTTGCGTTTGATCTGTCGAGGTTATGGTCCATCATGACTAGGTATCCTCGCCTCTGTATCTCTACTGCGCCTGTGAACTTTGCGGAGCCTCTGGCCATTTCATATCCTCTTGGCGTTTTCGCTGCGGTTATGTCATACCTCCACTAAAGCTCATTAACATTATTCTATGATTGGGAGTCGAATGTCATCTTGCTTGAAGGGCGTCGAGAGTACCTGGTCGAAGTTCCACTCCCGATGTTAGGTAGCGGATACTTATGGCCTGCAGGCTGTTGAGCTAGCTCTCTTTATCCCTGCCCGTTAGTGGATGCTCATCCCGCTCCGCTGAACCATTTCAAAATGCTCAAACTCACGATGATCTTTAAACAATCTCAACACTTGCCAAGACAAATTCAAAGCTAACGAGCATCGCCGTAACTACAATAAAAGAGGTGGTCAGTGTTGTATCATCGCTACGTCGGCTTTATTCTTGTCGTATCAGTTTGCAAGAACCCTATAATACCCACAACTAAACAGGCCGATCTCGTGCATCTTCGCTGTATGTATTACTCTGTTCGGCATACCCATTACAGCTGTAGATACCCTACGATGTCAGAGACTGGAACAAATGTGGTGTTGTTGCGCAAGAAACGCAAGCCAAGTCTCTGTGGAACTGCGGCGGCATGGCTGTGTTTGCTAAGACGCCAGTAAATCCTGCGCCGCTCGTAACGCGGCCCGTAACAATAGGTACTGGTCGAATATTGAATACTAACAAGCAAAGTCGAAAGGGACTCAAACAAGACCACGAAACAGCTATGCCCATCTCGAGGCTCAGGTATCCTGACGATAGCTCTGATGAGTCTACGGCCAGAGAAAAGGTCTAGACCATTGAATTCCAAGTCAACATCAGTCTTCCTGCCCGATTCGGCAATATGTCTTGGGTGGGCATATAACGTTCGACATACAAGCCGCTGCTGCAGGAGAATATCCTTCTGCAGTCATGGTCACAGATGGTGTTTGAGCAGGATGCAGCCGTCAAATGCAGCTCAAATGGCCATGCTTGGTCATGTTTTCGAGAAGAATCGTGAAGTATCCGTACCAAGCCCCAGACTCTACATGCCGAGATCTCAATGCTTTTCGGAGATGTTCCTCTCTTTCTGGCAGGAAGCTC
The DNA here is from genome assembly GCF_000260195.1 of Fusarium odoratissimum NRRL 54006. Lineage (NCBI taxonomy): Eukaryota > Fungi > Ascomycota > Sordariomycetes > Hypocreales > Nectriaceae > Fusarium > Fusarium odoratissimum. Next base: position 970,095 of record NW_022158693.1, on the reverse strand, counting down.
CAGCAACACAAACAAGGGTTCAGCGTCTAAGAGCCAGGATATCCTTATCGTGCACTGACCATGATTTTGGTGTAGCCCATCTGTATACGCTGTTGGTCCGAGTCATGTTGTCTCAAAATTGCTTTTTCCGATGATAGACATTCTTGAGGAACCGTGTTCCATACAGCCTCAGTCTGGGGAAGCAGTTTAAACCGTGAGTCAGATATAAATTTCTCATATCACATCTCATGCCACGTTCCATATTTAAGCTCTTGGACGCGGCCGAGTGGAGCTAGTGTCCTTGGAAGCAGACGAAAAAGAAGCCATTCTCGAACTTACAATGCATGGCCTTGAATTGTCTCACTCATTCCTAGGACCCAGCAGTTCACACTGGTTTCAGATTGTGTATTCTGTCACGACTCGCTCATACAAGGGATCAACAGGCGAAACAAACGGTCCATTATAGTATGAATATCGCCTGTCTCGAACTTGTTTATGTTGAACACACGCCACTACGGAGACTGGAGACGATCTACGCAGATGCTAGCGGACAGAGGATCTAGAGTGTGTGTTAGAGATCCATCATTCTTCTGGCAAATAACAGAAGTTTCTGTCCCTCCAGTGCGTCTCATCAATTAGATGGTGCTCTTTGCCATGTAATTGGATCGGCGACTTTGCACCCTCCTCTCGTCTGACTCTGCGCTACCGGCGGATATTCTAGAAATCAAGGGATGGCAGCCAACCAATGATGGAAAAGAGACCACCATGCCCAGATTGAAACAGAGAGCACATGATGCACAATCTCGCATTCCTCACTCTTGATTTGGGGTGGCAGAGTGGCAGCTCGGTCGATGACCGTGCTAAAACGATCGATATTTCTTCCTTCGCCCATCATATTCTCTCACCGCTGCTCTACCCCCACGACTTCGAGGGTCAAATGTCCATCCCCCTAGAGTTCAAAGATGACATACATGACGCCAGAAGAACGACATTTCAAATATTGCTGGTTCGCTGAGTGTGTTCTGCAGAAACCTCACGTTGATTTGGCGGCAAAGATGAGATGCATCTTCTATGTTCCTTTCATATTCCATGAGCTGCATGGGGTTGCAATTCCAGCGACATCGCTTGAATAGATGAAACCTCCGGCACATGTCATCACATCCAGCAACACACGGAGCCTCCTCTGTAAGAACGTCTGCACTATACCCCTCGATCTGGTGGGGAATTGTCCAATCTCCGTTGACGACATGCCACCTTTGCATCTCAATGGAAAGGCCCCGGCTTCAATGACGAAAGGGCCGCTGTCCACCGAATGATAGAACATTTCTTGTTGGAGATCTAGCATTTACAGAAGCAAGTAGTGGGTAAGTTAGTGATTGTACATAGAATTATCCCAGGTTCTATCTACTTAGACTACTTATCTTTTGCTTTGAGCCGCCCCGCTGGCGTGGTAGCCTGTACACATATCATGACTTTAGTCTATCTTTTTTCAGTCCCGTCAGAGGTTCAATAGGGAGGATGATTACGTGTGACCATGTTTCACCAGCGCCTGGAACAAACATCTACATGGATAGTATGACAACCTGTAACTGAAAGACAAAGAAGATGGGCGGCGAGCATGTTCCATTTAGTGCGGGTCACTGTCGTCGAAGACTACGGGGCTTTCTGATATCGAGCCAAGGCATGCCCATACATAGTTTGTGCAACGAGAGATAACCATCAACTTTTATCAAGGTTAGTTAATTCAAGTCGGTTGTCCGCGATTTATCCCGAGTTACAAAACCGAGCATCGGATATGGAGTTGCGGCATCGAAATGCTCAGTGTACCGCTTACACCACGAGAAGATGGATGGCACGGCCCTTCTGTGGCTCCTTTAGTTCACGGAATCTCATATTAGTCAAAACTGTCAGACGTTTGGTGGCGGGCACCAATGGACCCCTTCATGTAGAGGACAAAGCCTCCAAGTTGGAGTCCAGATTTGGGACTGATCTTCATCTCGACAAAAAAAAAAAAAAAGTTTCCAAGATTATCGCCCGCATCATTTAACGCGCTAAAGAACAAGGGTCCCCTCGTCTCGTTCTGCCTCTGGTGCCAGTAGTGGGACGCTTCAACCTCACCGTAACCCACATCCAAGCTGACCCAACCAGAGAGTCCTTGGCTTTATGACGTCAAGCAGATGTTGTTGACAAGCCTGGATGCTGATATTGGGCTGATGCATCGGCAGTTAGACGTCGGCTTTATTCTTCAGGGTCCAGAGCGAGGATTAAGAGCGTCAGTGCAACTCGAACTCTAACTCGCACTCCCTGATAGATCGGACCCTGATATACAGGGGATCGACTGCTGATCTCACGGTCTAGCAGTGTCATGAAACATCGTCTTATCCAAAGAAAAGATGCGCGACGGAAACTGCTATGGCATGATCTACAGTCAAAATCGAGTGATATTCATCGCCTGTTGAACTTTGAAAATACTCTAGACAAAGCAAATACCTTATGTAAAGGAACGACCCCGCCAGGCCCCCGCCTGCGCACGTCGGTGGATCTCGAATATGGTGCATCTGGCGCTTGTGGCTATGTCAAGGATAGCCTCGTTTCTATCAAAGCTGAGGCTGGCTGACCGCTTACCATGAGATTGGACGACATTGATTTGGAGGGGTAAGTTTCTCGTCTTGTTCCAGGTTTTAGAGACCCATGGGGAATGTTCCAACTCCACGATATTCTCGAAACTGGGTTGTATCCGATCCGCTGAGACCCAGAGTCCCTCTTCCAAGTCGCTTGTCTATGGTGTGCATACGCGCCTAGCTTACACACATGAATCCGGCAGAAGCCTCTAGCTTACGTGCAAGGTCTGGTTTGAGGGCTTTTCCATCTAGAAATACACTCCGAAGATCGTGAATGGTCCCTGGGTTATGTGCTGGCTATCTTCTTGTGGGGGAATTTGACAGGCAGACGTCAGTGCCGGCGTCAAGTTTGAGGTGATCTCTCGTACTGTCGAGTTCCCTGCATTCAAAAGTATTTGCATGTCGACTTCAACTAGCACAACCCTCCTGGCGGTGTCTGATCGAGGTTCATTGCAAGTCGATTTACAAGTCTCGGATATCATGAGGGAAGACAGATATCAGAATGTCACTCGCTGACAAGGAGTGTTCCATGGACCTTCCAAAACGGCATGTGGATATCTTCAAATCTCATCTTCTGCGCCTCGTCCTACACGACAGTGTTTTGTATTATATACTTGCTTTTTTGAAGCAGCATGTACCTGCACGTGTAACTCTGGATATGTGATAATGCAATCAGCTTCAAATATATGTGTTTTGTTCTTGTCCGCCTCGGTCTCAGCCAGTGTAGTGTCAAATTGAGCGATTTGAATATGGCAACACCTTGTAGCGACTAGGAACGTTGCTTTCTTGCAACAGTCCCGCTTTGTTGAGCAGCTTGGAGTTTGTGTGCCTGACAAATCGGCCGATTTTATCACGAGGTGCGAAGATTTCTCTTTCATGAGTGCTCGAGTTGTATAAACTTGCTTCCATCGTGATCCAATGGTATTTCAGGGTGTCATACAGTACTATGATATGCTCGGCCCATACATCAGATGTTCTTCATAAATATTGTATACAATAAAAGTACAGGCTAATGAGACAACCCCAACTCTTGAATAAAACTTGATGGGTTTTGGTTGAGGTTGTCGCCATGATCCTCCAGGGTAGGCGACTCATGACTTGATATCCACAAGCTTCTCTAACGTCCTGAAGCCGTCATGAGCAAAGCCCTTGGTCACGTCCACCTTGTAGTTCTTGCCGTCAACTATGATGAAACCAAAGCCCATATCAGTCCACGCAGATTTGACACCGTCAAACATGGCTGCCAGGGCTCGACCCATCCTTCGAAAAGGCATTGTGAAGATGTGCTGCATGTCGAACTCATGTAAGGCCTTTTGCTGCTCCTTCGCCTTCGCCTCCAACTCTATGCGCCTCAGTTGAGGCACATACTCGTCTGGCAGCGAGAAGCGCGTCTTGAGAGCAATATCGCTAACCGGAGCGACAATGACCTTGGGTTTGAGAAATGGGACCATTCTCTTAACAGTGATTTCCAACTGCAATGGTGTGGTGGGAGCGATCTTGGATGCCTGGTAAGGAAGAACGCGGATCTGTCCAACAATGTTTGGAGTTTTTGCGATCATGAATGTTCCCATGGAAGCGAGCAGGAGATATGCTGTTCCGAACACAATACCAATCCATTGCGGTACACCTTCAGGCTGCTGTACTACCAGATGCGTAGTAGATCCTGTCCAAGCAAGTAAAAATAGCCCACTCGACCAGCAACCAAAGTAGAACCAAAAATGTGAGGGACCTTCGTAGAGGACGGTTGGGGTTGGTTTTGAAGCGAGACTCTTGATGAAGGCGTATCGACTAGGTGCCATTTGGGCAGCAGAGGCAGCAGCGGCGGCCCTCGAGGCCGTAGGAGTTCGAGCTGCTTTCACAACAGGTCCAGCAAATCGGAGGACGGAGGTACTGAGGAAACGGGATCGGAGGAGGACGGACTCGGCACGAGGTGCAAGGAGGGGCCGGAGGCCGGGGAGGCAGAAGCCCCTTGCGAGGCCAGCCATTGCGGGAATTGAGCTCCTCGGAGGAGAGTGTGAGAGAGGCGACACCAAGCAATCTCACGGATGGTAGGAATACTTCTAGTTGCTCGGTGATGCCATCCAGTTGATATTGCTAAATGATAGTGGGCTGAACTTTCAGAAATGAAGCTATTTGGAAATTCTTATCGGTAATAAACCGGTAATAGTTGGTTCCTGATCGGACAACTTTTCGCCGCAACCCGAGGAGATAGCCAAATTCAACGGTTGAGATGGGCTTGATTATGGCATGAGCTTTGAGAAGAACCAATATGTGAAGGAAACATTTACTCGAAGGAAATAATGAGCTTCTTGATTCTGGACAATTATAACTAGCCTTTATTCGTCTTCTGCGATCGTAGTAAAGAATAAACGTTAAAGTTTCTGTATAAGTCGCGCCAAAAATTTCCAAACTGTCGGACCCACTAATAGGATATCTCAACAGCTCAATCCCTCAACACCCCGAGGTCGCTCTTACGTGCACCGAAAATCTCCCTCAACTGCCTCATCTCGACTTCTTCACCCTCAATTGAGCTGTGCAATGGCCTCTCTTACAGCAGCATGCAGGGCATCTGCCCGAGCTGTTACTTCTCGGTCCGCTATTGCTCGTGGTACGTTCTGCCCATTTCCTGATGTTGAAGAAGCCCCTCGGACCCTTTTGTCGCGCACCGACTAACACATCATCTTCTGCTGTAGGCTTCACCACCTCGACGCGATGCCTCGCCGCTCAGAACTTCACCATGCCCGCCCTCTCGCCCACTATGACCGAGGGTAACATTGCTACATGGAAGGTCAAGGAAGGAGAGGCTTTCAGTGCCGGTGATGTGCTGCTCGAGATCGAGACCGACAAGGCCAGCATGGATGTTGAGGCCCAGGACGATGGTATCATGGTCAAGATCATGGCTGGTGATGGAAGTAAGGCTGTTCAGGTTGGATCACGCATTGGTGTCATTGCTGAGGCCGGCGATGATATCAACTCCCTCGAGATCCCCGCCGACGAGCAGGCCAAGGAGCAATCAAAGGAACAGTCCAGCGCCCAGGCCCCCAAGGAGAGCACCGCCCCCTCCGAGTCGAACCCCGTTGAGAAGAAGAGCGCAAAGCCTACTGGCAACGATACCTACGAACACAAGTACCCTCTGCTGCCCTCAGTTGGACACCTGATCAAGGAGAAGGGCATCAGCGAGGCCGACGTCAAGAAGATCAAGGGCACTGGTCCTCATGGCCGATTGCTCAAGGGTGATATCCTTGCCTACCTTGGAAGCATCAACCCCGAGACTCCCGCTGCCAACGAGGTCAACTTCAACAACCTGTTCCACCTCGACCTCAGCAACATCAAGGTCGCTACCAAGCCTGCTCCTCCTTCTAAGCCTGTCGAGGAGGCTAAGGCTGAGGCTCCTAAGGCCCCCGTGGTCGAGAACCTCGAAGTTTCCATCCCCATTACTTTGTCCAAGGTCGTTGAGGTCCAAACCCGGATTCACGAGACCCTCGGTGTCTTCCTGCCCATCTCGACCTTTGTCGGCCGCGCTGCTGAGGTTGCCAACGACGATCTCCCTCCCACCAAGCGTGCCCCTACCGCCAACGAGCTTTTCGACCAGGTTCTCGGCCTCGATAAGATCAAGGCCGCTAAGGGTTCTCGCGGTGTCTACCTACCCCAGATCTCTGCTGTCCCTCCCACCTCTCTACTCACTCCTCCCTCCCCCACCCGAAAGCAGACTGACATCATTGACATCCTCGCCGCGCCGAAGAAGTCTGCTCCCAAGCCCGCTACCATCCAGACAGTCCCTGGTCTGTCCAGCGGCGCCAATGTCTTTACTCTTGTGGTCCCCAAGGCAGAGGAGGAGAGAGCACAAATCTTCCTTGAGCGTTGCAAGGTGATTCTGGAGGAGGAGCCAGGACGACTGGTGTTGTGAGCTTACGAAGATTCCCTGTAATATATCGATATTTTTTTGCTATAGACAATGGCCAGTAATTGCGCTTGGAACGCACTCTTGGTATTATGTCTACGCCTTCTCAGTGGTGTTTTGCCAGATAGCTAGAACTACAAATCCAATGATGAAACATGTTTGATGTCAAAACACATCTCTAATAAACTGGTTCTTTGTCCCATTTGGTTTTGGTATATCGTGTTTTTCATGTTGTGTAGTTCCATGGATAAAGAGAGGCTTCGAAAATAAAACTATCAGGTATCGTCTGCCTTAACTGGTACCCTCGTATATACCAAAGTTGTGGGTCTTTCTGTCGCCTTGATGATGTGTATCCTAGTGTGACGGCATGACAATTATGTGTCCATGAGATTGCATCATTATGTTTACAAGTCCATCTATACTAGGTACTCCAACAGTCTACCTTGTTTCATATCGCTGCCATGTAGTTGTCTTCTTATTCACTATACATTCAAACAAATCATCGTCTTTCAGCAAAGGAGTACCTAGCTTCGAGATACAATATCAGAGATGCGAACTGTTGTTTACAGTCATTCCCACAATTTCTATTCATCTTGAGCTCCTTTGCAGTGAACGTATTCAACAAACATCCCTTCGATCTGATCCACACCATCGGAGCATTGGATCGAACGGATAAGTAGTCCCCGTCTGCAAGGTCAAGCAAACCCACATAAGTTCCTAGACATCCTTCAATCTTTAATAATTGATCGGCATTCGGCTGAAGGCGAGACCATGAAATTAATTCAACTTTATTGCGGAGTTGGACGGGAAATGCCGAGATGCCAAGGCGCAACTTGGGTTGTCTAAATTGTGAACGCTTCTCCTTATGTCTGCGTGTATTGGATGCATCAGTCATGTGTGTTAGCAGCTGGAAGCTATTGTTGTTGTGAGATGTGTCATAGCCCATAGTAGTGTCTTTAATGTAAGAGATCGTGAGGAATCGTGATCACCAATTCATGCAGGAGGATGAAACAGTCGAAAGCCTCCCTGAGAGGGCTGACCTTTCTAGTCGACTTGCATTAGTGATGCCTTAACTGAAGGAAGCAGGCAAGACTAGGACTGCAAGCTATGAGTTGGTTGACTAAAGTGGCTGTAGGTGTGTCTCAGGGAATAGGACAGAATCCGCGAACCCGGTCGGCGGACAAGGTTATGATACATGGAAAACAGCTGAAGAGTGCCGCGGCTCCAGAAGTATCACTGTAAAAGTTACAAGTGAAGGTCTCGATTGGTGAGGGAAAAAACAAGCAAGCGGCTATCTGCAGAAGCGTGTTAATACTGGCTGGAGTTGCCCATTCGACCGATGCCAGTGGCGATGAATCACCCGTGGAAACGCTTAAGCTAAGACATGGTGAGGGAAGAGAAGGCGGGATCGGAATGCTCATAGATGAAGATGATGTTGAGATCCTTGCCAGGCTGAGCCTTGAGTTTCAATGAGCAAGTGGATGGATGACTAAGGCGTCCCGGGCCGCATGTATGAAGGAAGGCCAGTTACACAAAGCGACTACCCGGCAGCGAATGGTCGTCACGTGGAAGAAGCAAAGTGAATATAGACTTCTCTCTTTCCTCTCACTGGACCAGCAAGTTGAACCTCTTCACGATGAACAACCTGGCCGGAGAGAGAAAAGACCACTAATCCTGTACTTGACATAATACGAGAAACAACCAACCAACCAACCAACAGAAATACCAAGACTTTCTGATTTCCGATTGAGAAATTCACACCCCCAGGATCGATCCATCATCTAGAGCAACATGTCCCCCACTCAGGACTTCAAACTACCTCGCGTCGCGAGCTTAGAGGAGCCATTATATTGGACTTTCGCACTAGGATCGTAGAGACAGGGTTCATTTCATTCCAGGAGGCCCTTCCAATAGCATATACTTGCTTCTTCTGGTCTCAGATCTGCCCCTCCCCTTTGCTGCAGGACCTCGCGACCCCAGCCTGAAGCCAATGATATGACTTCGCAGCCAGAAATTCCAGGATGACCACTAAGACAAGGAGGGCCTTTCAATCGCTCCGTGTCTACTATGTACATCTCAGGACCCCTCTCAGCTCCTGCGGCCATGCGCCATGGAACGCCCGTGGGACGCCACAATTGTCTGCTCTACCTCTCCCATCAGCGTCGCTGCTTTCATCTGGTCACATAACATCACACAGCCTGGTTCCGAGCTGTTGGTACGGCTTCTAGTTGGATGCCTTGAGTCCCCATCGTTGGCAAGATGGGTAGAAAGTGTCTGTCGTCCCGCTGTGCCGTCTCGTTAATGCTAAGTGTCATTGCTCTACTGCATTGTCATTGCATCTCATTTGTAAAATCCAAGGCTGTTTCTTTAGAAGCCTCCTGCCAAGGCAGAGTCCTATATATGAAGCCCTGGCCTCCACCATCTTCGGATCCAATATTGACCAAGACGACCAACAACCGAGCAAGACTTCCCCAGAGTGAACTTGCAGTTACGGGAGTCCTCTTTGTCTTCCAGTTTTGTATATCTTGAGCAGTCTTGGCAGGGCCTGCCACAGACCCTTCTGGCTGAATTGCACAGTTCAGCTACAAGGTAACAAGAAATATCGTTCGTTCTTTCTTCAGGACCCTCACACTTGATATTATTGAGTCACCAGCTATCCAGTTGCTTTTGCAACACGCATCAGCTTACATCAATACCACGGGACTGTTTTGCGAAAACAATCTCCTCTACATACATCGACACAAAGACTATCTTCGAAGCGAACCGCCTTGAAAGTTGTATCTGGCATGACGCGACTGAGAGTCCCAGCAGATAAGCGCAGACGAGTTGCGCAGGCCTGTAACGCATGTAGGCAGCGCAAGCAACGAGTAAGAACCAGAGTCTTAACCCCCCCCCCCCCCCCAAATTAATTCCGAATCAATTGTCTTCACCAATGTACTTTCTTTTCATTCTATCAGCGCACCTCATGGTATCCTTTATTCCTTGCCACAAGCGACTCCTATGTCCTAGTCATAGGAAGCATGGCCTCGCTAATGGAGCAGCTCCTCCTGGATGGTCTCCGCTGTAGAATCTTACCTGAAACATCAAGTCTGTTAGATAGGCAACCTGGTCCGCAAATAACTGGATGGAAAAGGATTTACTAACACTGACTCTATCATACAGTGTGACGGCCTTCGTCCTTGCAAGTGTTGTCGAAAACGAAGAGTGGACTGCGAATACAGGAGTCGTACAGACTCAGTATCATCGAGCGAATCCCCTCGCTCGTCATCGAGGCAAAGCGCTTATAGAGAGCGTTCTAACCCCCCTGAACTTTCCGGTGTGCCGGATACCATCCATGATGCACCTATCCAAGAAAACCTCACAAGATCAGTCACTCCAGACTTTGATTTCAGGTTTCGACTTGTTTCAGTTCCCAGATGCGAAGAAATCCAGATACCTGCACACACTTGCATGCTGCTAGATTGCCAGAATCGCCTCTGTGAGTCCGTTTGCTATTCTGGAGTGATTTGATAATTGTTACTAATAACCCTAGCATTTGTTGGGCGTTCTACTGCTCACTCTTTCATGCACCATATCAGGAACACTATCGAGAAACATGATGGCCCCTCAGAATTCACAGCAGATAGCAATTGGAGTGGTCTACCAGAAAGACTCCCTGTGACCCCTAGGATGCAGTCCTTTCTCCCCCCAAGTACAACTACGAGTTTGATCGAGTTCTATTCCAACCATGTAAGTCGTTGGTTTATTCGAGAGAGAAGAAAGGAACTGATTTCGCATTAGGTACGGAGCTTCATTGACATAGTCAACCCAGAAGCGGTGAGCTTGACTTTGTATCGATTCCAGAATAACCCGAATGAGGTTCAGGGACCCGATCGGTGCATTTTCTATTTGGTTCTAGCAGTTGCGCTCGCCTTGGATCCTGGTGATTCAGCACACTCACCGAGCCCAGAATTTAAACACCAGCTATTTGCCATAGCTGAAGGGCTGGCCCACCCAACCCGTACATTCGAAAAGTCCCAGTACCATGATGACGTCCTCTGGCCCCTCCAAGCTCTCGCTTTGATGTCTTTTTTTTTGTTGTCTGTTTCCATGAGGAATACTGCGTACGAATATTGCGGCAAGTCTCATCACATTTGCATGCAGACTAACGAGGCTAACAAAGGTTCAGGTCGAGCCGTTCGAGTTGCCTACGCCCTTGGGATTCATCGAGGCCATGAGTCTGAGATCAATCAGTTCCCCGCCAACGAGGAACTCAGAGTTCTACGACGGAACGTCTGGAGAAGCTTGTTTGTCCTAGACAGATTTCTGGCTGCATCGTTAGGAAGACCGTTCGCTATCTCTGATAACGAATACTCCGAATCCTCCCTTAGACCACCCAACCGACCAAGCAGTCCCAACAAAGTTTCGAAAAGGGACATGCTCGATCCCCCTATTGATGCTTGTAAAATGATTGGTCATATCGTGAACAACATTTATTCATGTGACAAAGTCGCGATCGAGGTTCCGAATCAGATGTTGGGGTACCTAGAAGCTCACCCCAGTTTCCAAAACGATGAATTCTTTACGACAAGCAACTTAATGCCTACGGTATCTCAAATTCATATGCATTTACTTGGTTTCTACACCAATATCCTCCTTTGTCGCCCCTTTTTCCTTTTATCCTTTATGGGGACAAACGCCTCAGATGGCATCGAGACACAAATCAATAGACTTTCTGAAAGATGCGTATCTCAATCGCTTCAAACGGTTGAAATGGTGAAAAGGGGGTTTCATGCGAACCTGTTGTGTCGTTCTGACCCCCTTGCTCTGTAAGTCTGCTGCATATTGTCAGCCTTGAGTATTCGCTCACAAAAGCGCAGCTATGTACTATTTGAAGCGGCACTTGTCTTGCTTAGCAGTACTTATGCAGACATCTACGCTCGAGAGGAACACTTGTCGCTGGTAAAAGACGCAATGTTCATCTTGAAGACATGGTACGCCTCGAGCCCTTATGCAGAGCAGTTCGCTTCCAAGTTGGACTTGTTTCGGCATGAAGTCGAACGCCAAAAACAAGTGAAAGCTATAAGGCAGGCTTCAAGGAGACAGGCTCACAAAGTTGAACGCGAGCCGATGACAACTTACGAGCCTAGTCAGTATCGCTCTCCATTCCATCCAATGCCTCGTGATAGTTTGGTGTCCCCACGTGATAGCCGTCGCGGGTCGGCGACTGCAAACCACGCCATGGTCAAACAAGAAGCCGATGGGTACTAGGGCTCCTTGACATCAAGGCCCTTGTTCTCACCTACCGACTTAAATATGGGTCAATCTTAGTCTTTTGCTGAGTATTCACAAAGTTCACAATTCAGTGATCATAGCATCGACATGGATTAGTCTGCCTTGACCTTTCTTCAAGGTTCAAATTGGGCCGTCCTCGGTGACCTGGCAGCCTAGGCATACAATGGGCCATTCCAAACGTTCAATTGCAGGATGGAACAATAGTTCTACGCAGCCAAGCAAGTGAGAGAAAAGGAGAACCTTATGGATGAGAAGAGTATCGGCAGGCAAATGAAAATAGTTCGGTAAAAGCGGGTGAGCCCAACACTTGGTGTAGGAGGAAGGATTGTCAGTGTGCTGGATTGGGAGGCATATATCAAACACGGTAAGTTAGTTTAATACTACAAGAGCGTTCTTGAGACGCATTTCAGGAACATCTGCCATAGACATCAATTGGAGGCATGCCTGGGTAGCTGATATGTCACTCAACACCACAGAACATCTACGTTAAGCAGCGACTGCTGGCCCTGCATTAACTGAAATCCGCTCTTGACCCATACAATGGCGACATATAGGTTAGAAGTGATGTCCCCCTTCGTTTGAGACTTCTGTTACCGTGATTTTGGTATTAGCAGATACCATTTTGCTTCTTTATCGCACTGTAGTACCATCAACTGCTTAGTACTAGGTATATGATTATGTTGGAAGTCAGTCTAATGCACAATTAACTTCAAATCAGATACATGAGAAAAGATAAGAAACAACAACAGTCAGAGCATATGATCTTCAGCACCGGCCACCAATACCGATCATGAAGGTGAAACCCGGTGAGTTGAAAAATGACTGGTCGCTGTTCAGCTCTAGATGTATGCAATGCAGTTAATACAGTACCAAGACGCTATTTCAACTAATCTTCTGCATTGATGGCATGGCGCATAAACACATTTTTTTTGCATGCTGTTTGCTTGATACATCATATTCCTTCAACGATTCTAGACTGCATTTTGATGCCCGCCTTAGGCTAAAATGACATGCTTGCACAGAATTGCATGCAGGTTTGCTCGCTAGTATTCGCAACGAATCATGCGATGTAACAAGAGAGGAAATGTTTGGATTAGTTTCGGTTCCCGGTACATGGATATATCCCTTCTTCAAGCCACATAACGCACGCACGAAATGCAATACTGCGGCACTTTTTCCCGGCAGGCAATGCAATGCAGTGCAATGCCGTACAGTCTTGCATATGTCTCAGTTTCTCGACTTTGCGGGCGGTGGGCTTATTGTCCATCTGCGTGACACGCACCACGTTGAGTCTGACTGGTTGTTGAGTGAGTACTTTGAGATAACTCTAAACATCAAGAGTCAATATGTCTCTGACTGTTAAGTTGCATCAAATGGTTCTGCTGATGCATCAGCCACCAACAAATTTGCTAAGATATGCACTTCTAGATACAATAGTTCATCTCATATGCACCTCTTACATCACCAGTTCTCGGGCCCGAATCGCCCTCCCTCCGGTACATGAGCTTGTATCGCGGTCCCCTGGACATCCATCGTCGAAGTGACAATATTGTTTCCCCACCAGCTTGGCGGATCTACACCATGCAGCGTAAAGGCAAAGAAGATGAACAACGTCGCTAGGGCGAGACCTAGATCGAGAGCTGACGACGTTAGGAAGTTGAGTCTGGTCCACCACCTGAAGTGGCGCTTCTTGATCCAGAACTGAAAGACGAAGCCAACGATACCCCACGAGAGATAATTCAGCGGTGTTGCAGGCGGGATCGCCCCTGCACCTCCGAATATGAGGGGTGCCATGAGGTATCGCACCGGAGACCTCGGCCATCGTTTGGCTAAGACATAGATAACTATTGGTGTGATGGCACCCAAGATAAAGAAGACGAAGAGGCCAGAGTATACCTGACCAGGGGAGAACATGCGTGCAGGGCCGAGAAGGCCCCAGATGATAGACGCTACTCTCATGTGTCAGAGAACAACAACGCCCAGTCTTGGCATGACTTACCAGCAAAGAAGACACGACCACCAGGACAGGTAAAGTGATCGACCTGGTGGTGCTCGCAGACGTCAGGGATATTTTTCAGGGACAGGTTTAGAACGACGATCTGGATGAAGCACGAGAATGTAGTGGCGACGACTTGAGACAGGAACATGGTTCGAGGGGGGATTTTCATGTAATGTCCGAACTTCAAGTCCGAGACAAAACGAAGTGATTGCGCCCTGGGGTGAGTGTTAGCTAGTCTCGCTCTTTCGGAATTTCGAGGGGCGTGTCTACATTGTGATGTATCCATATGTTTTGAAGCTACAGTAGGTTAGCACACAAGAGTATTGAGGCGGAGGCCGAACGTACATCATGAGGGCTAGAGGTCGACCTGGCTGAAGATATCCATAGATGAACTCTGTCAAGACATTCAAGCCAATTTGAGTGTTTGTAACAGCTTGGATAATGCCTATAGGCAGAGCAAACCCAAAAGAGATGGCTATGGCAAGTAAGAAAGCCCACCAGGAGAGATTAGTTGGGTAGCCCAGTACTGTATAGAACCCAATCAGGAGCATCTACCTCATTGTCAGTGAACTACACAAGAAGAGGCGCTCAGCATCATGACTTACAACAGCAAATAGGGACATATACCACCACGTAGGAGCCTCTTTATACTTTCTCATGAGTTTCATGTGAATATCAGGCTTCTCGTTAGTGCTGTTTCTCCATTGTTGCCAGATCTGCTTTCCGTTGTGGAGATAGGTGTAGACAACGAGTGACGATATAGCAGCGAACGACAAGCCGTAAGAGATGGCAAAAGTGGTGCTTTCCGTGTTAGTCTTGATCATCATTACATGAACAACTTATCATACCTAATAAAAAGGGGTGAGTAGTTCTTGTACTCTTCTTCATCCAATGTGAAGTCCTTCGTGAGAATTCGAGTGGTGTTGTAGCGAGCCCCCGTGTTGTCGTAAGTTCCGGAGTCACTCATGGGCAAATACTCAGCGTACCACGCTCCGCCATAGTGAAGAAAAGATGATCCTATAACGAAGAAGAGAACAACTCCGATGACGGTATTGGCGATGGCGTGCCTTTTCATGATTAGCTACACCTATCAAGAGTTTCCGTCAGACATACCACGGCGGAATGAGCGGCGAGCCAACGTATCCTGCTATTTGAGTCCAGTCAAAGGTGATGGGAAGAAGCGAAACACCTGTCTGCCCTCCGAATAGCTGATTCACAATAGGATTCTGAGGCGCCATCCAGGTGGCCACAGCAAAGATACTCAGAAATTGCGCCAGAAATCCTGGAATGAAGTAGTATACGAAGGAACATGCAGTTACAATGACGAACCACTTGTATCTGTGCATTCTGCCTCCTAGAATGGTAGGATCTGGTGTATCGTTTGTCTCGTACATGGCATTCATAAGAGTTACACCAACAAGATTCTCGGGCCAGATCATGGATGCGGGATAGACTTCTAGGGTTAGTTGAAGGACCATTGTGACATAGTGACAACTTGCCTAAGAACTTGCGTAGCATCCCTGCAATGCCATATCCCACAGACTGCGTGGAGATAGTCAGGAGAAGCTGGAACACAAGACCAAAGTCCTGCTTGTAGAAGATGACCTGTGCAAGGATGATATCGGTAGCATACGCAACAGAGAATGACACACTGGCCATGACAACGATAATTGCGTGTTCCTTAACATTAAAGGGACCAGGGTTCAGAGTCCACGTTATACCAAAAGTGGTGAACTCCCTGTCGGGCACGAACTTCGCCCAGCCATGACCCATAGGCCACGCAACGATTTGAGCGATGAGAGGCCCAATACTGATGGATGGTTGGCGGAGAGAGAATAGGGTGTTCATCGAAGCCCCTACAATGACGAGAAGCATTCCTATAGTCCAAGCTCTAACTGTGTTGCATGGAAGATCTTCGTCGAAGTTTCTTACCGCAGCTCGAACTTCAGGATAAGGGGAGTTTTCTTCCTCTTCGTCATCTGCATCATCGCTGAGCAGCGCTGTTTCATCACCAGACTCTCCTGAACCCTTTCGTCGTGTCTCATACTCCTGAGGTAGATTCGGGTCCATAAGCATCTCATATTCCGAACCTGCTTCATCGTCGTTGCGTGCTCCAGAGGCTGCCCACTCATGGAGGCGATGCTTGAGGTTCTCATTTGATGAGTCCTCAATCTCAAGAGACGTGGATAAGCGTCCACTAGGACCTCCTATACTTTGGCCGACGGCTTCGGCTGGCAATACCGACCCTAGCTTCTTGCTTTTTGGCATTGTGAGATTTGGCTGTTCTCATCCAGGGTTATCGGAAAGTGGGCTATAGTGATTTGCAGCTCATCTAGTTCTTTGGACGATTTAGAGACCCTGGATGCGACATTAGAATCTCAAAGGCATTGCCCTTCTTAGTATGAACTCACTTTATAGAGTGAAATCGATTTGCATCTCATCCGGTATAGGACACGCAGTCTGAGGTGAGGGTGGCCTCAAGCCCTAGACAGAGAACGGACGTGGTTGAGATCGAGCTAGGACATGTATTTTTTCTTAGTTTTACAAAAGAAGGACGTCTCTGAGCTGAATAAAGAGTTTTTGAATGCTTGAGACTCGAGGTGTCGTTGAAGTCGTGTCGTTATGTGAGGGAACTGTCCTTTTGTTTGTACTTTGTGGCGTCTATTGAGGCTCAGGTCTTGACATATATATGCCTGTCCGCAAACAATAATTGACAACAATATAAGCTGTTGGTTCAGCATCAAATAATCAAAGGAACAAATCCTCCAAATAACCCGAAATGGGTAGAGATTTACTCAGGAGGATGTTGTTCAAGATAAGGTTCGGGAGGATTCCCGTTGAACTTGTGAGAGGTACCTCAGACATGCCCCTGTATCAAGATGGCACTAAGCCTGACACGGAAATTCCACTTTGAATAATCCATCGATTTTATACAACATCAGCTCCACTGTAATCACTTGGACCTGTATAAATTCACTTGATTTGTATCAAGATTTCTATCCGATTCAACTGTTACCTTGTGACTCTCATTCTGGACCTGCTACTCGGAATGGGTTTATGATGCGTCGCGTCGTAGTGACAGGCCTTGGAGCCATCACGCCCTTGGGAGTTGGCGTAAGGCGAACATGGACTCGTCTTATTAACAACGAATGCGGAATCGTCAGCGTCGCAGATCTCGAGCCTCAGGCACGATGGAAAGAGTTGACGAGCACAGTCTCTGGGTTAGTGCCCAGTGGTGATGGAGAAGGACGATGGAGGGCATCAGACTGGGTCAATGCAAATGAGCAAAGACGAATGTCAAAATTTACACAATATGCCATCGCAGCTAGCGACATGGCTCTCAGGGACTCAGGGTGGGAGCCGAAGAGCGCAGAGCAGCAGGAGGCCACCGGTGTATGCCTTGGAAGCGGTATTGGAAATCTAGACGAGATTTACGAGACCAGTTTAGTGCATCATCAAGACGTGAGAAGCCATTCAGTTATTGTCGAACCTATGCTAAATATGTGGCAGGGCTACAAGAAGGTGTCTCCGTTATTTGTTCCCAAGATTCTTATTAATATGGCCGCCGGCCATGTGGCCATGAAATACGGCTTCCAGGGCCCCAACCACACAGCTACCACGGCTTGCACGACTGGTGCACACTCAATCGGAGATGCAGCACGATTTATCACCATGGGAGACGCCGATGTGATGGTCGCCGGAGGTTCAGAATCATGTATCCATCCCTTGACTTTCGCTGGCTTCGGCAGAGCAAGATCTCTGTCCACAGCATATAACGACAATCCCACAGCAAGCTGTCGTCCGTTTGATGCTGACCGCAATGGCTTCGTTGTTTCTGAAGGTGCTGCGGTGGTGGTTCTTGAAGAATTAGAGCACGCCAAAGCACGGGGAGCCCATATATATGCTGAAATCAAGGGCTACGGCTGCAGCGGTGATGCTCACCATATGACAGCACCGCGGGAAGATGGCCATGGTGCATATCTTGCTATGAAGAAAGCACTCAAAAGTGCAGGCATCAAGCCTTCACAGGTCGACTACATCAACGCACACGCAACAGCAACTCATGTTGGCGATGTAGCGGAAACGTCGGCCATCAAACGGATCATGCTGGGCGAAGAGGGACATCAGAAAGAGTCGGATGTCACAGTCAGCAGCACCAAGGGCGCAGTCGGACATTTGCTGGGTGCTGCTGGAGCTATTGAGGCTTTATTTTGCATCCTAGCCATTCATGAGGTATGTAGCTTCCAAAGCCGTAAAGACGCATTTACTGATTATTTCCAGGGAGTCGTACCCGCAACATTAAACCTCCAGAAGCCAGACGTGGGAGCTGCCTTTAATTTTGTGCCAAATGAAGCACAAGAGAAGACAGTTGGTGTAGCTGTATCCAATAGCTTTGGCTTTGGCGGTACAAACAGCTCATTGGTATTTTCCAGATATCAATGATGTTATCGTAAAATGTTAAGATGCAAAATAGCTGTATACTATTGTATTTCTGCTGATCAAATTCCTCTTTCTTCTCAGTAACGGCTTGATTGATATGTAGCACAGTAAATACAGTGCACTTCGCACCATATTACCGAGAGCCGAACCAGTCACAAAATTTCAGATTCAACTTACTAGCTTAGGATCCAAGGGTCCATGACGATAACACTCCAAGTGCCTCTCATCCCGCCTTGCCCAGGCCCTTCACGCCAAATCTCCCTATTGAACATACTCTCACGATGAGCATGGCCTGCGAGACATGTCGAACCCAGGCCCGGACCGTCCTCCGGGCTGCAATGCGAGCCGGCGCATCACGAGCCGCTGCACCGACGACGAGGAATTTCCTTCCACCCGCTGCGGTTGTTACTCGACGACACTTTAGCAACACGAGCTCGAGAAGTCTCCTCAAGGGTATCGGAAAGTCTATGGCGGAGCCGTATCGTGTGTTGGGTGCGACGGAGCAGCTTTTCAAGGCTTCAGCGAAGGCGGCGGATTATCATATCACTGAGAAGGAGAGAAAAGATGATCAGGTGCAGCTTGCGGAGGATGGTGAAGAGATTGGACACTCTCTGAACCCTGATAGTCCCTGGCATCACAGCACGTCTCTCAACAACCTCAAAGAATCGTCCCATGCTAACTTTCACAGCCTTTAAACTTCCTCCAACCTTCAGCACCTGGTCCCACGTAACCATGCTTCACCTCTACCTAATCAACACCCGAATACGCTGCTTCGACCGCGAGAGCTTCCAAAACTGGCAGCACCAGCTCACAGACCACTTCTTCTTCGAGTGCGAGAAGAAGATGCACATCGATCACCACATCACATCGAGCGCCCTCCGCCAGCGATACCTCAAGGACATTTTCGTTCAGTGGCGCGGTCTTCTGCTAGCATACGACGAGGGTCTCATCAAGGGCGATGCGATGCTAGCAAGTGCCATCTGGCGAAACCTGTTCAAGGGTTCTGCTGATGCGGACCCCAGAGCTCTTCTTGCTATCGTGGGCTGGATGAGATCGACACTGTTGCAGTTCGAGGCTGTTTCGGATAATAACCTTCCTGCGCAATTACCGGCGATTATGGCCAAGCCGGTGGATGTGTTCTGGACGAGATTGGAGAAGCAACTTGGTGGACAGCAGGAGGATGGTCTTCCTGCTAAGGAGGTGAAGGAGGAGCCTGTATCAACAGAGGAGACAGCCAAGGCTTCAGCGAACTAGAGCGCGGAAGGAAGATTTGTACTATCAGATGGATGTATGGGTTACATGACAAAAAAAAATAGAACGGGCGGGCTGTATGAATAGGGCATTGGATGAGGGTATCTTCTTAGGCATGACGGTTGTATATGAATAATTCCCTGATGATATTCCACCTCATATATATGTTCTTTTGTTGTGATTATCTCTGTATGGTCAACTAATCATGCTTCTCCCACATTTGAAACTCATACTTTGTACCAGCTTCTTCCTGGCCACCCTCTTCAATCTCTTCACCTGTCCACTCCTGCAACTCCTCTCTAGACTTTCTCTCCCACGATCCATCCTTCAAGTCGACAGGAAAGAAAGTATCGCAGTCAAAATCACGCTCAATACTCGTGAGAAGGATCCGTCGCGCTTCTGGCAGTCTGAGAGCGGCGTCATAGATCTGCGCACCACCGATGACGAAAATTCGACCGACGTCGCTATGAGCACGGGCGTATTGAAGAGCAAGTTCAAGAGATTGGACTCTCACGGGTTCAGAGGGCTCAAATTCTCCGGGAAGCCTTGAGGGTGCGGAGCGGGAAATGACAATGTTGAGACGGTCTTTCAGAGGCCGGAATTTGGTGGGGATTGAGTCCCAGGTTTTGCGGCCCATGATGACTGCGTTGATAGACGATGAGGAGGCCTGGTCGAGTCAGTACATGACTCTCGTGGTCTTTTCAATGCAGCGATAACACAGCGATGTATAGCTAGCAAGGTAAGGGTAATATATACCTGTGGTGGCACCCGAGTTGTGACACGCGCAAAGTACTTCATTTCTTTGCGTAGACCTTGCCAGGGCATTGTTCCATGGAGGCCAATGCCCATGTTGCGCGTGGCCGCGACTATGAGATTCAATTCGAGAGACTGCATTGCTCAAGATGTTGATGATGAATCTGTGAGGTCAGAGTTGGAGGTTTGATGAGTCTTAAGTTGCTGAGTGGGTTTGTGTGACGGTGATGGTACTAATGACACCTGAGACATGGCATGACGATATATCGCGTATTTATTCTACGTCTTTCACTTTTCTTACGTTTGGAAGTAATAGGTCGCGTTTCTTTTCATCTGCAATAAATTCCGTCTTCATTGTTGGTACAAATCCAGTTCCAGGCTTATGATTTCTTTCTGTTAACCACCAAGCTTATCGAGTGAGGCTCCCCTCACAACTTTGATGGAGGCAAAATCTCAACATCCTTGAAAGGAACTCCCAAAAACCGATAAATATGGTTAAATCTGCAACGTCAGTTTCTGCTTTCTTTCCTTTGCCGCATTGGCGACTTACCTGTCACTTCCAAAGAAAGCCTCGGACTTGCTATCATCGCGGGTCACAATCAACCAAGGAGCTCCAAAAGCGCCCTTCTGAACCGCTTCACCAGTAAGATCTTTGACCCTCTCCTTCATAATCTCTCTTCCATTCATGATCTTCTCAACATCTTCATCAGAGAAAAGCTTCTTGCCAGACCCTCCATCAAGCTCATCCGTTGCTTCCTTGAGAGCTGCAATGAGCTTCTCGTCCTCGGCAAGATTGACATGAGGAGGCAGCCATATCTTGTGAAAGAGGAATCGGATTGCAGCGAGATAAGTTGACTCTGGGTAGTTCTCCTTGATAAAGTGTAGGGCGCGGAGAGGTGACACGGTCTTTGCGATGGCAACGATATCGGGTGGCGAGCCTTGATAGGGAACCCCAAGACGCTCAGCAGCGCGGAATGAATCTCTAGCAAGATATTCCCCCTTGGCCTTGAGAACCCATGGAGGACGGTTTCCTAATCTATGTAAGATGAAGTCAAGGTATTCGGTTCAATATAGTTACCTGATGTCTGCATAATGCCGCCCAAAAAGACAGGGATGAAACTATAAAAGTCAGCGATTTTCTCAAAGATATGGATAGGCATTAACATACTTCACTTTCACTCCATGAGCAGCGAGTTTGCTCATGTTCTGTCTCAAGTCCGCATATCCTACATAACTGTAGAATGACACTATTGCATATCAGTGCTACCCAAGAAATAGGGACATTAGATGACTTACCAATGTCTAGGTAACAGTCGATACGTCCACCCATTTTTAGCACAATGTTTCTCTTTGACGTTATTCGATGAGTAAATGACGAGACGTGTACTTGTAGGTACCTTTCCAAGGCGTACCTCAGGATGCTTTATTAAACGGATCTCGGCCCCTGGTCGGTGTGGGGACTTCCCCGTGCCGAGGCTCGGGGAAGGTGGAGGTTGGGGTGCATCGGACTTACACCTTTCAGGACATTTGATCTATAAGCAGATCGTCAGTATTTATACAAAGTTTCAAGTAACAAATCTCTTGGTGAAACAATTATCCACAATGGTATCTAAGAAACCTGTTGCTCTTGTTGTAGGCGCATCTAGAGGCATCGGCCGTCAAGTCGCCGTTGACCTCGCCCGCAATGGCTACGCTGGTATGTCAAGCTTCTCTGTATTTATTGTACTTATGAAGCTAACACTTTAAAGTTGTTGTTGCTGCAAAGACTATCAGTGATCTTTCCAATCTACCAGAGCCCTTTCCTCCAAATCCCAACTCTTCCGCTTCTACCATCACAACAGTTGCTCGCGAGATTACTTCTGAGGGAGGCGATGCTACTGCTATTCAGGTCGACGTCCGCTATCCTGAGAGTATAGATGCTCTTGTATCGAATACTATCTCCGTGAGTTTACCAAATTGCTCTTCCTTCTGAATCTCCTTACTAACAATCCCAGACTTATGGCCGTCTAGATGTTCTCATCTACAACTCAGGCGCCATCTTCTGGGCTCCTGTCTCGTCGACTCCCGTAAAGCGCTTCCAGCTCATGCAGCGCGTCAATCCAGAAGGACTCTACGCAACGGTTCAAGCTGTTCTTCCTCATATTTCTTCTTCAGGCCGAATAGTTGTTGTCAGCCCACCTATCTATAGTCGTTTCTTCCGCGGCAAGACTGCATATGCTATGGGCAAGGTTGGTATGAGTGTTCTTACAAAGGGTCTTGCCATGGACTTTGAGCGCGAGGGGAAGAAGGATATGGCTATCACATCTATTTGGCCAGCTGTGGTATGTTGGATCTGATACCTTGAGCTTGCTTTGACAACTGACATATTAGGCTATCGAGTCGGCGGCTACAGAGAAATTCACAGCCAAAAACCCAGAGGAAGCCAACGATTTACGAAAGGCAACCATCTTCTCCGACGCTATCCTCGAGATTCTCAAAGCTTATCCAAGCGTCGTGAACGGCGAGCTCCTCCTGGATGAAGACTTCCTTCGCGAACATGCAGGAATAACCGACTTTTCCAAATACAATGTTATTTCAGGTGCCTCACCACGGAGGATCATGCCCCAAAGTCTCCCAGACTTGACCGTAGCAGAGCAAGCAGACGAGGGCAAACGGTACGACAGCACAAAGGATAAATCCAAGCTATAAAATTATTGAAGATCGCTATTGTTTCAATATATGTAGGAAAAAAGAGACCGTTGTACAGGTAGCTAATAACACGGAAAAAATGAACCTGCGCAGCCATGATATCCTCTAGAACACACATCTAATACCTCCTTGGCCATGGAAGCTGCGTTCACCAAACTCCTAGACATGATTACAAACGTACACCCGACTCTTTGAAACCCCTCCTTTCCATTCCTTTCCTTTCCTTTCCCTGCCATTTTACAAAAACACATATCTCCCGAGATTTTATGGTGCGCCAGCCATCAATAGGGGATTTGGCTACCTGGTCCCACTCCTTGCATGCCATCAATGTCCTCCATTACACTGTTGAACACGTGCATGATTTGGTCAACGACTCTGCTGCGGTTCCACTCATTTCTTGTGCGCCATATAGCGTCCATGAGCTCACGGTTGATTTGTTCAAGCTGCTCAATAGTACAGCCGCTTGTCGCGTCCGTTAGGTTCTGAAGGAATGCATCTATCTCGCCTCCAGCGAAAGGTTGAGAAGCGGAAGTGGATGAACCTGAGTTTCGAACCGACTGGTATTCATCAGAAGTCTGATCATTGAGGATGTTGGCCATTCCGCCCACACTCTGAGCCTTGAAACCGGATGATCGCTGCGAAGGTGGACTACCAGAGATGCCCGATCCTTGCATAAGGTTACCCCCTGCCGCAGCAGCCTGAGCTTGAGAGTGCAACCAAGAGTCTTCTCCAGAAGTGTTGTGCCCGGCTACGAGTAGCGTGTCTGGGATGTCGACCTGGCTATCATCCTCAACACCTCGGTTCTCAGCGTGGCCACCATTTGTCATTTGACTAAAGTTTGACGAATGGTGAGTTGATGGATCTGAGGTTTTGGTTGTTGAAGCCTCGTTGATAACAGCTGATGGTGAAACTCCTGGAGGGAGAGTAGTCACTACTGACTTCTGTGAGATCTGGGTCATGCCAGTATGAGCCACGCTGGGGTCATGAGACTTTGGTGGAGGCCCCATGTCAGACATAGCCTGCGTATCATCGTGGACACCACTCATCTGGACATCTTCTCCCAATGGGTGAGTGAGGCCATTACTCAAGGGGTGTGATGAATCCTGACCAGAGGTGCCATGACCATTCGAGAGTGGGCTTCTAACTTGGAACCTGGCAGTTGTCCTCGATCCTGGCACGGCTTCTCCCAGAGTAACAGGGCCTTGAGAGTCGCTATCATTACCACCCAGATCAGATTGCACACGGTCTACGACAGACTGCATAGCTTTTCGCTTTCTCTCTTTCTCAGTAGCATCCTTGGCGCGCTGAACTTGGCGTCTATACAGCGCCTCCCAGTCAACTTGAGAGGTTTGGTTTTCGATACTAGCGACATCAACCTCGACGTTGCTGAGGAGTTCATTGGCCTTGAGAGTTCGCTCCTTATCTCCAATATTTTTGGCGTCTTTTGCAAGAGCCTTAATATCGAAGAGAAAGTCCTTTGGGCGGGCATAGAAACCGTTTGACAAGCGCTCCTCGATGGTGGTTGTCTCAAGGTTATAATAACACTTCCCAGATGTGGTATCTTTGAGAACGTCGTTGTCGTACTTGTCCTTGACGATCTCATATGGTCGACGTTGTCCAGCTTCAAGGTCCGGACGCACATAATTGGGGTCCGACTCGGCGAAGAGATAGTCGATCTGAGTTTGAGGGATGACAGGCTGCCTGAACTTCTTGTACTTTCGATTGATCTGATCCATAATGGGTTGAAGCTGGATCTTGAGAGCATTGAGAAGCTGGTGATCTTTCTTCTGTGCAGCCTTCATATCAGCCTTGGTAGGAGGCGGTGGTTCAATTGGAGGAGCCACGGGAAGCTCCTCGAGGACCCTCTTCTTCCGATTTTCAGGGTCGGGGAACTCGCGGGGTTTCTTCTTAACATATTGCAACGTTGTGCTGAAATATTCCATTCGAGAATGCTACAAAAGTTAGCACAGGAGCCCCATTTCACAAATGTCTTACTTACCAGATCAGGTTTCTCAATTTTCATTTGGTTCTTCTTTGCGAATCCAAAAAAGTCGCGGAAGAGTTCACTGGGAAGCTCTTCTCTATCACCCTCTGCTGTCGCGAGAAGAAGAACTGGATCAGTAGGAGGAATAGATCGTAACATAGTCTTGAAAGTTGTAAGAGCAAGAGTGTTGTGTAGTGCCATATACCAAGCTTCGATGTTAGGGATATAAATAACGCTAGGTTTGTGTCGCCTGACTTCCGTAAAGAGACCGACAATGACCTGCTCCATAGCCTGCCGACGTTAGTCTGTAGTTTCCCTTGTGAGTGCACAAACTTACTCTTCCATCACCCAAGATGCTGGGAAGATCAAAATTCTGAACATGAACCCCCTCGAAATGGTGAAGAATGGCAGAAGCAATGTAACTCTGTCCCATACCGCTAACACCATATATGATGAAGCGAGGGCGGAACACTCTGGATCGTTCAAACTCTTGGTGCATGGTTTCTCTACCAAAGCCATGATCATCGTCATCGAACTGCTCGTACATGGCTTCTTGAAGAGCTGTCATCTTCTTCCTGCGAGGCAACAGGTCATCAAGGGCATTCTTGGCTTCGTTAAACTGTTTGCGTAGTAGCGGCTCTATCGATTTGGGAAGTGGTTTAGCGCCAGATGTCGCTGATCGTTCAGAGGAGGGAATAAGCTTCTTAATAGACAGCATAAAGTCAGTGGCATGAACGCCAATCTTCTCGGGGTCGACCACAAGCTTTTCCTTGGAGGCGTAAATTTGGGGATAGGTTCGCTGAATGGCATTGAGAGCTGCTTCAGTACAGAGAGCTCGTAAATCAGCACCACCATAGCCCTTTGTGTTCTCGGCTAGGGAATCTTTGAACTTCTCTGATAGTCCCCAGTCTGCTGTGTGAATGTTGAGAATTGACTTTCGCCCTTCGATATCAGGCAACGGAAAGTAAAACTCTCGGTCGAATCGACCAGGTCGACGAAGAGCAGGGTCGATATTGTCAGGTCGATTGGTGGCTCCAATAACAATGACTTGACCACGACCGTCCATGCCATCCATCAATGCCAACAGGGTTGAGACAATGGAAGCATGGATCTGTTCCTGCTTGCTGGAACGAACCGGCGCAAGACCGTCAATCTCATCGAAGAAAATGATACTGGGCTGAGTTCTGCGCGCTTCCTCGAAGAGCAATCGAAGCTGTTTCTCGGCTTCACCCACCCACTTGCTCAGGGCATCGGCACCCTTACGCATGTAGAATGAGATCTTACGACCGCCGGAGCCAACTGAGTTGGCCAGAGCACGAGCAAGCAGCGTTTTACCTGTTCCAGGAGGACCATGGAACAAAACACCACGAGGTGGAGTGACGTGGAATCGTGTGAAGAGCTCGGGGTAGAGCAAAGGAAGCTGCACCATTTCCTTCAACTGGTCGATATGTCCCTGAAGACCACCAACCTTGCTGAAGTCAACGTTCAGGTCAACACCAAGAGGGTCAGCATCCGCAAGGGCTTTGCGGTCCTTGATCTTGCCAACGTTGGGAGCGCCAGCATCGGGGTTTAGGCCAGGGACACCGGGAAGAAGCCCACCGTGAGTCGCAGCTGTCGGTGTCATACCGACATTACCAGCTACACTAGAGCGATGCACCATCTCATCGTCGCTGCTGTCTGAATCGACCCCGCCAGCTGCGCCAGTACCCCAAGGCCCATTAAGAAGGGATCCAGCTCCACCGCCGCCCCCAAAAGGTCCAAATGTGGTGTTGAGGCTGCGTTCCCAGCCTTGACTGGCACCGCCACGTCCTCGGCGCGAGCGCGATTGTGCAGCAGGAGCCTCAACTTCTTCCTCTTCAATATTAGCCGAGGTGAGAGGAGGCATGTAATAATTCACGCGTGTTCTCGCTCGCCGAGTGCTTTCCTGGTACACAATGGGTGATTCTTTCCTCGGGCGACGGCGACGAGAGCGCGAGTCCTGCCTAAGTTCTCGTGCCTCTTCATTCAGCTCGTCCAAGTCAAATTCGGGTTCATCGTCTCCAGAGTCCCCACCACGGCGAGATCTGGCGGGTTGGGAACGTCGGCCGCGGGGAACCGGGCTATCAACGTCGTCGTCATCTTGAGGTAGGGGCTTTTCTGCACCGGAGCCCTCTGCATCGTCAGATTCGTCGCCTGGTTCGAAGTCACTGCTGACTTCTTGAGACTTTTTGCTCGATTTGCGGGTTAGTCGGCGCGGCTTTCTAGGTCCAGCATCCGACTCAGCTTCTTCCGGTACTGCAGAGGCGTTGGCGCGGGAGCCACGGGTTCGGCGAGTGACAGGCACATCATCCTCATCATCCTCCTCCTCTACCGTCTGCACAGGCGCATCTTCTCCAGGTGCATCCTGATCAGCAGCATCTAGCATTTCTTGATCAGCCACTTCTTTCTTTTCAATCTCTTCAGGATCTTGAGATAATTCGTCGGGCTGGTCGGCTTCTCTGACTTCCTTAAAGCTGCTTTCCTGTGTAGCCTCTTGAATCGTCTCGGGGGCATTCTTGAGGCCCTTAAACCCACGGGTAGCTCTCGTGCTCCGAGCGAATGTCTCGGGGCTTCTGCTTCGCGAATCGCGTGACGGGACGGCGTGTTTCCCAGAATTGGAAAGTTCGAGGAACTCTTCAGCTTCCTCTGTATGAGCTCGAGTAGTCCTACGAGGTGCAGGCAACTTGGAGTTGGTGAGTTTCAACTTGACAACCCTGGATCTAGTTGACCTGGCAGGCTCCTCTACTGGCTCGCCTTCAGCGTCGTCTTCTTTGACATCTTCGTCGTCGTCAACTTTGATATCCTCATCACCTGGCTTATCAGATTCATCGCCAGTAGCTGATGCTTCTTCTTCGCTACTTTCTGCGTAGTTGCGGGGCTGCGTGGCAGCTTTTCTGGCGCGACGACCAGCGGCATTCACAGGAGCAGCATCATCCTCTTCTTCGTCGTCGTCATCGAGGAAATCGTCCTCGTTGCTATCAGAGACTTCATCCTCGTCATCATCGATGTCCGAACCCAGGTAACCGTTCCTGCGTCGGCGACTGGGTTTTCCGCTGCGTGAACGGGAGTGCTTCTTTGTGCTTTTTCGGGGTGGTCCAGCTTCCGAAGGGTCGAAGTTTTCGTCTTCGGGATCGGACTTGTTGGGATCAAAGTCCTCGAGGACTCTTTTGCGTTTGCTAACCATGGTTGTTATGGCGTTTGCGCGTAAATATGATGGAACGTTATCGGCGACGGGTATAATTGAACTTGGCGGTTCTGTACACAAAGGGAGGTCAACCAAGGGATGCCAACAGGGTGGCAACAGTCACAGCCATAAGCGCGGACCTTGCATTACATTCATCGAATCGTCGCGTTCCTTTTGATGAATTTTTGGGGGGTAAACTCACCTATATGCGCGTCTAGATATGATTTCACGTCAAAGCATGCATGGGCGCGGCCTGGGTCGCGGTTGAGCTTGTGGCGCTCAAGATCGGCGCAAAGACATCAAGTAGAAAACAAGCCAAACAACCAACTCGCGTAATGTCGCTGATTGAACTGGCTGATGCTGATGGTATATTCAAAGCAAACGCGGTCAAAATAGGGGATGGAATTTGGGGGTTTGCCGCGTGAAGTGAAGGTTTAGTTACGGATACCAAACGACAGGTTAGCAATGTGGACCCACTTTCATTCAGGCAGTTGTGGTTCCAGTCTCTGATTGGTGGGTCACCACCAATTTCAATGTGATCGCAGTTTAATTGTAGCTTGATCTACGAAGCTCTCATGACGAGAACAAAACGACGAATTCTCAACATGGCTTGTTTAATGGCTTTGGGGACTTTTTTATTGTCGATAAGGTCAGTTTCGGCCTCAAATTCGTTTTCCTCGCATTTTTGACCTTACTCAAGCCCATCTGCACTTTCAATTCTTGATCATATTTTCCAAAATGCTCACATATAAATTCGTTCTATCCCAGCTCGTTCCCGGTAGTCAGCTTGATTTAAAGCTCGGTATCGTTGTAGGGCTGAAGACGTTGACAGCATGGTGCATGCGCATTACCCCGGAAAATTTATGCCTTACAATTTAGGCAGCACTACACAATTAGGATCTCACGAACCACAACAATAGATCACACATGATCATCGATAAGCTATTGAGAGGGGTTTATGGCTACATGCGTTTCACTGAGTAATGATTATATGGAAATTGGAGTTCGTGAACCCATGCGCTTGGTATATTCTACTGGACCTATTGCACTGTATTGTCATTGACACATTATTTTAATTGCAAAGGGGCGATCCACGGTATCCCCTTTGAAGCTATGATCTAAATATGATGAGCCATAGTCCATACATATGACAGAGAATAAATAGAAATTACCCGTAACACAGGAGATGAGGGGATCGTAAGAAACGTCAACCCTTATCTATTGGACACCGCGTATAAATAGCTTGGTCTAGATCTCTGCTCGGCTGTTGAACCGACCTACCCTGGTGTTTCCAGGAATACAACGGGAATAGTCACATTTTAATCGTAATATTCCCGGGCCCTGAATACCCTCGTAGTCGGATGCTCGGCCAAACATTACGCGTCCCAGGTCTTGGCTCATAATCGCCAAGACTAGCCACGCAATGCGAAGATCGTTCCGAATGCGAAGATCTTCACGATTCGTGAAACGGAAAACACGGCCTGATCAGACTTTTGTTTTCTTCTTGTACATCACACCAAATTTAGAAACAGGTTTTAACAGATTTTGTAAAAATTTGTATCGAATTCATGGACTCATTGTAATAGGTATTGTTACACAAAAATGGTATCATGTCTCTTGTGGTACAGTCATTCCCACCCCGACTCCTAAAAAAGTTTCCCTAATTGCGCCTGGTTGGATGGACAATTGTCTTTAACCATACCAAAGACGCCACGCTTCCCAATGAATGAGAGTGTCCGTCCCGTACCAGCCAGTGACGATGAGTGAGTGTGAAACGACCAGCACAAGGTGTTATGTTGCTTTGGCGTGATTAGGCGGTCATGCTATAGAGCTGGTGATGCTGCAGGGCAGGGTTTCTTTGTTCTTGTTCGTATGTGCTCGTACAGCTGACACTTCAATCCTTGCCCAACATTGCCCGGGCGAGATCAGCCAGAGAAGGGCCGCCAAAGAGGAACTGGCTTGAATGGCGGCCACAGTAGGTAACATTGTTGACTGGCTGAGGAGCAGCCTTGAACCAAGAGCGGGAGGCTTTGGTTGTGGAAGATGCCGTAGATTGGGTCGAGAACTCGCTGGAGTATGAGTCTGTTCGTTGCTGAAATAGCTTTGTTAGTGGGGTCCAGGCCAATTCTGAGTTCAGTGTCACATACCTTAGACTCCATGAGGGGAATTGGCTCAGTGCTTCGTCCACGCTGCTCCTCAGAAGAGGTTCTGGTGCGAGAGGATCCGAAAGTCATTGTGATGTTTGTAAAGTTGAAGAGTTGTATGTGGTGTATAGTTGAAGTAATTGCTCGACTGTCTTAGTCTGCTGGGTATAGGTATCGTAGATGTATCGTCTATTAACCTTCAAGGTAGTTGTATTCAAGGCACTCCTGGTGCAATCTAAAAGATGTTCAAGGAGAGTTTGTTTGTTTATGAAGGAACTGATTGATGATGATGAGAATAAGATAGAATCATCAAGGGGGGAAATACTCCCTTAAATAAAAGTTCTTGTCAACAATGCTTCTGCGGCTGATCTACCCCAAGCTGTACCAAGACACGCCAACCCTAGTTGCTACGTAGCAGATGCCGCCCTATGGAGCGACGCTAAAAATGCCTGTAGTCAGACGAAGGCTTGGCTAGCTTGGCTGTTCTTGGGTATGACGTGCCGGTTTGGATAGCTCATGGATTCCGCGGGGTCCAATTGAAGATACGATGCGACCTTGTGGCTCACCTTTGACATTGATCGTCGTGCAGGTAGCCATTCAGGTGTAAACAAGGAGTCAGTGCTGAGTACGAGTGATACGACAAATATTACGATAGGGTCAATCGGAAAGTCGCATGATAAGGGAGTAAGACACTGCCGTGATACAGTTATTCGGCATTTATTGTGATGAGCAGTAAATAGCTCAACCATAGCCAAGTCCCTTACTTTTGTCCATCCCTTGGTTCCCCTTATCTCTTCTCCCCTCACTTCCCATCCAGCGGAATTCCAATGACAACATGTGGAGCCTACGGACGGCACTGGTCGGCCGAGATGCTGACATAACCCCGGACCGTCATCCGCCGGGTGGAGACCGGTTTCCCCATAATCGGAAGCACCGAAGCATCGGCACCGTTTATCCTGCCCGCCAAGAGAGAAAACAAGAGCCTCGTGACCATGTCTCCACCAAAACCCCATTTCCAGAAGCTGGCTAGAAGGAATTCCATGCATGTAAGATTGACGGTCTTGGTAATGATTCGCCCATCCGTATCAGATAATGTCGAGATAAGATCAAGGTCTGTCACACAGAACCCGGGCGTTCTCTCAGCCTTGGGCCAAGAGAACAAACTGTTGCTTGGCGGGGGGCTTCTCATATCTCCGATGCAACCTCATTCTGGCTTGGTGAAGTCATGGAGAATTATCATGAGATACGTGGGTCGGGATCTCGTTGGTCGATTGAATATTGGCATTTTTAGCGTATGCATTATTTTGCTGCCTGATGGCTTTTGGGATAGATTGTCATAGCAAGCATTTCAGGGTTCCACGTCAGATGCTTAATCGTACAAGCAACTGAATCAGATCTGCACATTGGCTGATTTGGTTGCACACGTACGCATTTGTTAGCAACTTCACCTGATATCAGCCTTACTATCCTCAAAAGTGGCTTACCCTAAGCTCAATTTCGCCAAATAAACTCAATTATCCTACGAACCTTTGTGTCGGTACGCAACAAGCAATCAAGAGTCCAGCTGCTCAAAATAGCTATGCGAGAACTCTTTTTAACCAAGAGATAGTGTAGGAACGTTGCATCGCGGCGTCTTCCACTACTGAGAACCTTGAGCAAAAGACACGGTCTAGAGCGTAGGGCAGACTGACGAGCTGCAGCCACGTAAGCCCAAGCTCTTATTTTTAGTGAAACTATTGCAAGGGATGACGATGTAGCCTTGAGCTGAAAGCCACAGTTGCGAGTGTCAAACGGCACTTTCCAGCGAGGAGGTTATGATCCGATTGACCTTGCTTTATCAGGTTGGTGTCTTTTAATTGACGTGTTATAGACCCTGCGATGACTCTTCTCCAGGGACCGAGCAGTGATGAGCTCTTAGACCGTTGCATCGTTTGCTCTAACGGCCACGCCGTCAATTACGTCGATAGGTTGCATCTCACAATGGTAGCATCTGCTTCATATCCAAAGAAACTCTCACCAGTCTCTATCAAGAAGCGTTCGTCATCTTGGCAACATCTTCTTTGGAACTAAGTTGCCGCTCGACCCTTGGCTATCATCTTTATTGACAACTTTTTGCATTTTGGAGTATTCACGGCAATTTCGAGATCAAGGTTTCGGCCCATGATCCATCCCGATTTCGTACCTGCCTATATCAGCCCTATCTTGCGTGCTGGGAGTCTCAGATCTTCGGGACGTGCTGAGAGGTGGATGATACGGCCCATCTGATTTAATCTTGGTACTTTTGTCGTATGATTTTCCTTTCTCCTTGTCATTCAGTGGAGTAGCTAGTTCTCTCTTCATTGAGGAGATAAGCAGGCCTCATCTGAGTAGCACCGAAGGAAACTTCCGTGAGGTAAGCATCACAATTGTTGCTACGAGGTTTTATAATTTGGATCAGTGTGGTATTATCTTGGCCAATGCGAATGTCTTGTATATTCTTTGCTCGAACTAGACGAGTGAAGATATCTTGTTAGATCTAGAATGAAACTTATGAATGATTCGAGCAATGAAGGAGCCACTGCCAGGTATTAGCCTTTTGACTGAAACTTATCACATACTTGACCTTAGTCCATGACTGACGCTGGAGCCGGACCGAAAATTTGGATGGTCGTGGGTAAATACTTCGTGATAAATCGAACAGCCATGGACAAATCACCGCTTGTGTTGTACTCAGGCGAGTTCTCCCGGTTGAACCACTTAGTGTCTTGAAATTCATTGGAGAGCATATCATTCAAGTAAATGTCAGTTACTGTGCAACGTGAGACTTGCCATGATAGAAGTACCTAGTCTATCTCTCTCCGAATATTTCCTCGAAACCTTGTGAGGAAGCCAGACATCGAACCAGTGAGCGGCCCAGTTGACATACATTTCGAGGTCGCTTAAAGCGAATGGGCCAACAAAATTTGAATTGAGACATGACAGAACTGATGTATTTTATTATTGGCTACTCCAGCTGCTTACCTTTCGAGCCCGTCGTTACACAACGCTCCGGAAGTGGACCTAAACCTACACCTTGAGAAAAGGAGACCGTATTCAAATAGAGACCGCCTGAGGAGGATGTCATTGGGGGTGGATAAGAATATCTTGTTGCAGATGGATAGAGTTGTCTATCTACAAGTGGTCGTACCAATTTACATGTGATTGACCATGCAATCGATGCGACGTCGTCGTATAATTCGCACGTATTGACCAGAGGCAGCGTGACATGTGAATACACCATGTGAAAATTCTTGTCCATCGTACATTTGACACAGATATACTACTAGAGTGTTGTACATAGCATGAGCAGTCAAAATGTATCGCAATCATAGATTCTGGCAATTTGTACTGCTGAAGTAAAGCGAACTGTTGACATTGGCGGCTTGTTACAAAGGGAGTCCCCAATTCCTGGAATGGCAAGCTCTAAAGCTTGCTCGTGTTTTATTTACAAAATGGTTAGTTTCTGTCTGCGTCCAACTGATAGCGGGTTTGCTGAGGTGGCAAGACCTTTGATGAGCGACAGGAGTGCACTCGTAAATAAGACGAGTGATATTGGGATTGACCTCGACTATCCATGGTTTTCCATCTCAGAACAGACTCGCTACGAAATAGAAACTACCATGAGATTATATCTGTCACTGGTTATGGCTTGTAGAGTTCATATGAAAGCCAGTAGCTCTTGGTAGGTATTGGACGGCAGGGTTGTACGACTTGCTACACCGTGTCTTTCATAGATCAAACATTCAAGATACAAGTAGACCCTCACCGGAAGTCTGAGTTTATCCTCCATCGTAATACAATACATTGCTGCACATGCTGATGGGAACAACGTGCTCGTTCTCCCTGACCCGTCGCTCGTAACTTCTTTTCTATTCAGAACCCCGATCCAAACCCAACTGTGTTTACGCTTAGGTAACATCACTTATGAGCTTCTTAGATATGGGTGTTTCTTTTCAGGAAACTCGACTCTAATGATCAAGCGTCTGCATCTTATTACTTGAGTATGAGCGACCTTGAGGGGGCTATGTATTCAAAAAGCTGGCACTCTCGAGTCATATTTGTCAAACACATGGGGAATCTATTCAACGAAAAAATATCACTACAGAACCAGAACTTCAGCTGGTTTGTAATGCTTTTCATATCTGCCAAGTCTCATATACAACTGATAGAGGCTTGACAGTGATTAGGTTTAAGCTTCAAATTTACTATGGCGAGCTCCTATCATAGTATGACACACGACAACTCCTACGTGTCTCACCTTTAACCTAGTGGCAATCAGGCACTGGAATTCAGTCACTCCAATAACAGCTACAGAAGTATCAATAAGAATATGATATCTGAGCAAACCGTCAAGTCTCAGTAACCTTAGACGACAAGGTTACTCCCAGCTACATCATTCCATGTAACTAATTAATCAAGGAATACTTGTTACATCCAAAATACATAAATGGCTTAAGAGGACTTGCCATCTTGACGCCAATCAGTAGAACGGGAAGAACACACTTGTCGCCCTTTCCGATAGATTCAGTACTGGTGTAAGACTTGTAAAGATTTGTAAAGGTTTGGGTATCAATTGACTTGCAGAAAATTCCTTAATATGCTAATAAACAGTATCTACCTGCAATATCAAGCATCATCTTGGGAGACCTTTCCAGTCATCAAACATGCTCCAACTCTTCTCACCATGTCAAAGGCCACCAACTACCCTAAGCTGCAGACTGAACAACCCGCGTTGGCTGAGTGTCATCATCCTTAGGCTTAGGGTATGTCTTCTTGTCAATAGCAGCATACCCTCGTGAGAACCTATCCAGCATGCTGGCAATCCACCTCTGTTCTTGCCCAGTAGCGAACTCATATACGATCCGTATGGCGAACCCAATTCGATATGGCCCCATAGTGCCTCGTCCCACAGACTCTACCGACCGCAATATCTGATTTACGAAGTACCGGATGGATATCTCCGAGTTAGCTCGCGGTGTCCCACATTCGACCAGTGTCTCTTCTAGAATGAGCATACTTGCCCAGTATCCCATGAGTAAGGACCCGGCTACTGCCGACTTGTGTTCCAGCACTGTCTCGAACAGCGAATTCGCCGGGTCGGTTGGCATAACCTTGACCGGTCTTGGAAACTCAAGCGCGTCGAAATCGTCGAACCATCGCGCCAATCTCGCATGTTCCACGGTGGCTAGGTGGGCCAAGGCGGAGATTTTGTCAGGCTCGACAAATATGCCCGCCTTGTTAGCTTCTCTCAGAAGATAAGCCCCATGCAAAATAGGTGTGAGCTGGGCCAGGTTTGCAAGGAAGCCATCACCGACGCGGATGTGCTCAATTGGGGCGTCAGGAGCATAGATGAGACGTCTACCGCCATCAGACGTGACATGCCTCCATGCTGGCCTCGACAGGAACAATTGGTCCTTTCCGGGATAGAACATGTCGCTTATAGTCTGGCATGGGACCGTGTTAGTAGTGACCCCGCTAGGGTAACATTGTCAAAGCCGCTGCAAAGGGACGAAAGATCCACTCAAGGTGAAGGGCTAGGATGACAAGTCCACTTGGACTGGATGGGTGATATGTGAGATGCTATATCGCGCCATCTCAATGCAGCAATGCAGAGTAACCCTGCTGGTGACGAAACAGATACAGGATCAAACGCATTGTGCTCCCAAAACAACGATTGGTTCTTACTGGAAGGCATTCGCAAGGCTCCGTCACTTGACCTGGAGATAATGCGAGTTCCTTATCCTTTGCCTTGTTCCTGTAGTCAAGGAGAAACGTGTGACATACAAGAATACCACGGCATGAGAGCAGCATAGCTGCGTCCCAGCCTTCAGCGTGAGCTGCTGGTCCTCGCTGCTCCATTAGAGTTCCAATGCCTTTGGCATGTTGGATCCAAGTATCGGGGACAGTTGTCCCAGCAAACAGCTATGGGGCGTAAGCTTTGAATAAAGAACAGTGGTAGCAGGAATACCTCAAAGTAGCATAAGAGTATAGCAGCGCACAGGGTCTCAGATGCCTTCCACTCTGTGGAGTGTTGCAGAGCGGCCTGTAACTCATTGAGTGCCAAGCCATATATAGTTCTGCTTTTGGCGACCAGGTCGGCATTGGAGTTTGCTTTGCCAGTAAGATGTAGAGCAAAGGAACAGATAGCCCCGTCGAGCAGAGCCCGCTTTCCTAGACGATCAATGTTCAACCATGATAAGAGTATAAAGACATCGGTGGACCGAGTGTAGTTAGTGGACGACTCTATCATGTTGAGTAGCAGTGGCCCTCTTGGCAACTCCAGCCTCAGCAGGGTTGGTGAGGGCCTAACCAGAGACCATGTTTCTGAGTCTGATGTAGCGATATCAGAGCCCGTTGTACTGGAAGAGGAACTAGTCGACACTTCTTCGCTTTTGCCCTGTCGCCTGCCGCGTTGACGAATCTGATGCTTCTCATCGACAAACTTTAGGCCACGAGAATAACCTGGACACTCTGCTCCATATTTGATGCAGTTGCCGCAGGACGGCTTGAGAGTATCACATTTGACCTTCCTGGTTCTGCAAAGCCGGCATCCAGTGCTCCTCGGAACACCAACCATGACAAGGTTAATCAAGGGCTCACCGCCGGTTCTTAACTAATCATCTGTGCCGCTATCGGGTCGGATCAGATCGACATGAACCTCCAGCGGTTTAGCTTCCCGAAGCGGCCGGCGACGTTGAGGGGATTGTGATGAATATGTTTGTGCTGGCGGGGAAGAGAGATGATTTGCGCTGTCGGATCGGCCCTTTAGAGAGCATCCGTCTTCGCGGGGTTTCTATGCCGTGTTATTAAGGATGTATGTATTCTTCGGAGGCAGTGTGTGCTATTGTAGAGTTTTAAGTTCAACAAGGGATTCAGCGCTACCTCTTCCTCCATATGGAAATCAGCCCCAGAACAGTTACTACGCCTCTCGCAAATCTGACAACGCGGATCACGCACAGTACTGCTACCTTTGAGAGGATTATGTAGTATCGACGTCTAGTCTATTCAGCCTGTCACGAATGGATTTGTTCAAAAATCTGGAGAAACTATGATCGAATTCCACCAGGACCACTTTACAAGCTGGCCCGAGGCTTGGTGGTGTTGCATTCAGTCAATCTTTCTTGTCAATGTCGATCATTTGATGTATCTGTAACATCTCGTCGGTCTCCCTCTCAGAAAGCTCAGTTAGGACAACTTCACCGAAATTGAATAATAGACAACGGCGGCCAACCAGCCCACGGGGAGAGTGGACTACAGTATTCTCCGGCAATTAGCTGCGGGAATTACTACATTGGAACGACGCTAGGAGGTTTTCAGAGAACCCCGGGAGACATCCAACTCGTCCTGAGAACTGAAATGAATTCATATCCCTGGTGTAATCTATCTGAACATAGGGGCACGGCCCAAATCTCAACGCAGTTGGCCGCTGTGGCCCATGAGCTGAGACGCTGTTACATGCGCCCAGTAATTAAATCGTGGATGTTGAGAGATTGATCTGCATTACCCAAGCAGTTTCGCTTTTCTTTGGAGTACCGAAGAACGGTTCGCATATTAGCCTGTGCGTGTGTATTGGATTGCGTATATCGAGCTAGAGACGCTGAATGAGGAGACGAGCACTTTAATGAGTTTTAGATTAATGCGATAGCCAAGCTAGTTGTCTAAATTGTTGGTCGAACCCCGAATCCAGTCGGTCCAGACGGGCCAAAGGGCTGTTGAACGGCAAAGGCGGGAGTCTGCTTGGATGGTTAATTGAGTTGAGGCTGATTTGAAAAGTAAACAGCCGCGACAGCCAGAGCAAAGACCTTACGGTGGCAAACTGAGCAATATATTTAGTATAAACCCTGCTTTGGGGGCCATGCTCAGTTTCTCCTACAAGCAACTGGTCGTGAGGCTCAAAGCAGTGTTGTAATGGGATGTGTACACCAACCTCGGCAGCCAAGACCTCAACAACACACATTTGGTCTGTTGCAGAGCCGAGATTTGAGTTCATCTCAGTTCTTTCTATCTATGGTCAATGGATATCTAGATAGCATGACTTGCTTCTGCTCCATGAGGCGCAGTTTCTATAGCATGGTTCAATATACAGCAATAAGCATGATGAAGCAATCTAAAATATCGCCAGAATTTAATGTGCCTGTCTCAGAATGTCGATTGAGACCCCAGCCTGCGAGCTTGTTTCAACCCTGGAAATGTCCAGGATGTCTCCTCCATTGTCATTCTCTACCTACCCCAGACCCGTAAATTGAGTCAGACAAAGACTGGTATGAAAGTGACGGTGTTTTGTCGGTCAAGACAATCCATGAACAGGTTTCTCGTCAATAATAGTCTCTCTGTTAAAGTTTTGTGCTTTCGGTATTCATTCCCTTTCTGCAACAAGATAAACATGCTAGAAACGTGATCTTTCCAAGTCTCGCTAGCGTTGGCTATTCTGTACACATCCATTAAGCAAAAATACACGCACAATCAAGTTCCTCAGTGGGTACGCGATTGACGGCCTGCGGACCCATTCTAAAAATACGCGGATGACTACTATTCTTACTTGGAAGAGGCGAGGAGACTGGAGTACCATATCATGCTGTCATGGAAAATTCCAGTACCATGCATGAGCTGTTGTTATGATATAGAAACAGGAGAAGCAAAGCCAATGAGAATACCTATGATATGTAAGGGTCAGCAATTGTGGTGAGCTGAAGAGACTCTATGGTAGCAAGAGTCAAGCATAGGAATGTCTCTCAGGGTCAAAGTGATAGAAGATGGTGTCGTCTTGTAAAACATGTCAAATCCCCTCCTATCAGAAGTCGAGGGCTAGTTTACGATTTCATCGTGCATGAGATTGGCCTCTTTTTTTCGCTTCGAGATCCACTGGACTCGCGTCTTCGGCCCATGGGGGCTCTTTTTGAGTGTCCCACTGTGGCCGTTGAAAGTACTGGACCAGTTGGACTTATCGGATGTTTGGTGTCAGATCCCACGCATCCTGCAGAAGCTACTGCAGACTGCAAGCCATGAGACGCTTCTCTCTGCCGACATCGAGCCAACGGCCTCGATCATATGCCAGAGGAATCCCAGGGCTGCGGGTACATGAAAAGAATGGCTGCGGCTGAAGGAATAATTGGTGTTTTCGTATCGTGCCGGGCGAACAATAAGAGTTGAGTTGCAGAAAGTTGACCGACTTAAAAGAAGTTCAGCAGCTGAGTGGGTTCACACATATCTCGACTGGGTAGTCTTGTTTACTGGAATATTGAGATATTTGTTCCTTCTTGGAAACGGCGAGTCATTGTCAGATTGATTACATATTTGTCAATATCGCCAGAATAGCTTCAAGAGCTGTTGGTTATGTTAAACACAACGCCAAGCGATACCAGGCTGTTTGGCTCGTTCTAACGTTAGCCGCTATCAATTGTCCGGCCTAAAAGTCACATAACCTGAAAGAAACAGCCGAAAAAAGCCATGACCCTTTCTAGACGAGACACACACAAGCGCGAACCCCTAAAGGAGCTAAAGCGTGAAAATCAATCGTATCTCAATGTTGATCCTCTCAACGTCTATGATGCCCATTGGTGATTGGCACGTCTGACGTGGATCAGTTACTAAGCCAGGCTTATCCCCTGAATGTCCCTTGCTTTGGTCCAATTCATGGATGTGCATGTATGTCTTGTACTGTACTGTACACGCAAGTATTTTGTGCAGCGGCCGGAAAACGTTCATACCCCTGAGTATGTATCCCGTAGTCGCTGTCTGTTGTGAGGTGGTTTTTCTCAAGACCCCGAAATCCGTTTCGGTCTGCTAGTTTGAGACGGCAACAAACATAGGACCGCCGACAAGCGACGACGGGACGGAAAGAAATTCAGGGACTTCATCCCAAACACCAATATAGCCTCGCACAGAGACTGCACCAATGTTTGAGCCCTTCCTGGTCCCGTCAGCTGGTCACTGGGCAATGCAGCAGAGGAAGCACAGGCAAAAGCCATCAAACTAGCACGGACAGGCGTTTGTTCCTGGATCAATGCTCTCTGCCTCTCTCGCGACAGCCTAGAAAGCACAACAGAGCGAGAGATGAGAGACCTCGACGTGGTCACTCTACCGAGCCAGGCTCCCTGCTAGCTCAGTGCAGCGGTGACCAATGGTGAACGTACTGGCTCCTCTGGCATTGACAAGACCCGCTCAAGTCTCCTGGGAGTTGTGGGATTTTCACTTGGGGAATCCCTGGGATGGCTCCACGAGCGCCTCGTGTTTAGGGCGACTGCGGGTGCATGAGAGGCATGTGTGAATATCGACCATCTCGAGATGCCAACAGCAACCAGACGGACGGAGAGAATTGGCTTACGACGTCTTGCCCCTTGTCCCCTGCATGCTGACAATACTTTATCTCCAGGACTACGGAACGGTTACCAGCCTGATACGTTGTCTTTGAACGCGTGAGGTTGTGTTACTATTGTCGTGATCAAGCTGAAGACCCAAGAGCGGATGTTTGAGTGAGATAGATGAATCGCGGCTGTCACTTGCCTCTTCCTTCCTAGCAATCAATCCTCATTCGAGGCTATTTTCTGAATAGGCGTTAGATTGCAACCACACTGCTGTCACGTTCATGTCGAAAGGGTTGCATGTCCGAGATCACTTGCGATAGGCCGCGTTGGAGTGGTCGTGTACCCGGAATTTTGGGCCTTGGACCGCTAAATTATAGGGATTCTACTGCTGTCTGTGCCCTGTAGCAAACAAACTTTGGCAGTCCATTGTAGTGAGCTCTGCACCACGGGGTCCCTTTTCTGCAAGTCCGACCAGGGCCATCCCATGCATTATTAGCGTGTGGATAACACGAGTTACGTACCCACCTGGGCTCTTGAGGTTTCTCAATCACCTCACCTCACTTTCTGAACTACAGATTGACTTCTTCACCATCTCATCTCATCGTCTCGTTGTTTCTCCTTGTTCAGGTGTCTTTTCTTCCTTTTCCTTTCTATTCTCCTCCTCATTATCGCCATCACCGTAACCCATCGCCATTTTGGCCTTCTCTGCCCCTCGTCTCCCCGGCTCGACTTTCTCCAAATTGCCGTACCCCTTTCTCTCGGCCGTCGCTTGCCCCGAATCTCCCAGAACCCTTCGAACGCTTTCGATCTTTCGATCTTCCACATTCTACATCTATCGTCTCCTGTGATCGTTTGGCCTCAGACCTCGACACTTGTAGCGTTCTATCCGCAGTTGCATTTGCTTAGCCATTCGCTTCTGCTCTCTCCAGATCCCTGTGACGGTTCTCGACGACCGGAAATCTGCCTGCCCTGTCGATCATAACCCTCATCTCACGAGCGAACTCCGTAATACTTTGTTTCCTCGCCTCACTCGTCTACTTCACCGTTCCATTGCCCCGAACTGTCGACGACCCTCTCATGTTCCGTTACAACTAGGTCGAGATTCAAGCTGTCTGTCACGACTCTTGATCTTGTCCCCAATCTCCATTAGCATATCTCGTCTTGTAGCAGAGTCAAAGTCTGCTCACGGTAATAGTG
This sequence comes from Fusarium odoratissimum NRRL 54006, assembly GCF_000260195.1. NCBI lineage: Eukaryota > Fungi > Ascomycota > Sordariomycetes > Hypocreales > Nectriaceae > Fusarium > Fusarium odoratissimum. Next base: position 928,340 of record NW_022158693.1, on the reverse strand, counting down.
AGCTGCTTCCTCAGCACGATCAATTCCCTTTGTTTCTGGTCGCTGGCGTCCTTAACCACAGCCTCCTCATCTTCTTTCGTTTGTCATAAAGATATAACAGGAAAAAAAAAACAGGTAGGTGGTTACGCAAATCTCTCCCGGCTATCTGCGGGAATGCAACCCAAGAAGGGATATCCGGATTGTTCAAGCTTTCTTTGGTCTTTGTAGGCCGTGTCTAGTGAAAACCGTGCTAACATGAATCTTGGCCACAGTTGCTCTTTTGTTGAGTGCAAACACACTGCACCTCGAACCGACCTCGTCCGATCCCTTCGAATTAAGACCGAAGGTATTCAACAGGCACTCTCGCGGTCACGCTTGTTGTTGACGGCTGCTTTACTGCTCGTTATACGTCAACGCAAACTATGGCTGCTCTGGTTCAGACCTTTCCCCAGCAAACTGCAACGGTTACAATGCTCCAGACCCGACCGTCTTCTTCAACAAGCATGATACCCAATAACCAAGGCCAGGCTGGCCATCAGTATGCGGCAGCGGCTCAAGCCCCAAGATATGCTGTTCCTTCTCCTACTGGCTACCGGGGTAGTTCGACTCCTGTCCAGCAATACGCTTTCACTAGCACACCGACCCTGAACCATACACAATCTTGGCAACCGCAAGGTCAACCGACGCGAAACTATAACCACAACGCCAACTACGGCGGACGCCAGTTTAGTTCCTCAGCTACCAACGTGCAATACAATGCCATGGGCGTTGGCCAAACGGGTGCTCGTGATGATTCTGCCATTCCTCAGCGACGAAACATTGTGCCTGCTCCTCGACCTCATTCTGCCTTCCTTGCTGGCCCTACACAACCAACCTCTCCAACTTCTTCAAGCAAAGCTGCACCGGACAGGTATAGACGGTCACTCACTCCTCAACAAAACCAGCACGGGCGTTCTCAGAGCACAGCTGTCCCAGTGAATGGAATGCCTACTGCAACTCAACTCTATAATGGCCCCAATCCTGCCCGCTCGGCGATTCCAAACAGACCCAACAGCTTCTATAATGCTATGCCTGGCACATCTATGGATGATATGCAACTTCTTCAATCTCCCATGGATGATTCAAACCGATCCCGCCGTCGAAGTCTTCGTGCCGATTCTGACCTGTCGAAGCCTGCTACGCATGACAAGAGCAAGGCAGATGGAAACTCCCAAACACTGCGTGTTGTCACTAACGCTGCCGCACACTCGCGCAACGGAAGTTCTGAGAGTGTAAATTCCAGCCGCAGCAGTCACTCTCGACCATCCTCGGTAAGTTGATGATCCTTGAAACACTATCCAATCAGCAATGGGTGGTAAAACTTGAATGCTAACAGGGATGTTCTGCAGTCTGCCAACCGTAATGTGTCTGCCCCCACTGGAAACCCCTCTTCCCAGGCAAACAGCGAAATCACTTCTAAGCAAGATCACGCCAAGGTCAACATCCCACCTCGAGGATCATCTTCCGATGCGATTAAACGCACTACAAACCCTTCACCTCTCTCTAGACCAGCTACCATGGCTAGCGAGGTCGCTGAAGACGGATCTTCTAATGCATCAGGTGCGGGTAAAGTAGACTCACCCGCGGCTAAACAGCTTGCTGCTATCAAAGATAAAGGACGCAAATCCAAGAGCAAGACCTCCAGACTGCGACGTGCTTTCTCATTTGGAAGCGCAGCCGACTTCCGTAATGCTGATGAGGGTGAGGGAGCTGATAAGACAGAACCCTCCAAACTCCACAAGGACCCAACGGCCGACGAAGCTTACGATGCCGAACAAGCACGTATCGCGGAAGCGCAGGAGGCTGCAGGCCTCGGACACAGCATCTATGGTGGCAGATTCTTTGGTGGCTCAACCGACAACCTCTCCATCTCCTCGACAGCGTCATCGGCTTCTATCATGATTCGAAAGATGGGCCGAGGTATGAAGAAGGGTGGTCGATCTTTTGTTGGAATTTTCCGACCCAAGTCAGTGATTGGAGTTGCTCCTGCTGATGGACCTGTAAAGCCCGAGGCTAGCCAAGCTGCTGTATCGATGGTCACTGTCGAGGCTGAGACTCAACGAGTTAACGTGTCGGCCGATCCCAGACAGACAGATACCTTCCCCCATCTTGAGCGCAATTCGATCGATACCAATTTGGGTGCCGAGATTGCTGAGCGTCTTGGGAGCTCTGGAACTGACAACTCGAATTCGCGTAAGAGTATTGTTGGTGGCGACAGGGAACGTGCGGAGGTGCTTGCTGCCGTCCGCAAGGGAATTTTGAAGCGTAAGTCAAAAGGTTTTCTTATAAATTCTCTTGCTAACAGTCTGTAGGCCCTGGCTCAGCCAGCCCTTCCATCCGTCCTGCTGATTCCTCGCCTGGCCTTGATCTCCCCAGCGTTCCTGCTGTCACCGATTCCCCGAACTCCAGTGCCCCTAGCACTCCCAACGACGAGTCTCAGGGCCATCGCCGAACTGGCTCGATTGCTATTGGCAGTGAAGACTATTTCATGTCCGCTTTGAGGCTACGACAGGACAGCAAGAGCGCACCAAACACTCCCCACGGATCTACCAAGCGTAACGCTACTTTCTCGCCCCGTATTGTCTTCCACGATACTTGGCCTAGTCAGGAGTACGATCGTCGCGGTGAGATTGCTACCTGCAACCGATTGACTCCCATGCTTGCGCAGCAGATCAAGGAGGAGCTGAACACCTTCAAGATGGTACGTTTTGACATTGAGAATTACAACGGCACACCAGTTGCTAACAGGTTATAGGAAATGGAGGTTCACGAAAACTCAAAGATTTACACGCACTTTTTCTGATGATGGCAATGCCCACCACGAGGAGCGAAGCTTGTTAGCGCAGTGTTTTGTTTCCTTGACTGATACCGGAGATCAAGCCGGAATCTTGTATTGCAAGCAACCATATTAACCGCTTGGGCGTTTGGGACAGCATTGTACGGTGTTAATGGTGTTGATCACTCTAACCAGTCTCTACATGTCATGTGGAATTTAGACCAAAGAGTCATACATTTCTTTAATTTTGCTTTGCTTCATCTCTCTTTTCTTTTCATCTGGGACCGACGAGGAATGGAGCGTAATGGAAATTACATACATACATATTTCTGGGCTTGCAGCAGTGTAACCATTGAAACGGGGACACCGCGTTAATTCACAGAACATCATTTGCTAGTCTTGTCGACATGAACCAAAAAAATCAATGGAATGGATACATCATTAAGTTTTAATTGCTTGGCCGGAACATTTTACATCGCCCTGTGAATGTTTGAGACATTACTTTACCTCGTTTTCAGCGCATCAGTATAAGTGCTCAGGGCTTTTCCGAGTTGGCTTACGAGATGCAGGCATCAGGGGCTTAACATGATCATTAATCTCGATTGTGTGTGTACACTTCAGATTTTGTTTGATCTTCATTTGATTCAGGGGATCGAATCAATTTACAGATAAGGGAAGGGCACTTGTGTACATGATTTGGGGTGTAGGTTGCTTGGCATCTTTAAAGAGACCCACTATTGGAGGTACATGAGAAGAATAAAACGGTACATGTACCCACCCTCTGGATCTCTCGGAAATAAGGCTTAAGCCTCAAAGTCCCCGCGATATCTTCAGCCACAAGCCTCCCCCACCCCCACATCCGGGCCGCAACATTACTCGGAGGTAAAATATTGAAAAAAAAAAGAAAAAAAGAATAATATTTTGGTGGTCATACAAAGGTTGTGAACACTCCATCTCAACCATTTTGCGCCACGTCTCGTTAAACACTCTGGATCGATTAACACGACGAGCCTGGCTCTTGAAGAGTCCGGGATATCTACATCTTTCTGTTTCAAGCCCCCGATTTGTCTGTTTCGCACAGCGCATGTCTACAATGACGACCACAGAGGAGAACCCCACCAGCGCGGGGGAGCACCCTACCAAGCTGCAAGGACGAGCATTCTACGAGTCTATCGGAAGCCCCAAGTTCATCGTTGCGCCTATGGTAGACCAGTCTGAATTTGTAAGTTGTTGTTCGACCTAGTCATGTGTGGTTTGACTGACAGCTTAGGCCTGGCGCATGTTGACTCGAAGTTTCATTTCACCCACTGAACAAAAGAGTCTCCTTGCCTATACACCCATGCTCCACGCTCGACTCTTTTCACAGGACGAGAAGTATCGCAAGGCGCACTTCCAATCGGTTAAATCCGACGGCGAAACTCCCTGGCTTGACGGAAACCCTTCTATCGACCGACCGCTATTCGTCCAGTTCTGCGCGAACGACCCCGAAGCGCTCCTTTCTGCCGCTAAGCAAGTCGCCCCTTACTGCGATGCTGTTGACTTGAATCTCGGATGTCCTCAAGGTATCGCACGAAAGGGAAAGTATGGTGCTTTCCTCCAGGAAGACCAGGATCTTATCTTCCGCTTGATCAACATTTTGCACAAGGAGTTGCCTGTGCCTGTGACAGCCAAGATTCGAATCCTGGACACGAAGGAGGAGACCCTGGCATACGCGCAGAATGTCCTGAAGGCTGGCGCATCCATCCTCACTGTCCACGGCCGACGAAGGGAGCAGAAGGGACATTTGACGGGCCTGGCTGAGTGGAAGATGATTCGGTTTTTGAGAGACAGCCTACCCAGGGAGACAGTCATTTTCGCGAATGGAAACATCCTTCAGGAGGGAGACATCGAGAAGTGCCTCGAGGCTACAGGAGCCGATGGCGTGATGAGCGCCGAGGGCAACCTCAGCGACCCAGCTATCTTCACAAAGCCACCAGCCGTCGGAGAGGAGGGACGAGAATATTGGAGAGGAAAAGATGGAAAAGGGGGTTACAGAGTTGATGCTGTGTTCAGACGATACATGGACATCCTCCACGAACACGTTTTCGGAGAGAAGCACATCGAGCGCCGACCACTTTTCATGCCTGGTGACGATACTGAGTGGATGAACGAGAGCGAGACAGTTGAAGACGAGCCACCGTCCAAGAAGCGAAGAAAGGACTTGGGCAAGAAGGGGGAACAGGGACCCAACATGTCAGCCATGCAACCCCATCTTTTCCATCTATTGCGACACTTTGTCTCCAAGCACACCGACGTGCGAGACATGCTAGCCAAGAGCCGAGCAGGCGACATGGAAGCCTACGAGCGCGTACTATCTGCCGTGGAGCGCAAGGTTGCAGAAGGTCTCATTGAGTACGAGCTCACCAATGGGGAGAGCGTTGCGGAGACACCATTGGCCGAGGGCGAGGAGGATCCTCCTGAGACGGAGAGCTCAGTAGGCACACAAAGGCGGTGCCGAAGACCTTGGTGGGTGGTTCAACCCATCATTCGACCCCTACCGAACGAGGCGTTCAAGAAGGGGGCTTTGACTATGAGTAAAAAGGATAAGGTCAAGGCGCAGGAACAGAAACAGGAGGAGAAGGGCAAGCAGGAAGATATCAAGGCACGAGATGAGGCTTTGGCGGGATAGAGTTATGATTATAATGAGCGTTATATAGATGGCGTATAGGGGTGAAATGTTTAGAATAGATCAAAAGACATAGCTTCTCACAATAATGATTTGGAATCCAATTATCTAGTTCAGAGTGCAAGGCAGATGAGGAAGTGGAACTAAATGAAGATGAAAGAACCCGAGTGTGGTCTGTTTCATCATCACATTGCCACAGCGTGATCAAAGGTATAATAAAGGCAAGATTGATACAATACTATATGAGCTTTTATTAAGCTTTTAGTAGATATAATGAAAGATCAATATCATTGATAGGATAAGGAGTTTGAAAGACAAAACGACAATGAAGAACACAGCGGGGACTCCTTATACTCCCGAAGCTTTCCTCATTCTTGCAGGGTTGGGTTGCGAAGGCAACTCCAATGTGAAAGTTTTTAGATATAATAAAACCTTTCAGGAGAGGTCGTCGTCTATTAATGTGTCTCAGAGACCAGAGTGGCAGGCATCCGAGTCGTTCAGCAAAAGACATCAAGAGGCGTGGTCTCGATGTGTTCTTGATGCTCTCTAATCTGGAGCTGGAGCTGTGACCCAAAGTTGTGGTGTAAAGTGGATACTTAGATGAATCGTTAGTATGGCTGCCTAGGTATTACATGTGTATGTGTATAGAAGAACATATAAGATAGAGAATTTGATTCTCTAGGACAAAGACTTAGGAGAAAACCTCTGGAATATACATACCTCGATCAGACAAGACACTAGGAGTTTCCCTGGTTTGTATTAGCAGCTGCTTGTTCAGGGAAACTGATAATAACAACAGCAGCTTACATATAAACAAGCATAGTTAATAGATAACAATCTCCTACGCATGTGTTTATCGGCTTCTCATCTGGCTATGAGATGCTTGCATTTCAAAGAGAGCATACCGACTCGATACTAGAGATAGTGGTTTGTTGTTCATTCTAAACCTACTTGAATTCTGATCCAACGTTCAAACCCATCCTAGGCTCATACATAGCCCAGGTTAATTTCAACCAGTCTACGTAGTGAATATACGCTATCACATCGGACTAGGGAAGGGGATGCAGCTTGATTACTCATGGAAAAGTTCCCGAGTTGCAAAGGGAGCGTGATGGTCTGTCTCGTTGAGTGAAGTATATCACCAGCGTTTTTAACTTGTGCATCTCCCATATCTCTCGATTTAGAGCTATTGGAGGAGATCTTGATAGGCTGAGTGGATGGGCAGCTCTGAGATGTTATGAAAATTCCCGACAACAACTGGATCTTAGTATAGTGTTGTTTGGTTCTTTGTTATAGTGTTTGTTGCTTGTTGATGCGCTTCTTTTCACAGCCTTCTGTCAACAAGCATAAGTGAGAATGGAAAAAATTGGACTGCGTTGTTACGTGCATATTGAAGTAAACTGACAACAATCAAGAGACTTTAAAAATTGAACGAGCTCTGAAGATGAGCCAGTAAGGCAGAGGTGTTGGTCCTTATCTTGAACTGGTTTTGATCTGCCCCTTTCCCATTCTGCAACCTTTACCAGTCTCTGTTTCTCCCTCAACTTTTTTTCGTCCCTGAAAGAGCACCATTACTTACTAGATCTTGAGTGTGTTCTATGGTCGTGCCCTCCGCGTAAAAATCGTCATCTCGCACGCCAAGTTTCGTTGCCCCTGAGTCTGGACTATGGACCGTTTACATTCCCCCTTGTCGCCGGGGCCTGGTTCCTAAGGAGGAACATAGGTCTAGAAGGCCTCATACCTACCGATTCATACAAGAGTTTGTGGAAACTAAGATTACATACTATGGCGTAGGCTAACTTGGTATTACTTTTAGAATTACTTGTGTCTTGGGCTCAGAGCCGAGCAACGATGCACTCAGAAGCGACTTTGAAGAATTTCAACGAGCTGCCTTGGCCTGTTACGGGGGGAGTTTCTACAAGGCTGGCATGTGTGCATGACCTTGGCAAACCGGCATTCTCTGTTTTTCGCAATGTCAAGATCCCATGTCCTATCTGAGAAGATAAGAATAAATTCTGGTTCTGCAATCTTTGGGAACATCATATGAGCTCTAGGTCTTTCTATGGATGCTAGCTAATATCCCACACCATTAAACGCACCATTATTCTGTCTATAATTGAGATTGTGCTACCTTATTTATAGAATACGCCTTTGAAAGTGAAACACTTGACCTTTTTTACTGTAGTTAAATTTTCCACATTTGATGGGGACTAACTCAGCTGACATGATGGCATTCTCGTCAAGCAGATACTACTCATCGTTCGGAAACGTTTAAGTTAATCTTCTTTACTCGAGTTCTCAAAATAGACGCTTTCAGGTGTATTGTGCCTCAAATCGTAGTGTTTGTTTCTCTTGATTCGTCTCTTACCGTGTTGAGGCAGAACTCCATCCTTCATACAGCCTGAATTTATGTAAATCAAATATGATGATTATAAGGCACTCGCATATACAAAGAAACAGAAACAGAGTTTGCCACTACTAGAATAATTCACCTGAGGCAAAAAGTTTAGGCAATAGTGTTGATGTCAGTGTTAATGCCAACGTTAGTGCCTGCTTTGGCTTACCAGTAGCTTCTTAAACCCATAGCCAGACTGCACCGCTTTCTTTTCTTCATAACTCCTTCATACCAAACACAGACAGCCATAAACTCGCAATAACTTTAGAAAGATCATCTTCACAACTGCCTCATAGTCTCTCGCACCCGGGACTCCACTCCTTCTTCTTGAGCACCGACCCAGCACTCTCATCATGGCATGGTTCGCCCTAATCCTCCAGGCTATCGACCTCATACCCGGCAGTCCGTTACCAGGTTAGAAGATGTTTTCAAATACAGAATTCATTGTGCAAGCTTGGAACTCGCTAAGGACCGCTCGCAGCTTGGGTTCAGAGCTTGATTGGCAATATTGCTCTTGTGCGCCTCTTTGCAACTTTCAAGAGTGCTGGCATGGGTGGCTATGGGGTTGGGATCTTGGTAAAAGCAATCAACATGCTCTCTGCCTTGATGGGTTACGCCTTTGCGCGTTTCGCATACTCACATCTTGGCCAGGCGAGGGAAACTGAGAACTTCACTTATACGCAGTTTTTCTTGACAATCTGACGTTGGACTTTAATCTTACGTCTCTTAAAGCCTCTGGATAATTTGAACACTTTGACAGAGTATATTTCTCACCTTGGACCAAATAGAGTGTTACCTCTCTTCGTCACACATAACCTTACTACAAAGGACCTGGCCGCCTGCGGCGTTTGCCCGTTGCATGTGTGACCATTTCTGTGAGATAATTGCCGCGGGAGTCGTCGTGAGTGCTAGTGGTATTGCAGCCAAGCTCTAGGGCCAGGGTGATGGAGACAACACCGGAGATCAGGGTGAAAATGGTGGCACCCACGAGGGAAACAATGCAGAGGAGATGGTTTTCAAGAAGAAGAAACCTGAGGTGACGGACCAGGGGGCAAGTCTACGTCGGACCAGTGAACGATATTGGTCACAAACTTTGTATATCGGATGATTGGTAGTTTGATAGCACGACAGCGGATGATTCTCATCTCCAATAAGGACAAACGAGGCCATTTTCTAGCACCATGATCCCAAATTTTCCTGCCGTATCTAACCAGAATCCGAACAAATATGCTACTATGCATGTCTTTGTGCCTGCTTGAAGCACAGGGGCGAAGGTTGGCGATTCTGGCTTGCCGCCGTGTATAATATTACTGTGGTATTTACCTTGATTGGCATTATCAATGCGCGTATATTGGACTTGTCTCGATAATAACCGTTCTATTAGTAGTTAGGATGCTTGATGTTTCAGGCAGACTGTAAGATGGCAGTGTTGCAGAACACTCGAGCATTAACGACAACAGGGTGCACAATCACAAGTTCCAGCATTAGTAAAAGAATCTCAGTTGACTCTATTCTGACATTAATACGTATTTAATGTCTTGCCTGGGTATGTAAAGAACGTCAGGTGTTGCTAGGCGTGATTGCTAGTACTGTGGTGATGTTGGAGTTCATCTCGCCGGAGGCTAGCAATAGGACGCTCCCGGCTGTCTTGATACATTCTTTGATTTTATGTGTCCTTGTGCAATTTACATGTTTCCCTAAGATTTTGGTTGTGAAATAGAGTCCCTGTATTCTTTACGTTTCGTGCTAATTGCGCAGGTTATCTGAAAGCTGTGCATCAACGAACAACCCCTATCCTTCGTTGATCAAGGCCGTGTGCACTTTTAAAGTAAAGATCTTGTAGGCAGCTGGAGCCTTTTTGAAGCCTTTTAGACGGTTAGTGTCATCCGATTCACTACGAGAAACTGTGCCTTGTTGCCAGCCCGCTTGTCACTGAATCACTGTCACACTCTGCCTGCCACTGTTACACCCCGTGCCCTGCCTTGTTCAATGTGCCCTAATCTCAGCACTGTTTCCTCTTTTTATTTTGATCCTCAACCTCTCCCTCCTCTTTTGTCCTCTTCTTCTCTCCAACAGGTAGCCACATATCAACAACACAACAACACACATCACAAGCCAAATATACCTACCTGAAATATCCAGCATGTCAACGTCATAGGGTGACCAGCAAAAGGGTGTCGCTTCCTTGTCGCCCGAGGACGACAACAAGCCCAATGGTGAGGGTGAGGGTGAAGTCCCGCAGAGTCGGGTCGACAACGAGCTGAAGCGATTTCGCCAGGTAAGATCTCACCGGCCAGCATCTCGGCAATGTCACCGTACCAACTATATATTTCAGCTCAAAGACGACCTCTTCCGGCCTGTTCCTGTAGTCAAGAAGGAGCCCAAGGCTCCCAGGCAGCGTCGTAAGTTCACGCGGCTGTGCCCTGAATCTCGCAACGACGGGGATTGCTAGCAGGGTGAATCTTGTAAACTTTTCCACTTCGTCCCCTGGGAACTTCCTGGCAAGCAGTTTACAGACTATCCCGTGGACCTGTTTTTCGCCAACTTCAAAGAGTTTGACTATCAACGCACCAAACCCTGTTTCGATGAGTTCTATCGCATGTGTGATCACTTCGGCTGGCCTGATGAGGAAGCCACTGAGCCCTGGCACAACTTCCGCGTTTCAGTCATCCAGGAGTTCAACTACGTCGTTGGTGAGGATAAGGACAATCTTCTGCACTGTCAGAATATGTTCAGCCTCATCGGCTTGCCCAAACCAACTTCTCTTCACGAAGCACGCACAGTTAGTGAAGCTCGTCCCGCAGCCATTTGCAATGGAAAACTGACCAGATACCAGACCATGCGAGTAACTCATGTCAACCTTGTGGACTTGGTTGAATCACCTCGAACCCGCCAACCAGTCGAGCACTTCAAGACTGTTCAAGATCTTAGCCACTACAGCGTCTACGAAGACAAGATCTTTCCCAAAGAGGAGGCGTAGAACGGTGGTCTTTTGGCGCTGGTGCTTCGTGAGATTCTCGGTGCGCGATCCGGCCGGGCTCGGCGAGCGAGGAAGTGAGCTGAATGGTGTCTATTTTGCATCTTGAATCGTGTTGCGCCATCACCTGCCACGACTATTGTTATTCTTTCTTTAGAGGAAGCCATCTACTTCTTCTGGCCAACGCCTGAAATCATCAACCAGCTTCTTGGCTTGAGCCACATCTTCTTCAACATTCTTTTTCTTCTTCTCTTTGGCGCAAGCCACCAATCCTCTTCCCCGGTTTCTGGAAGATTAAGAAACCCTGAGAAGCTTGTGGTTTTACAGCCCAAAAGGAGGCATCAAATCAACGACTGTCACCTTCACATGGTAATCTGGGTCAGTAGCAGAGAATGCTGTCTCTGTGAGCCTAAGACCAGCCATGTACATTACATTCGGATACAACATCTACGGAGGGTTTCAGTTCGATGGTGATTAATTGAAAACTTGTAAGGGACAATGTGGAGCCGAACTCGTTAGCGACCAGAGTTATTGCTCTGTGTAAGCACACGGCCAATGATTTCGTTCAGTTTTAATCAACTTTTATTTCCGTACAGTCTACCAGTCCGTATTCCTTTTGATGATATTTAAGCTGAGTAGACCTTGTGATCTCTGTAGTATGCTCTAACTGTCTTTTCTCCCATGTCTCCTAAGAGTCGACTCCCCGCTCCTCACACTTCGTAAGAGCTTCTTTCATTCTCCTGTCAAGCTCATTGTAACGCATCTTCACAAGAACTCGAACTTCCTCAGCCTGAAGATTAACACAAGATATACAGTGCCATTCTTGGTCACAACAGATGCCGTATTTGCGGTGCAAGCGATCATGGGCACTGAACTTGCCTCGGCCGTGATAAAAGACCTCCGGTTGATGCTCCAAGTAGTCCTCAGGGGCGTTATTTGTTTGCTGAAGCTCTGGGAGGGCCGTCTGGATAATCTGACCAAAGAATGATGCGCCTAGCTATAGTCAGTACAAGATTTCAGATGGATCTATAATAGGCGATCTACCTCCCATAACAGTAAAGAGTACGGTAGCAAAAATATAGCCCCAGGCTTCTCGCGACATCTGAATTGGTGATTTCCAATCAGAAGGAAACTTATGATGAGAGCGGTAACGCAGATGATGGTGAGCACCATGATGTAGGTTTGAGAGTGTGTTGTCGATACTAAGCAGTTAATGTTCCTACAAGGAGAATAAATAATGGCACGCAGAATCAATGGCTTATGTCATTACCTCACATCACTCATTGCAGTACAAACAAAGAACGACTTTTAGTTTTGTTCGCTATAGAATTTCCTTTGTTAGGTGGCTGCCACCAACGTGTAAGGTCCTCACCAAATAAAGTCATAAAACATGAGCTATCGGCTTGTTGCAGATTCTAGGTAATAAAACGTCGACGTCGGAGCATCATCAGATCTAACAACACTGGCAGGCTTGAAGAACATTACGGTCAGATCAGGGTACCTTACGAATCGTAAGGATTCAAGAAGTCTTGACTTGTGTATCTCTCTGATGTTTGGGTAACTTGAGGATAATACCTTCTATTCTCCTCATATCTTCGGCCTAGATGTTCAGATATGCAAATGTATTTTACCAGAAATATGTCTACTTCTTCAATATACCCAAGGCACGAAAAAGACAAAACTCCTTTTAGTTGAGCATGGTCAGCATGCATCTATCATATCCCCATACCCCATTCCCCAACTTAACTCTCAAATGGATTCATATTCTCGACGCTCGAATACTCCATATTCAAGACTGTTGAGAGTCTAGTCGCGAGCATAGTCACGTCAATTTCCAGCTTTTCCAAACCAGCGCTTCCTAAATACAAGTTAGCCGTTCTGTTGCCTTCTGTTGCCTTCTGTTGCCCAAAAACATGCTTGATAGACATACCAACGCCAATCGCGACGCTTCCAAGAGCCATAGTTCCGATACGAGCTTTAGTGTTTCTCGTCTTTGAGCCCATCATGATGATACCGATGCCGAACCTAGTTACGTTGTTGCTAGCCTTGGGCGGTTCCTGGGATCCTGAGGGAGTTTCCATACTGATGAAGGTGACGATTTTACCGGATGGAGAGGTTAGGAGAAGCGGGATAGCTGAAGATCTGAGATACGTTTCTAGAGGTCAACAGTATTTATATTCATAGAAAAGTCACTATTTCTTCAACCAGGGGCCTCCCCTTTATAAAGCACGAGACTATTCACTTTGTCATGATGCATCCAACAAAGAACATGAAATTCACCGTTGAAGAAATCCCAAGAACAATGATGCTGGGCCTCAAAAGCTTACAATTTTGGTAGTCCCGCTGATGATGCAACCCCTTAACCTGGTCTTCTAATTATAAGTAACCCTTATCTTCATTATTTCCAGCTCCTTATTCTCCACATCGTCTTTCTCCATCCCTTCAACTTCCCCTTCGTCCTCGCTTCATCGGTGGCGGTGACCGAGAAACACTATCGCTATAACGTCTCCTCTTTGGCGGCACAGGGCTCAAAGACTTCTTTGCTCCACGGCGCGGGGGGCTAGGTGACCGCGAGTATGAGGCTTGGCGACCATTGCGCGCAGGTGGGGGCGATACGCTGTCTGGTCTGGCCCTTCTTGGAGGTGGGGATCGCGAATCGTATGAAGGTGAGCGACTGAATTGCTTGCCAGTATCTCGCGGTCCATCACTGACAGAAGAGCTGTTACGCCGATGTGAGGCTGGACCGGCATTTCCGCGCGGTCGGCCTCGTCGAGGTGGGCTGCCCGAGTATGACCTCTCCCGTTTTCTCACAGGAGAAGGAGATCGGCTCTGGGAATCATATGAGCGGCTTCGCCCATCTCGAGCTGGAGGTAGCGGCGATCGTCCTTCCGAAGCGAAGGAATCCTTGCGTCCACGTGCTTGACGTGGAGGCGTGCGGGAACGACTTCGAGATGAGTATGAAGTACTGCGAACCCGACCCTTGCCGTTTCGTGGGGCAGGGGATCGTGAGCGGCTCTCACTATCGTAACGACGTCCTCGTCGGGGAGGGCTGGCAGAGCGAGACTCGCTGCGTCCCCTTCCTCGTGCAGATACAGATCCTGAGAATGACCTTGATCGCGACGAACTGTATGAACGTCCCCGGCTTCTTCGATCAGGAGACCGAGAAAGAGATCTTCCTCGGTCAGCGACCTTACGTGGTGTTCGCGATCTAGATCGAGATCGCGAGTAAGAAGGGCCTGTGTACGACGAATAGCTTGAAACTGAATCAGAGTCTGAATCAGCCGCAGGGGGTGCAGGTAAAGCAGGTTTGGGCATGTTCTGTAGGTAGGTTCGCATCTCTTCTGTGAGAGCACCCATACCAATACTTGTAAAGTAGTTGATGGAGAATCTGATATTGCGGGGGTTGTCCTTGGGGAAGAGGCCTTCCAGGTTGGGGCGCAGGGTTTCGTCTGTCATACGTGCCCTCAACTTGGGCATACCCGTTTCCTCTGCGATGAACTGAAACAGGATCTTGATAAAGATACGGCTACTGGATGTGGTCTCGTCCTCGTTCAAGTGAATGACAGATAGACAGTGCCAGCCCAGGGCGTCTGAAGCAAACATATGACCAAATAGCATCGCAATATTGCGCAATTTGTTGTTCTCGTATCGATGGATAGTGTCGTAGTACTTGGCAAAAGCCTGCTCAAACAGGTCGCACCACAGTCGGTTGATCTTGGCGAAGCGCTCACCAATCATGCCAAAGAACTTGGTGTACGTCTTTTCTTGTGAACAGCACTCCACGATCATGGAGGGAAGTTCTGGTTCCTGACCGGCAGGGAGGTTGATCTTCATGAGCTTGTGGACAGCTTCCTCAGGATCGGCACTAGACATGATAGTGAGATAGATAGTTCTTCGTAAGTTGACCAGATCGGCATTAGACTGGTCCTTGATCTCCATGGCTTTCGTCTTCTCGTCCTCCTCGTCTTCGGACGAACTCTCGTATTCATCCTCGTCATCCTCGTCGTCGCTACCTTCGCCTAGGATCTCAGCCTTCAGCTTCTTGTACGCCTCTTCGTGCTCCTCCCACTCCGGGTCGAATTTGAAAATGTTGAGTCCATCTTGCACATCGATTTCACCCTCCAGCTCGATACGATGTGTGATCTGATCCTCCTCTTCAACCAAATCCAATTCCTCCTTGACAGCTGGGTTGTCCTTGAATTTGTCCTTGCGCACCTGGAACAACACTTCGATCATGTACTGTGTTCGCTTGTCGATATCGGCTTCGTGCAGAATGTTTCGGAATTGGTCAAAAACAGCCATGGCAATAGACGGCTGCATCTCCTCCAGATATTGTCCAACCTCTCGGCAGAAACCAACCGCAATCTCAACACTGTCGTCGGTCGGCTTATGAAGCAGGAGAAGAAGAATCTGACCGGCGAGCATTTCATGTTGAACCTGCTGGTTGATGAGATGCGCCAGGAAGGTAGTCGAGGAAAGGCAGACAGCCTTGTCGTTTCGCTTGAATCCCTTTCGGAACTGCATAACCAAACGACGAATCAGGAGCTCGCCGACCTGGGGTAGCTTGGTGTTGACGATAGCAGCCATGGCGGCATAAATCGGTGTGAACGGTAAACTGGCAGCCTGGGCCTTCATGATCGATCGACAAAACAAACCGCGACCTCGGATCAAATTCTCTCCAAAAAGCTCGGGAACGATGAACTTGATGTTCGCAGTGTTGACCTTGTTGATCAGACCATTGATACTCTTCTTGAGCGCCTCCCATGCCATGCGCTGATACTCCTTGCTCGTCTTATCCGTGATCTGGGCCTGGAGCGCGCGCAGTCGAGCGGGTGGAATATATGTACCGCCGGATCGCATTGTGAGAAGCTTCTCGTACTCTGCCTTTGCAGCCGCTTGTTTCTCCTCTTCGGTTCGCACAGGCGCAGCTTCTCGTTTTTGCTTGGGAGAGGCTGATCGCTGGTCTCTCGCAGGACGATATGAATCGCCATCACGCTTGTCGCTGCGATCGCGGTCCCGACGCGGGAGATCGACCTCGGCGGAAGCCATCGTCAGAAAATTACACTCGCAGTTGCAGTCGCGATCGATTTATTCTACCGTGTCGATTACTGCGTCCTGAATTTCGATGGCGTGGGGGCGAGAGAGTGAAAGTCCTTGCGAATCGAGAAAGATGTCGTTGCTAGCTTCGTCGCGCGCGAAGTAATGTCGAGTTTGAAAAAAGATATGCAGCCACATTTGGAGCTCCGAGATCATGTGGCTGTGCAATTGTGGCGCCCCACCTTTAGTCGTCACGTCCCCTGAAGCTTGTCCCTAAAGCCAACTGGACTTTTTGACGGCAACCATTTCACCACCAAAAGATACTGCCACGACACTCCTTTATTTCTACTTCTCGGTCTCAATCTTCATCTCTGCTCAACAAAGACTACGCTCGCTCGCTTTGCGCATCTTTGACAATGGTAAGCAGCTACACCTATCATGGCCTGATTTACACGCTGTCCCCTTTACGCGCTTCAGACCGGGGCATCGTGGCAGCCCCTCGTGGTGCTTCAACTTTACTAACATAATAATTCTTGTTACAGTTGGACAAAATCGTCGGTCTCGCCATGCTCGTGGCCGCTTCCGTCGTCTTCACCTACTACACCATCTGGACTCTTCTCATGGTAAGATGCCCCTCATTTCTCAGCTCGATGCGACTATACACCCCTACCTATGTACACCAGCTTAGGTATTGAACACATTGTCAACTAACAATTGGTTAGCCCTTTGTCGACGACGATCACCCTCTCCAGAACTTCTTCCCCCCTCGCGTTTGGGCCATTCGCATCCCCGTTATTATCATCCTCCTCGGTTCCGCTGTTGTTGGCTCATTCCTCGGCATGGTTATGATTCGGAGCAACCAGAAGAAGGCTGCAAAGGCCAAGGCTGCCGCTAAGAAGGCCAACTAGGAAGGCCAACTAGACGACGACATGTCGATTATATACTTGTAATCATTCAGTGTCTTTTAATGGCGTTGTTTCGCCCAAGACCTAATCACACTATGGGACTTTGGAGTCTCAGGCCAATGTCTTGATGCAGAAGAGATGAACACTACAGGAAATGGGTATCTAATCTTTTTCTATTTATAATAAGGTATTATGACCTGCTAAACGACCGTGCTAAAGAGTGTTTCTTCCGTACAAGCAAAATGCCCACATATCAGAATCAAACTCCAACATACCGGACCAAGAGTTGGTTTGAGCGTAACTAATCATGCTTCACAACACGAAAAGATACAAACTTTGCTCCATATCGCCAAACAGCTTAAGCAATGACTTGCCATTCCAGCCTCGTATGCATATAATCAAAGCAAAGCCAAGGACCTAGACGCCAACCTCAAGCGCACGTTGTCTGTCTGAGAGTTCTTCTCACACTCTCTGATCTGCAAAGTCAAGGACTTCACAGTCATCCTCAAAAAAGCCATCCTCACCTTGACTTCCACCTTGCGCTCCACGTCGTCTCCTTGTAGTCACCACGATCTGCTCCTGGTCGCCATACTGCATCACGCGCTCCATCGCTGAAGGGGGCAATGCAATATGGTCTTCGGGGCCGTCGTACTCCTCCTCAGCAACTGTTGGCAAGCCTAAATCCAGTCGAACCACTGGAATATCCTGACCAAAAGCCCAAGCCGTTGTGTTTGAGAATTCTTTAGATGAATTTGGTTCCATGGGTTGCCCCTTCTTCTTCTTTTTCTTGGAAGTAGTGTTTTCGTCTAGACTTGTCTCGGCTAGTATAGCTGAGACAACTTCGAGCTGATCAGCTGTTCCTCTCCGGTACTCGCAGAGAGTTACTCGTCGATCCGTGTGGAAAGGTTGATAGGGTGCACTAGACTCTATCTCAGCTTGAGGGATTGACGATTCCATAGTCTGATCTGTTGCCGCAACACGAGGTCGGGGGTTCAGCGTCAGCGTGTTTCCTGCATCCATATCACGGTCCGAAAGGTCGAGGATTTCATCCTGAGCTCCCAGGTCAACCATCTGTCGTACAGCTGGAGCAACCAAGTCGCTGGGTAGAATCGGCACATTGTAATCGTGATACCTGCTAGCCCGTGTCACTCGCCTGCCAGCCTGTACGCTAGATCGACGAGTTCGACAGGAGAAACCTCGTACCAGACCGTTGCCAACCACAAAGAGTCCTTGATGTTTTCTGCTTTTGACCCAGGTCACGCAGGATGCCGAAGGAAGGCCTGAGCTAAGCGGCAAGGACACTCGGTTTTCGCCAGTATGCCGAAGCTGGTTAATGGCGGTTCCTGTCTTGCCAAGTGAACTGCTGATACTAGCAGCGATCACTCGCCCGCCCATAGCCGCTGAGTCTTTTAGGCTGTTGCCAGTCACGTTTTGTACGTTACCACTGCTGCGACGAGGTCGTGAGACAAAGGGTTTCGCAGCTTGATAGGCTGCACCAAAAGCTCCAGTAGCTAAAGAAACAGCCGTGTTCGGCTGCTCTGGTGTTGCGGTGCCACTTTCCTGGACAGCTTGGCGACGGCGAGGTGCAGGCCACATAAACGCACTTGAGGGCATATCAAGTAGATGAACAGTGCCGCGCTCGGTCACCATAGCTAACCGCTCCCCCTGCGATTGCGTCCAAGCGACATCGACAATGCGTGCGACAGTCATTCGTGAAAACTGTGCAATTTGACGGACCTGAGGTCCTGTGCTTGCATTTGGCGTGACAGTGGTCTGGAGAGGGGATGATCGTGTATGTTGAATACGGAACAGATCCCAGACTGTTTGCACATCGCCTTTGTTGCTGGCAGTGAACAGGGATAAAGATGATGGCGAAAATGAAAGAAAACTGCAGCCCAAAGGCGGCGAGAACGTAGTAATCGGATGAATTGTAGATGAATTAGTGAGCGACTCTGCATCAACAATCGACACAAGCCCTGGGTCTTTCGCTCCAACCGGGCCAGCAGGACCATGAGTTGGAGGGAAGTTGATTGGGTCGCCACGAGGAGATCGAGTACCAGCCCAGTTCTGAGGAGGTGAGCGCGCTTGTTGAGTTTGCGTTTGGGGGTTTGACGACTTGTTCCAGTATGAATTCCAAGCTTGCAGGCCTTGCTGTCCAACCCACTTAGCGCCTTGAATAAGTTCCTGGGTCGTCTCTCGCATGATCTTATTAACGACACTATCGGAAATAGGAAGATCTACAGATGCAGAAGACGAAGGAAACTGCGGCGGCGTCACAGTGGCGAGTCCAGGTGCTTTGCCAAGAATAGGAAGTGGCACGTGAGCTCTCAACGAGACTTGTGACGAAGGCGTCGCAGGACAGTAAGCTATCCATCGTCCACTGACCGCGAGAATCGGTGTTTGCGGATTTGAGCGTGGTGGTGCGGTCGAAGACTGTGTCTTATCAGCCTCCTCTGGCACCTCACCTCGGATGCTTTGCTGGAGTCTGGTCCAGATCTTTCCGACACATGTAAAAACATGGCCATTTTGATCTTCCAATAATTGCAAGTAGATCCAGCATTCGCCAGTAACGCCTGAGCAAACTGCAAGTGTACCCGAGTCCGCTCGAATCGTGAAAGAGCCGCTGGGTGAAGGAGGTCTGAAGATTGGGTTCGTGACGGAGATTTCAGGGTTGATCGGGATCTTTGGCGCTTGCAGTAACACATCAACGAGTTGGTTGGTCCTGAGTGAGTACACCTCTACGGACGTTTGATATGAGTCGATGGTCTGTCGCCCTTGGAAGCCATCCTGGTGGGTGAAGACGGATCGAGGGCTTGCTGCCCCATCAAGCCTGGGGCTTGGTCCCTCGCCCTGTACAGAGCCAGGTACAGCTGAGGGTAGAACTGGTCCATGCAATACCACCGCCACAAGAGGGAACAGAGCTTTATTACTGTTGCCAAGCGTCCAAGGAAGGATCTTGGCATGGTGAACGCCTCCTCGTAGTCCCTTTAGACTCGCAACAGGCTCAAGACCTCTCTTACCCACAGCGTACACATCCAAACCACCTTCATACCCCGCGATGACGACGTTGCTTGGACCAGATGGGAAATCGGGGCATTCGGGTAGCTTGTCGAAGCCAAAGAAATAGCCTCGTTCGCCGGCTTTCATGCCCGAGTTGTTAGTCATGTTGAGGTCGATATCTGGTACACCATAGAAGTGTGGCTGGGGTTGATGAGGCAGAGGCGGATAGTTTCCCATCCTCGAGCCTTGGAATGGGGAGTTGACCGAACTGCGTCGGTAGGGGACACTCGGAGGTGGTGTTTCTGGAGATTGATATTGGGCGTCCATCTGGAAACTCAAAGGACGTCGGCTGTGGTTTGGTGGGGATAGAGATGAAGGCGAGGGACTCATGAAATGGCGCTGTACGGGCCATCCTTGTTGCAGTCGACCTGAGTCCTCATAAGAAGACGGTTGGGTAGGAGGTGAATCGCCCATGATACTGATCAAGTTTCCTGGAGAGCCGGCCATGCCGTTCCTCATCCATTCATTGTTCATACTCGGTGCTGTGCTCGCGGAAGCTGGAGTTGTGGACAAAGCAGCCAGCATAGGGGAGACAGCAGGGTTGACATTGTCAGGGCCAGAAGAAGGCTTAATCTCGGGCGTGTCGACGGGGGGCGTGGAAGCGACCGAAGTAGATGAGCTCTTATTATCTCCGCTACTGCTGATATTTGTATTCACGTTATCCTTGTTGGTGTTGGCGTTACCGTTATTGACAGTGACAGTGCTATGTGACTGCGGTCAGCTAGGTACTTAAAGTGGTCCATGATAGCCCAGAGGAGTCATGCGGACAGGGAGGCTCACGCGAATTTACCAGCTGTTTGCTTTGTCACGGCCGCGGCGATGCCGCCATTTTCTCTGGCATGTTTCCTCTCCTTCTTAGAAGCTGTCGAGAGGGTCATGGTCAGCTCTCCTGTTTGTTAAAGAGGAGCGCGGTTGCGCAAGCAGTTCGGGTTTGGGGATCCCAGTGCCAGTGGCTGATAGGTCATACATAGATGGAGGGGTATTAAGGTGGGAATAGAGTTCCAGTAGAGAGGCACTTACAAGGCATATGCAGATTTGGACAAGTGTCGGAGCAGTTTCCTACCCCTAAAACTAAAACGCTACGCTCGCGTTTCTGCAGAGCGCGTTTGTTATAAAAGAGGCGTCAAGTCGATTCTCTTGCAGTCGAGGTGACGCCGGCACTTGTCTAGATTCGAAGTCTGTGTTCCTATGTATTTCGCTTCGCTCGCACAGATCGGGGGTCGATTCGCAGTAGCTACTATCGGATATGGGAGGCGAAGGAGAGAAAATGCAGATCAATATCGGTCAGAGCGAGTTAAGTTGAGTTGAGTTATTATCGTGAAAGAACGGCGAAGTGCTCGAGATTGTTGGGTTAGCGGCGTAGACCAGCTCGTCGCGTCTATCAAGTTGAGTTAAGTCGATGCAATATAGGACAGATGCAGATGCAGATGAGAAAGGGAAAGATCGTTATAGAGTTGGAAACCAAGGAAATATTCAGACGCTTTGTTGAAGTTTGTATCGTATAGTCATTCACAGTTGTAAGTGAAGGAAGGAAGCTCAAAGGACTGATGGGAGCTGGCCGAAGAGTCACTCTCTGATAGATCCCATCCCATCCAACCCATCCATGTGTGAGGCCTAGATTCACACCTCTGTTCCAATGTGGCGTGGGGTGTAATAGAGGGGTCGGATGGCCTAGGGAGGGCAGTAGGCAGTAAGGCAGTGGAGGCTGGTAGTGGACATCACCACCACATGCACTGTAAGCGATAAGATAGTGGCCCTTCTAGAGAAGGGTTGATAAGACGCCCCCTTCGACCCTCCACTTCCACCTCCACTTTCACCCGAACATCGTCTTGACGGGCACATCAATGGCATTGGCGGATCTGCCACTACCCACGCCTCGGCCTGTCAGGAACCAAACCAAACAGCCCGCATTTCTAGCTCAACCGGAAGATCAAAGGTTTCTTTTTCGTACCGGGCAACTAGATAGGGAGGCATGATTGACACATCCAGTACACGCGGTTATAGCGCGCAAGCGCATACATAGTTCGCGATTCTGTTGACCTCAATCGTTTCTGGATAAATGACGAGAACAAATCTTTAATGGAACAAGGTCCATCCGGTCTGCGCGGGGTTGAGTTCATGCGCTGGCCAGAGAGTGAATGGGAGGGTACAAATCCGGAGGTTACAGCGCCTCAGTTACACCTTGAATCGGTTTTCGATTCGATACCTTGCCTTGTCATCCACCATCATAACAGGTTTAACAGGCTTCCATGATACTGGACAGTATACTCGGCTATCTTGAAAAGGTCGCAACGATGACGACTGAATCTTCGATCTTATGCAGTCCTTATTGTCTCGATACCTGTCATCATTCATCCATTCCTCTCATGGATGGTTCAATAAATCGTGCCCCATCCATCCGACCCAGCTAAGCCACATGATTCTACGCCGTGATCATGGGTCAGGTGAGCTATGCCATTTACGCCATCAGCATGGCCGTACCTCTCTAATCACCAGGGGGCGACACGCTGATATCCCAGATTTAGCACTCAAAGCAAGGGACCGTGAACCTTGGCTTAGCTCAGGAAACGCTGCGCTGCTACAGTGAGGATTAGATTGGCACCTGAATGGCCTCTTGGGTGTGTCGTTAGTATTTCTATCCTTGGCTCTCCCTGACAGAGCTCCCATCAATCAGCGTGTGTTGATCCCAGCTTTACCATTCGACAACGGTATTCTTCGGCATTTGTCGATTCTACTCCGCAAAAGTCAACATCTCCCACGAGCCTTTGATGACGTATCCGGTTGGGTGAAGCTGTTTACAGTTGCTCTCTGAGCGACCTGCTTGACATTGAATAACTAAAGGCTATGCATAAATTCATTTTTGCTTGCTTTTTTTTTTTTTTTTGGTTGGTTCCGTCATCTTTGTAGGACATTATTTTCACAGCAGATGTCCATCAGTCTGCAGCCAGACGCGGTATTGGCTAAACTTCCACTGCCCATCAACCTTCCTGACGACTGCATGTGCCGACCAAGCAGCCTCTTTGAGCCGTCCATCTGTCGTGGTAACGCTGACTTCTCCCAGAATCATGCACTCATTTGAGTCGGAGAATCGCCCGGGGAAGACTTTGAGAACCGTGTGTTTGCGCTCTTTGATGTGCTTCCACATCCGACTTCGGAATTCGACCAGATCTATGGTCCTTATCAGCTCAATGTCCCCAACAGAATGAAGGTGGTGATGAAAGCATCGAAATACCTTTTGAGCCGCGCGCCTTGTCAGCGCCAATCTGCACGCTTGCGTCTTCCGTGAAAGAGTCTACCCAACGCTGATTCTCTTCAGGGTTGTCCGAGATGCGATAGAAGTCAATCGCAAATTGTTGAAGTTCTTTGTCCTGCCATTCGTCATGGGTAGCATAGAGTGGCACGTAGTTCTCGGGGACGTTCTGAGCCATGGTGAGTATGCTTGTGATCGCTGTTTCTGAAGTTCGGCAAGGAACAATTGAAGAAAATTCTTTGAGCGAGGATCAAGGATGAGAAAGCTGCTCTTTCATGATTTCTTAACTTAGGGAGATATATGGAGAGCATGATGCAATTGTTCTCCATCTGAGTGGATCGTCATGACTTAGTATCAAACTTTGTTTCGGAAACTTGCCGTACAAGCTTCTCTCCAATTCTTTCTGGAAGGAAACGAGGTTGTTCTTTCTGTCCTTCTTCGGAGATTTTTCGACCACCTAAGGTAGGTACACCCTATGTAAAAAAGAGTGAGGTTGAGATATCATGTATGTTACGCCAGCAAATGCGGATATATGACAGCACCAACGCACGATCAAAAATAGCCTCTTAAAGATTGTATCTTATCAAGCAGAGATTTATCTCAATGATGGGTTTGGTTAATGCCACGTTGTAATCCCAAAATTGGGTAGTTAATGTAAATAGTGTTTATCTACTTGTTCCTCATATTTGCTAGCCCTTGGGGTTTAGATGAAACCATGGACTAATATCTCTTTCTCGTATGATAACTTTATACAACTTAGGCATGGGTTTAGGCTGATCTTTATGGCAGTCATTATGCGAGTGATAATAATTTACTCACAGTTATCCATGGACATACCTCTGTCCCATTATCACTTCAATAGACCGGCCTGTCTCTTACCACCTATGGATATAAGGTTAGGGTCCATACCTAGTCATAGCTACCCTACACCGGTCCGAGAAAGAGAACAGATCAGTTAGGTAGTTGCTTGTCGCAACACCAGACGGTGAAGGTTCAGATCGAATTGGCACTGAATTGACTATACATTACCATCATTACTGTTAAACCTTGGGCGCAATTGACTCAAATGGTGGTCCTTTGGCATGACTGATATTCACAAACCACACGTAATTGCAGCCCCAACGGAGAATGGAGCAGCTTGTTAGAACACGTCATTGCGTTCCTTCTTTCTTCCTTTGAACCTTCCCAATCAAGGAATACTGCACAAGTCTGTAGATTAAGGAAAGAGCTGCTTCCTGTTAAGTAAGATACTTTTCAACTTGAAGATATGGTTTTAAAGCAGGCACTCTGAACCCAAATTGCCATCTGTGCTGCTACAACCTTCAACCAAAACACCAAGATCCAACATCGCGATATCGACCAAAAGAGATTCGAGAGCTCACGAGAGCAAAAGAAAACGTTTCAATGCGTAATCTGGGAATCGAACCCAGGGCTCCCCGACGCTGCTCGAATGGCAACGGAGAATTTTACCACTAAACCAATTACGCTTTGTTAAAGAAACAGAGTGATATTAAGTCCTATGGAGCCTGCGTACAGAGCATTGACGAGAAAACCGTCCTTTGCCTATGTCTGTTATCGACGGCTACATTCAAGCATGATTCTACATAAACACCAGGGTATTATCTCCGAGAGCTCAAAAGGAGCCCAAAAACATTGAAATCCGTCCTCCATCGTACGCCATCCACACTGGTTCTTATGGACCCCAGGACCCCCCGTTGCCATCACGACTGCCTACTTCTTGACACCACGGGCGCTGACCTCGCCCTTCTCACCAATGTTGAGCTTAATTCGGCACTCAGGACAGTACCACTTAGTCGTTCGGGCAGGTACCTCTTCGAGGCCGACACATTCGAGGTGAAACCATTCCTGCTTACACTGCTGGTTTGTCAGTTTTATGTCTGTTTGCTTCTTGCGTGCCGTTGAGGAAGAAAGGTAGGTATTTGAGGCGGTAGAGTCGCTTACGTAGTCGGCATTTTCGCAAGCAATCATTGTGCCAAAGCTGACTCTGTTACAGAGACAATACTTCGGCTCGTCTGGGTCAATCGGGTTCCCGTCATCGTCAACATCCTCCAGCTCGACCTCGACAGACCCCTTGTCCTTCTTCGCGCGAGCCTTCTTCTTCGGTGGCGCCTTTCGTTTACCCACAGCGCTGTTACCGCCGCTTTTGGTGGTGCTAACAATTCCAGGAGCAGGCCGCTTGGTTCGCTTCGGTGGTCGAGGCTCAGGAGCAGGTGTGTTGCGAGCGGTGCTCGCTCGTCGTGGCCGATCCGCAGCTAACGAAGGCTGCGGCTCTTGACTCGCAGCTTTACCTCGAGAGCTGGGCCGGCGTATGGCAAGACCTTCGGGGCCAGGAGTCAATCTAGGAGTAGGCGCTCGAGAAGGAACTTGTTTGTTTACTGTCTTACTTGCTGCTTCGGGAGCAAGTTGAGAGAGCGACGGTGGAGGAGGGGGAGGGGGGGATGTTGGGGGAGCAAGAGCAATTTGTACATGTTGGAGCTGAGGTGCCGGGGATGAGTTCTGCTCAGTTTTGAGAGGCTCGTCTTCAGATATCTCCGGAATCGTCGGGATCACTTGAGGCGGCGGTAATTCTGCTTGCTGTTGTGCCTGCTGTGTTCGCTTTGCTGCCTCACCTCGGGTCTCTCTTTTACTATTCTCTCTCACTGGAGGCAGCACAGGAGTCACAGACTTTCTGGTTTCTGTCAATGGTAGGGGAACTGGAGTCTGTTGAGGAGGGGGTTTGGAAGGTCCTGTAGCAGACGCTGTAGCAGGACTTGGTGTTGGAGACTTTACCGATCCTCTTGTGGTCCTGCCAGGGATAGGTATGGGAACGGGCGTTTGTGCGTGTTGCGCCGCTGGCAGACCGCCGGGCGCTGTAGGAGCGGATAATGCCTGCTCAGGACTTGGGCCCTTATTCAAAGTAAGCTGAGGAGGCGGTGGGACTGGCGTCTCGGTTTTGGCTCGCTTGGCCTGGGGCCGTAGGGACTGGCTTTCCGTCTTTTCAGCACTCTCGTTGCTGTTGTTGGGTTCCTCCGGCTCCGGCTCCCTTTTTCGTTTGGTCGACCGCGATGCAGCTCGGGTTTTTGCGGGCTTTGGAGTCTCTTTGGGGGTCTCAGACGTTGGCGTCTTTGGAGTTCCTTGGTTTCCATTGTTGTTGCTGTTGTTATTGATTCCGTTCCCGAGAAACAACTTTGCAGCTTCGTTCATTTTCCTTGCAGCTTCGTTCATCTTCCTTGCAGATTCCTCTGCTTCCTCTGCTGCCATCTTTGCAAGATCTCTATCCCTCTTTAATTTCTTGGCCTCGTTTAGTTTCATGCCCCTGTTGCTGGTCGGGACCTCTTCAGCCTCGAGTACCTCGACACTCATGGCACCGGCCGGAAGTTGTTTCTCCCCAGATTCGGAGTCTACAACCGGCTTGGGGACTGGGGGTTCGAAGGATTCTCCTTCATCTTCAGCCTTTTTTCTGGCCTCATGATATGCATCAGGACCACGTCCTAGAGCTTTGAGCTCGCGAGCGATCATGGTCTCGCTGGGAGTCCATGTTGCATTCTTCTTCATACGTTTCCGCAACTTGGCCAATTCATATTGAGTGAGCTGTAGCCATGGGGCATCAGGACTGCCCACAACTGCATCTTCAGGCGGAGGCTGAAGCAGAGCGGCGTTGTTAGCGGCAGCCGCTTGGCTCAGAGCTGGCGTAGCATATGTGACCGGACGAGCAAGCCGATTTGGTGTCTTGGGTGGTTTAGTAGTAACGACCTTGATTCGCGCCCCAGGAGCAGGCGTTCTTCGATTTGGCGCGGGTGTATCAGAGTCTTCATCTGAGCTTACTTCGCTTTCGTCGGTGTAAGAGTCATAGTCAAGATCGTACGGCGCCTGTATTTCGCCGGGTACAATAATTCTAGGAACTTGTGGACGCCGAGGCTTCTGGCCATCACCAGCAGCTTTGTTCGGCGCCTTGCTCCTTGCTAATTGTGGCGATTTCGATTGAACAGGACTCTTGGGTTCTTCTGTTGGATAGTTGTCTCTCATCTTCCGTAGTTTGGAGAGTAAAACTTTGGCCTTGGCGTAGTGCCGATTTATGTTCTCGGACATTCTGATAGCTTCAGCATGGGCGAAGGTGCGAGAGTTGATGGCTTGCTCCAGCTGTTCAGAGATGTCTGCCCTCAGTTGAACCGGTGCCGGGCGCTCCTCTTGGGGAAGTGTTGGTAATCGGCCCCATATTGCTGTCAAATCGTGAACCTTGTGGGAAGCAGTCGCATAGGTTTGGTCGAGTTGGCCGATAAGGGTAAGGGATCGCACGATGTCGGAAGGTAGATAATCGGTGAAATCGAGAAAGTCTGTCACAGTTGTCTGGGCATCAGGATCCACGCGCGATTCCATAGATGCGAGACTGTCGATGCGCTCAAGCGAAGGCGCTTTTAGAGGTAAAGTCCGGGTCATTGGAGAGATGGCCTCCATGTTCGTGTCGCCATCGAGATCTGTTCCTTCACCCATCATCGCAGTCTGAGTTTGACGCGCCCAAAGGAGAAAAATACAAGAGCGATCGTGTGTAAAGCGCAAATCAGGACGTTATGGTGATGGATAATCTGGTGAAGCCATTTGTCGATGTGGGTTATTGCGCGTCTAGAGCTAACGCGATGGGAGCTCGTCGGCGACGTCAATAGTGGCCTTAGTGCGCTTGCCCCAAAAAGACCTAGCCCCACATGAACACCCCGCGAAGCTGACTCATCACCCTTTGGGTGCAGGTGTTGTAAGTTCGAGGTCCGGAACCCAGGTGCCTACCTACTTACGCCAGGCTGCACTGCAACTTAAGCTTCCAGCTGTTGTTGAAATGGTTCTGCGCTTTTGCGATTTGGAATTTGCGCATATGCGATCAGAAAATATGCCGTGTGATTCCAATGTCTAGCCGAAGCCCAAGGCGTCCCCGTGATCTAGTGGAACGCCTTGCCGAAGGAGTCATGATAGATAGATCATGGAACCCTCTGACGCAGCATCTCCGAGTATGCCTTGGCCTTGGAAACATGGAGTCACCTTGAAACTCGGCAACACTTGTACCGATTACCGAGAATGATTTTCAAAGATGCCTTGTATTCATGGGAGATCATTGCTTGGGCGTTGAAAGTTTTCAAGCTGAGTGGACTTCAATACTGGAATTACAAATCTCAGAGGTGACTGGTGGGGTTGCTGGTCATGTTCACGAGAAATCCGAAGGCAGTTCTTTGGCAGTCTTGCACTTGATGGCACTTTATGTTCCCTTGTAACTGTATATTCCAATCTAAATATCTTCTGTTACAATCTTGTCCTTGTGAAAGACTTTCCCCCTCTAAGATAGAACTGAATCCATGATGATCCATCCAAACGCCAAGCAAAATGACCGAAATACAGTCCCAAAGCAAACCCAAGGCACAATTCCCAATCTGGTAATACCAAACGTCCCAGTCACAATTCAATCACATCATAACACCCAGTTACCAGTCCCAGTCGGGCTCAGTCTCCCTCATCATGACAGCTCCGGCCACTTGCTCAGACTCTTCGACATAGTAGCTTGAGTCGCTTCCGATCAATGTCAAAGTTCCGTAGACAATAAGGCGTCGG
Organism: Fusarium odoratissimum NRRL 54006; assembly: GCF_000260195.1. Classification (NCBI taxonomy): domain Eukaryota; kingdom Fungi; phylum Ascomycota; class Sordariomycetes; order Hypocreales; family Nectriaceae; genus Fusarium; species Fusarium odoratissimum. The sequence goes on along the minus strand of NW_022158693.1, from coordinate 899,665 downwards.
CATTTCCTGTCTCTTGTTAGTTGAGTCAGGGTCATAGCTACAAGTATACCTACAATAGTCCTGTGATGCTCACGTTTCCGTAAATCTCCAAGTCCGTAGCCTCGAGTGTTCCCACGACTCGGAGCTTTCCACAGCCCTTGATCTTGTCGTTGGCAACAGTGTATCCGTTCACCAATATGTTTCCATAGGCCTTGACCTTGCCACTGTTTGTTTGTCAGTCTCAGATCACACTCAGGAGAAGGATCATACTCACTCGCATCTGATGCTTCCATTCAGACCAAGGCTTCCATAGGCGTCAACCTTCTCTCGAACGATCACATCGCCGTTCAAGCTGATGCTGCTTCCAGACTTGACGGATCCAACAACCTCAATGGGTCCGTTGAGATCGATCTCATGGTCGCTCTTGATGCTTCGAGATCTCTTGAAAGCCGGGGGGCTAGCGTAAGAGGAGGTGGTGTTGTAGTAGCTAGCCATATTCAAGACTTTCAGATCTGTTTCTTTGTTTCAGGCGTTCTCGCAGAAGATTGTAATTGTTGTTATAGTGATAGTGATTGCAAGCTATTATGCAAAGATGTGAGTGAAGATGGAGTTGTGAAATACTGTCCTTAGGAACAAGGACGTTCTTCTTATACTTCATGTTTTCAACCCGTTTGCGCAAAGAGGTTGAAACTACACATAGGCACACTGGAGCCTCAAGAGACTCACGCCCATACAAACAACCCCTTGCTATGTTAGCCCCAGCCATAAGGCATATCTTGCAGGACGATATGGGACCCTTATTACTCAAGCCAGGCACGGGACCCGTAGATGGATACCGAGATGCTGGGCACTGCAGCAAAAAGGCGTGACGCCTTATGCAGGTTGGAGCAATAGAGTAGAGGCTTATCGGGCTAGCCAATGGAGATATGCAGGTCTAGAGAAGGATGGGAGGGCTAGCAGTAGTTTGTGATTCATCTTGAACCTACCTACCTACACCGGGTGACCAAGTATCAGACTCTTGATTGGCATTTCAACTTTATTGTGATTGATTCATTCCAAGATAACCCTACTCTTCTGTCATCGCTCTTTAAATCGACATAATTGCCATATTGCCCAAGCTCATGAGTTTGGAAGAGACACTCAAGGCACTCTTTGTGGAGTCCCCAGCCTAGAAATGTCTAACAACAGGGGTGTATTCAGTCGTCCTATATCCAGGACCGAGACCAGGACCAACGCCTCATTCTGTCCCACGAACACCACCATTTCACAATCTCGACAATGAACCATGACTGACTAACTTCATTTCTTGCATTCACATGCCCAATGCGTCATAAAAGACCCAGAATTTGGGGAGCCAGCTCAGCAGGGCCTGTAAGCTTAGGACTCATTTTACTGGTGTTTGCCTTGGGAGACATATCCCCTTGAGTATACCGAATTGTCGATCAGTCCGCATCCAATTCTGCTGCCTTGATTCTCGGGCGTAGTCTAGTGTACCGTACCGTATCGCGCTGCAGGCATTTTAGCATTGAAACCCTTGTTCTCGTTAAGAATCGCCCGAGGCTGTACAGTCTCTTAGTTCCGTTAGTCTACATCGACTTGTCCCCAGTTGGATCTGCGCCTCAGCCCTATGACTGACCTTTTCTTGTTGTTAATTCGCTGATGCTGGAGTATCCCCGTTTAGAGGCGCACACCACCCTGTTTCCTTCTAGAAGACGCCAAGCCATTGCCCAGGATGCCCCATCGTTGCCTAATAAGCAGTCAAGGCACCTTGACGATATCTCGACATTCCCAGCTGCGATGAATTTGGTGTTTCATATCTGCCTAAATATCCCTTCATATGATCTGGCAAGACTATTTTAGAGACGAACTCCTAAAAATGGTATTCATACGATAGCAGAGTAACAAAAAAACCTAGTAAAATTACATAGAAAAAGCACTATAAATATCAAAAATCATGGTCACTTGACAACGAATTCAACATCGTCAAGTAACCACGCCCTGAATCCTTCTGACTCCGATCGATAAATGAAACCGGGGTATTAATCCCTCCATCTCAAATCAAGGATATTCTCGACACCCTTTCCTTGCTCCCCACCAAGTTCGTCTTTGTAAGGCTGATTATAGCCTTCTAGAATATGACGTCTCAGTCATTTAATCTCCGCCCACGAAGCCCAGGCCAATACCGCTGCAGATGGCAGCAAATGCCCAGACGCCCGCATACACGGCAGCTCCAGAGGCATCGACACGATACAAGGTCTTGGACGAGGCGAGGAACGTGTTTACTGCAGTGACAAGGGCGACGACAATTGTTCGACGAATAACAACCTTGGTCTTGACAGTGTAACCCCACACATTCCACCAAACGGTCTCCCCGAGAGATGCAGCCACGGGATCAAACTCGTTAAGCTTGTCGTCCTCCTTGGCACGTGCTGTCGTGGCGAAAGGCGCAAAGATAAAAGTGCTGGCGGCGATGCCGAACAGGGTCGTCACGGGGAGAATGGCAGCGTATGAAGCATTGTAGGCGGGCTCCAATGTCGGCACTCCTGAGTAGTTGACAACCAGAATACGAGGCAGAATGAATCGTAGCGACAGGACGAGGACAACGGTGTAGATGCCTGTTGACAGAGCGGCCGTGTACGTCTGGAGGGGAAGATCGAGAAGCTCGCGGTTGGGCAGACCTGCAGCAGCGGCAGCCGAAGGTGTATGGATAGTAGAGAGCGGGCGAAGCAGGAAGAAAGGCACAGCGATCGAGAGAACGTCAATAGCAAGAGCCGAAGCCGAAATAGTCCAGTTGAGCTCATAGAAGGTTGAGAGGAGGTAGTACTGTTCATCAGTCAGTTTTTTGCTGGCCCATATTTTGCGACGGGTGGAGTCAACTGACGTGAGGGCCGTGGGCGAGAAGATTCAGCATCGCAACATCCAGGCTGTCCAGCTTGCCATACCATCCCAATGTCAACTCAATCCTAGCATCACCATCAGTATTTCTTCCGCTTCCCAAGTTTATCTGACTCACACTCTCCATCCGGCAAGAAGCGAAACCTCTGCCCAAGTATCCTGGCTTCGGCTCAGGGCAGCAAGCTCGCCGTTGGTAAGCTCGCCCAGCAAGCTATATCCAAGCGAAGCCATCGCAAAGCTTGTCGCAACAGCGAGAGGGAACTGCGCCTGGCGGGGGACCACGTCGCGAAAGGTGCGCGGAGGTTGTTGGACCTCCCTTGGCGATGATGGAATTGTCGTCAAGGCTGTGTCATCATCGCCAGCCGCGGCGCTTCGTCGCGAAGTCATGGTTTAGGAGTTGAGACACGCCACTTGTCTAGGACAAATATATACTAGGTATGAGAGCGTCGCGATGGAGAGACAGCAGGGCGCTGATAGTTGGTGATGTTTATGTATCCGAGGTAGGTAGGTAGGTATTTCTTGTGCGTCAGGGAATATAGTGACAGCTGGAGCGATAGAGTGGGGGTGATCCAATAGATGTGACGTTGACGTCGTTCCCGTCGTCGTCAAGGGTAACTGACTTCATTTTCTCCACACTCAAAACTAAGATGACATTGGGTTAGTCGCCTAGGGGCGGCAAGAAAACTTTGGACCTTTATCCCAAGTGAGAAAAAAGACTTAGGTAAATTTAGTATATCTTCGCAGGCCATTAGACCAGTTAATTTTGGCACCGTGGCTTAACGTCAGAAGTTTTCTTGCTCCCTGGGGGTCGCTTCACCAGCCGACTAAGATGAATTTTCTTCCTCCTCAAGATGATGAGCTTCTTCTTCTTCTTCTTCTTCTTCTTTTTCAACTTAAGATCTATCATTCGCGCTTCAATCAAGTGTGGCCAAGAGAAGGAAGCTCATCGCTTTCTCCCATCTTACTATCTCCATCAACAGTCCTGTCACAGAAGAGGCTGCATCTTCTTCTGCTCCGTTGTGACTTTGAACTGCGTGATGTCTCATCACCTCTCTCATTCTTGTCAATTGATGCTTCTTCATTCCTATTCATATCTCATGGTGATTCAATGTTAGAACACGGCAATGTGATTCTCGATATTTGATTTCCATTTGATAGATAGGTATTTATTTAGGTGCCAACTCGACGCCTGTCCGGATCCTCACTTTAACCTCGTGGCGATGCAATCTCATCTAGCTCCTCAATCCCCAGATAACCTGGGCGAAGCAAAGAAGGGCCTTTCCAACTCATCGGTGCTAAAGATCCGTGGCGGAGCTTGGTCCACCTCAACCAACACGCTGTATAGGTATGTGTACATATAAATAAGAAGGAATAACGTGTATGTCCATCGACGTCATCCGATATATAATCCAACTCCAGAGCCAACATGCCCGACCCAAGAGATATACTCCGTCCCAATCGTTAACCCATTAGTGATGCATACAAAATCTTTCATTCCTCCATGCGACCAAAAACACCATCGTCATCATCTTCACTACGACCGCGCGAACGCATCTCGAAGTCGTCGTCATCCATGACCGAATCACCGCTACCGTCCATTCTGACGTCGTCGCTGGGGCGTCTCATCTCACCACGAGTGAAGCTCTCAGGCTGTCGACTTGGAAAGCTGTTGATGAAGCTTGCAGACAGAGACGCTGCCTGATCCAGGTATTGAGCTGGCAGCGGAGGAACGGGAGGGGCATCAGCAGGAACCATGGCAGGTCGGGATCCGTTGTTGCTACCAAAACTGCAGCTCAGAAGCTCAACTGCAGCAGCCAGGTCCCGATCGTCCTCGCCTGTAGCGTTACGCCCGGAAGATCCTGGGCGGTGGTCATGGCTTGGCTGGCGGTAGTGACCAAATCCTGAACCGTACGGCACACTTCCTGCTCCGAAGGAAGCAGCCGAAGCAGACTGGAAGCTTGTCGCGTATCCGCCATTGCTGCTGAAGCGCTTGTTTCGGTACGAAGTGCCGTCAACATTGACACCTTCGGCAAACGGAGGTGGGGTAGTGTCGGCAGAGCTTTGTCGCTCAGCGGGATCGGAGTACCCGGACGCAGCAGGCGAGGATGAACCAGCTTCACTCTGGAAGTCCTTGGTAGACTCAGGAGGAGTATCAGCGCTGTTTTCAACGCCGTTCATGGTAACCAGAACAGAAGCAGCCTCAAGCAGTTGAACCTGCTGGTGCTTGGAAATGAGCAGCTTTGAGGTCAAAGCCCACTCAGGTGTATGTTCCCACCTAGACACAGTCAGTGACACCGATCATGGATACGAAACGTTACACGCCAAAAACAGCTCTCATCTCAAGATAAGAGCTGCTGTGCTGGGGCAAGTCATTGGGAGGAGGGGGACCAACAAGTGCTTAGTCAAGCAACTGCTATGCTTGTAGCCTTTACCGCACTTGTCACAGCGAACCTCAACCCTGTTGCTCTTCTTGCTCTCCTTGAGAGTCTGGCCATCACTGGCACGGCGTTGACGAGCCTTCTGGAACTTGGTAGTTCCCTCATCAGCCGAGCCCTCATTCACATCGTCCTCAATGGCGCTACCATTGAGTTCTTGCTTCGTTTCGGGTATCGACTTGTGGTTCGGGAGACTAGCGGGGGGGGAGGGAAGGCTGCCGACGAGGGCAGCACGGGCAGCAGCGCTCTTGGACATCCGGCGTCCACCGTTGCCGATGGGCAAGGCGGAAGAACGCTCACTTTCCCGAAGAGCGGCGGCGATCGCGGTCACATTGGTATTCGGGTTGGTGACCGACTTGCGTCGAGTCACTCGGTGGTTGGCGTTGAGAGCACCTGTTAGCAGCGAGTGCGAGCTCGTCCGAGCGTGGGACTGACGGCCGGGCAGGGCCGACGATGTGGACGACATCGGAGAACGATTCTGAGTCAATGGCCTCGAGGACTGCTGCATTTCCTGAAACGGATGAAGGAGATCAGCAAATCTGGGCCTTGGAAGGTTGTTCTGCCATCTGGCAGGTCGTGCACAGAGAGATCATGACAGGGCAAGATCGGGGTATGAGGCAGGGCTCGGGTCGGTTTCCCTCCGAGGATTGAGGGCAGCGTACTTTGGATGAGGCCATTGCCGGCGACTTGGGATGGATGTTCAGGATTCGACCGACTTCAGTCGTGTCGATCTCGAACTATGTGTTTGGATTGGTGTTGTTAGTTACTCTTGGGCTTGAAGTTTGTAAAGTGAGGTTGTCAAGTGTCAAGTGTTGAAGAAGGAGAAGTAAAGTCCCAGAGACAAACGAGAAATAATATTTTGGGAGACCAGCCAAGGTGTGTGGCAGAAGGTGCGGGGGAGTGTATCTTGGCTCTGAATACATGGCTGTGTGATTTTATCACCTCGCTAGTACCCATTGAGGAATCACTGAACATGACCTTGGCCTTGGAAGTCTGAGAGGGGCCTCCCTCTGTGGCTCTACCTGAATGAACCAAGTAGCCAAACAAGCCTGGAGCGGCCACCGGTTCCAACGCCTTCTCCCCCAGGCCCAGGGGTATCCATCCATTCAATGGCGACAGGTGGAGAGTGTAACGCGAGCCAATTGGTTGGCTCCGTTGCCCGAACTGAGTTGCAGCAAGGAAGAGGAGTGGAAGAGCGCCTGACCTGGGGCGTGTCCTTTGTAAACAGTGGGCGTACGATGCGCCCTATTAAGGAACTGGCCAGAGAGAACGTCGCAATCGGACGGCAAACAGGGGCTGAGCCATCTTCCCCTTGTTGTCGACCTGAATAGATAGATATGTGAGAAGGAGATACGACACGATAGTGCCTGACTCCTTTTATGAAGAGGAAGTTGCAAAGGCATAAACTTCATTGTTGACAATCAGGTACCATTTACCAGCGAGAAACAGCGGCGGGTGAGGGAGATGGACTATGGGCGGAAATCCGAGGTACGTATCCCCTCATTCCCCTCCTCGTGGTGCATGAGGCGCTGTGCTTTGCGCTGTGCCCATGATTGGATCCTTGGATAGGCTTTTCTCGATAAGGTATGAAATGGGTGATGGTTCTCTTTGTGCACCATCATAAAAAAGAAGTGCAGTCGTGCCAGGGTCCTCTTGTCCGCTGCACAACGTTGTAGCCAGGGGATGAAACTAACCGTTTCCCTGGAGCAGCTGTATCTCAACTCATCAGGTCCCGTCTGGACAAACGTTGCCAGTCGAGATGGAATAAGAGTTCAGCGGGAGCATCTCGACCAAGTGCGATGGCAAGAGAGCCGTGTCGGGTCGGGTTCTCATCGTCCGTTTTTCTTGTTGGGAATCATCAGCAGTCAAATCGTCTCTGTCATGGACGATTCTGGGCTGATTCGTCACCCGACGCGTCCATGTTCTCATCCTCTCGTCGTACATAATACAGTACACGATTTTGTACAGTTCACTCACTGCACTGCATTTTCTGCCTGCTCTGGTCGTTCGCTCTCCATTTCCCCAACTTCCGAGACGGGTAGAGTGGACAGTGGCCCCGTGGCCTAGCTTGGCGAGGCCATCCGACGTCCGCTCCAGGCCTAATCCAGATGGACAATGAAAGCTCGCACTGGGCGGAGAGGGTGTTGATGAAATGAACAAGGGAGGACTGATTTGGAGATGGAGATGGAGTGGGGTGGTGTTGAAGCCTGGGGAATCGAAAGAGGGGCTGTACACTTGTACGGTGTGTCTCCGTACTGTACTGCCAAGGTGCGCGCTCACTCTCATTCACTTCGCTGGAGCCTGGCTAGAAGGCGATGGCAGAAAACTTCAGACTTCAATCCCAAGACTTATGTGACAAAAATATTTAGAATATCTTAGGATTATCTTAGGGAGATTTAATAAACCTAATCGACTGTTTGCATAGAATGTTTTTTCCCTGATTCATGGTCTTAAGTTTTCAGACACCCAAGGTCGTGTAGGAGAGGGCTGCTCGATGTGTCTCGATGCGCGAGCCACTTTCACCATCGAAAGCAATAGTTCGATGCATGTCGATAACATACCTGGAAATGACAGTACGTTTATATGCGGTGATAGCGAACCTGTCTCAGATTCTGCTTCCAGGTCCAGGTGTCCTTCTCGGCCCTCGATTTGATTCGAGGATTGTTTAGCTTTTCTTCATCTCGACCCAGTGACCGACTCATCTTGCATCGGATATTTTAGAAGCGAGCCGAGAATCTTAACCGAGAATCTTAGGGATCGATTTGCCCTACATCGAAACTTGTACTGCCTCATGGAATAAGCTTTTCCGTCTTCTTGTGGCTTGAGGTCCCCCACGATACAATGAAGCCTCGGTTCCGTTTCTGGGAGAGGGCTTGAAGTAAACAGATAAGAGAGACAGTAGCCCTTCAGGTCAAGGATGAGAGAGCGTAACGAGGCTCTCGTGTCTCTCGCTAGCTGTGCCAGCTTGGGACGCGTCTAATAACTCGTCAGACCAAGGAGCGATGGGTTTGTTTCGAGCCCTGTTGTGTGGAGGTTTGGAAAACCTGTTTCAGTGACCTTTCACGCGTAATCCTTTCCCATGGGCCGCATGAAGTTTTTATGTTTTGAGTTTAATTGTGCAGTTAGAATTGCGTACCTGAATGGACTGGATGTTACGTGGAGTTTAAACGCGAGCGGCTCACATCAGCCGTATCCAGGTACGAGAGATTAAAATCCAGCGGTAAATTGAGCATTCACAACCAGTCATTCATGAATGACTTGTAAAATCATTTCAAATGCCAATAGGAGACTGTACCAATTCGTCTCATTGCATTAACGTCCTGACCTGACATGGAATGAATCCTCTATCAGTATCCGTACTGCGGCGTACCACTTACACGTGGTGAAGATCCCCGTCGCTTCAGACCTAAACCCTTGACCTAACCCTTGACCCTACTCCTTTTTGGTTTAACGTCCCAACTCAAGCCAAGGTGAGGAGCCCTGATCTGATCAGATAACGCTGTTTCTTCGGTCAACTGATCGCTGGGCTGGGCTGGGCTGATGTTTTATAACCCGGCCCGGGCATGGTTTTTATGTCTCTTGTTGTCGGGCAAAAGTTAGTTGGACAGGAGTTCTTATTCGGCAATGGCTGATTCCAGGGCGATCCAAGAAAAAAGTTTAGGACCCCTTCTTTTCCAACTTTTTTTTTTTTTTTTTTTTTTTTGTTTTTGTCTGAAAGCAATGACAGCTGTTTGCTGGAACCACAAATTCCATGTAACCTCAAAAGTTATTTCATTGAATGCGTAAGAACGTATTACTGTTAATTATATTAAAACCTCGCAGAGAACATTCTCGCATTTCGAGTACGAGATACCGTCTCTATCTTCATCATCAGTCACTGGATTGCATTTCCCCGAAATGGACATGGGGCGTGTATATAACAAGACGCCCAGAAGGTTTAGCTGCATATCTTTTCATGGGCCTCTCGTCAGCTACGCCCATTACACTGTGGCGCCGTCATCTCGAGTCTGAACTCTTTGGGAACAGTAAAAGGAGATGCCCTGAATTTAGCTGCCACCGCAATCTTTAGCCTCTAGAGCGCAACTAAGGCGCAGCGCGGAGGCTCCAGGCATCACTAATAGAGAGGAGAGCTGAAAAGGGAACCGTGCTCAGCAGGGTAAGAGAAGTCCGTCGGCTTATTGCTCAATTGCAAGATGGTCTCTTTGACGACACGCAATGCACTGTGCCTCTTGAAGAAAGAAGCCAGATTAACCAGATTCTCACGTAATAAGGGAACAGAGGCAAAAGGGATGCGGGTGTGTATATGCCAACGTAACAAACAACCCGAGCGATGGATGATGATACCTCAGAGGAGAAGCGGTTGAAGTGTCCCAGTGGCCAATGTCAAAGTGTTGATGCGCATCTTTTGCGGCAATTAGCTGCATGTATTGTCGAATCCTAGAGCTCTCTCTAGTCGCAGTTGCATTCACATTCGCAGTTCGATAGGTTCGTGATATTCAGCCAGGATTGTAGAGATACTGTACACTTTGTTACCCCTCAAATGGCTAAGATCATCCCGTCTATGTTCTAAACCTGTCCTGGATGATTGACCGGTCTCACCTGACAAGCCTACCGATTGCTGGTCACAAGGACCATCAAGAGGAGGCATCGCATCGTGGGGAAGAAACCTTGACATGTCTATTCCTGTTGTGCACATACGAAGTACTGATGATAGTTGTGGAAGGTGTAACATCAAATGGTGGACTGCCGGGTTTCTTAGTCCAGTCTATCGAGATCCCTCTTGTTTCTGTTATTGTTGATTTTGCAAGACATGAATGGTATGTTGACTCGATCAAAAGCAAACCAAGGCACAGAGTCAATTTTTAGCAGTCAAGATTTACAACATGTTCCTGACTATCCTCCGAAACCACTACTGTCTTGAGATAGGGCTTCGACGATCAATTTGATCCCCAGCTCACGTCGGAAAAAAAACTGCCAATGAAGCTATGCCCTCCAATGCCAATTTTATGCAACGATTGGGCTTTGACACATGGAGCTAATGATCTGGACCATCGGTTGGAATGGTTACATTATTCCTTGGTGACTTTGTATCTTTCTTACACAAACAATGCCGAATTAGCTTTGAGAATTGGTAACAAGATTTCAACCTTTTTTTTATTTATTTCAAGTTGGTGATACAATGACGCCATCAAATGGTCTCCCCTGGCCATGGAACCCTTGTCGAAAGGCATCATGCCGTGGATTTTTGACATTTTCTTCTCATGTCGATTGCTCATTGACTTATTTTTTTTTTTCTGACATATGATGTAACTCTGACATGAGAGTGAACAACAAAGAAAATACAAACATGCTCAAATTGTTGTGGGAAAAAAGATGGATTCCTTAAAGCAAAGACTCCATCAGAGCCTCAGAGTGGAATCCTGGGACGCATTGGGAGCTTCTGATCTTACCTTGACGAAGCCAATCAGACTCAGCAAACATTCCTCCACAGTTTACCAATCTCGATCCTCGATCCTGTCTTGGCTAGCAAAGGATTGAACAGAAAAACTCCCTCACTGCCGTGCGAGTATGCCGGTTATTGGCTAACTCTGAGACATTGGCACGAGGGCGTCGAGAGTGCCTACAGTGCATTGCATCTGAGCGCATTGTAGCGCAACAATGGCCTGAGTCCAGTGCTCCCTCTCGTCCTGGATGTCTGTTCTGCAATGCAAATCACTGGCCAGCCGCCTGCACTATGGCGATCCGGGGTGCTTGATAAGGCACAAGCACCAGCACCAAACAAAGACCGGCTCTCGCAAAGACCCGCTGCCCGGTTCACAGGCTTTTCCCTATTGGAGTATGGTTCTACTCAAGAGGCTTAGCCGGCTTCATGACAGCTGGGGCCGGGTGGATTTGTGATACGCCAGAAACACGCAGTTCAGTCCAGTTCACCAACCCAACAATAACCTCTTCCCCGGGGGCAGAAGACCTAACACTAATCCAAAAGGGTTCGATGCAAATGGAATGTTCGGTCACGACCCTTGGTCTACAGGGCAACAATGAGCGTGGTGGAAGTGGATGATACCGAGTTATTCATGGATGGTGTAATATGAGCTGCAACGACCCAGAATATCAACCTATTCGGACCTTTGAATCCACTCCTATGTAAGGGAACTCAGCGTACTCAGTGCTGTACGGTACGGCGGTCACGGACTACAGACAGCCGGTTTGTACAGCACATACCGTACCGCGGCTTAACTCGTACCACCGGCACTTAGATTAAGATGCCGCCTACTGCTGTCGGTTCAGAGCGGCAGTGAAGCCCGAAGCTCCGTCTCCGTGAGAACCTATTTGCTGTCCTGTACTGTCGCCGAGGCTTTCCCCGCCTTCACTGGATTACCTACTGTTACCCCTCTATCACGACGCGGCCGCTGATATGGATATGGTTGAGCGGGACTCGCACATATAGCGTCGACAATACACACAGGGGTGTGCGTGCTTTACACTTGCATCACAGCAGGGATTCTAATGAGAATGTGGATATTCCTCTCAGTATCCGTCTTGATAAGAATGGGGAAATTCATGCCTCAGTCTACTGGAACACTGACAATGAGTGTTTGAAGGATGCCTAGACGATGCTACTTGACATGTTACAAGAATCAAGAGCAACGTAAGCATGTTGGGTGTTGTCGACCTCTTGTTATGTTCCTGAGCTGTTCCTGCATGACATGGAAGCTCCGTCCACGTGGTATCATATCATTGTGTTTTGGAATCTCCTCGCATCCGGCCCAACGCGAAGACATGACAAGGATTCCCATCACTGTGATCAACCATTAACTGCTACAGACGTTCCCAATGCCATGGTCTAGTCTGCCAGCTCCCGTAGATCAGCAATGCTTATCGGGCTCGGCCAGTTTAGAACATGGGACGAAGGAATGTTGGGAGGGGACCCTGCCTCGGCGACGAGCCCTACGACGAGCCCTACGACGGGTGCCCGAATTCCTTGGTTCCTTGATTCTTATTCCAGAAGCTTGATAACCTTTTTCAAGCTCTGTGGCTTGACGATTGTTGGCTGTAAGTTAAGTTGTTGATGAGGCTTGACTGGATTCCATGGAGACCACATATTGCCCTGAAATGCAAATCCGAGTAAGTCATGGCGTGCTAATCTGAGGATATGAGCTCAAAAAGGTTATTATTTGCAATTCACCGTAAGTTTCGTCAACAAAAAAGGTCTATGGCCTGTAGTTACGCAAGTGTAGTCATAAATTGGTGACGAACAGTCACTGCCGATGTCGGAGCACTAGCTGCGAATCGTAAGAGCATATTTTTGTCTTGTGAGGGCGTGAGGGTATTGTAAGAAGCTTCCGTACTATCGGTTGTTTCAGTGAATAACCTATAGAGGAGTTTACTCTTTGATTATTTTGAATTTCTAGTCGGCAACAGCGAAGCTTCATCTTCTGTGGCAGAAGCCTTCATACCTGGTATCTGCCGTGTTCCTGAAGAGACGCCGATCATGACATCAATTCACTCACAAGCCACAGCAACGAAATCAGAGGCTTTTTCAAAGACATCTCGTGTCAGCAAAGATAACCATTATCCTGAAAACAAATAATAATTATATCTTGTTTGCTGCCTGTATGTAAAGCAAAGTCACCCACAGGAGACGGAACATAGCCGCGCCGCAAGATCTACAGCCTAGCTCATGTACCCCAGATTAATTAAAACAACGTTAGTTTCGATTTCCGGCGGGCGCTGGAGCCTTTCCCATGTCCAAATCCGTTGACACACGGAAAATAGAGTCAAGATAGCGATGCGAAACACTTCTTGTAGCAAGCAGACCAGAAGACCACCCCCCACGCTGGTCAGTGGCGTAGTGACGACTGTATTTTAATAATTTGTGAGACTTAAAGAGCGAGGGAAATATTTTTTTCTCTTTGCTTTTTTATTTTCTTTTGGAGAGTAAAAGTCAAATCTGTTGTTACTGCGACGACATAGTTTACGAGTAGTCAACACGTGTATCTAAACTTCACACAATACAACCAACATCACAACATGCCTGATCAGGACGTATACCGCAAAGTCGGCCGAGGCGGCGCCGGGAATTTTGTATCAAGCAAACCTGAAGATGCCGCCAACGTAAGCTGACCTTGCACAATCATCTCTTCAGCATCTCACACTCTCAGGCCGATCTTGAAGCACAGAACCTAGCAACAGAAGAAGTCCAGCCGTCCGCCAACGGCCCATCACGGGCTGGCCGTGGTGGCTTCGGCAATTACGTCAATCCAGAGGAACTACCAGACGCCAAAGAGCAAGACGAGATGGCTCAGAAGACAGCGGCTGCTGTGAATGCAAGTCTCAAGAAGAATCACGTTGCGAGGGGAGGACTTGGTGGGAGAGGTGGAGCTGGAAACTGGAAGCATGCTATTTCGTTTGAAGAGGAGGAAAGGATGAGAGAAGAAGAAAGATTGAGAGGTGAGCAATTGGCCAAGAAGGTGAAGGAGGAGGTTGATCAGGGTCTAAGAATGCCTGAAAAGGCACATCACGGACATCATGTTAAGCATAACGAACAATGAGGCTTGCTAATGGCAGCGGGACGGCCGGGACTCGGGTTAGAATGCTTAGAGCCACAAGGGTTCATTTTACTAGTTAAATTCTTGATTCATATCTTGTGTCTTTCATATCGTTCTAGTCATGTCCACAACTCTCCGCTAGATAGAACTAATGCTTCATCTCGTCTCACTGAACCTTCCCGAGGTTCGTAAGCCTGAGGACAAGGGAACCTCAACCTTCTCAGAAGGCCTTGGGAAGCTCAACCTCTCTTGATAACTTGAACGCAATCGAGCTGAGCTCATCCAAACCAGCCACATCTTCTTCCAACCCAGGCATCTCGAAAAGATCATAATCGGAATCACACTCGGCACCAGCAGGGGGCAATGTGCCCTTCTGGAAGTATTCTCGTATATAAGTAAGGGAGCATGCTGAGGGCGCCGCCAACGAACAATGCTTTGGCTCAAGTTAGACAGAGTGACGCAGAAATAGGAGGAGACTTACACCGTAGGAGTTCTGCTTGAGAACAACTGAGCTGGGGAACTTGGCAGAGTTGTTAAACGCACTCTGCAAAGGCGTCACATTATCTGCCATATTGCCAATGTATAGAATTGGATGGGCAGTATCACCCCTAAAGTCGGCTTCTCAAAATTAGTCTTGTATCTCGTATCATGGGTATTAGGGGTGACTCACCATCTGTAAACTTCCACTTTGGCCTCGTCTTTCTTCCGACGCAAGACACACGGAAATTGGAGTTGACTGCTCCCGCCCAACGACTCTTGTGTGTGATTCTGTCAAAGTAGTCTGCAATCTCATGTGGCGTTTCCGTCACAGGCTTTGAGTCCAGACACATAATAGCAGGGAAAGCGTCGAGCTCCATAGGGGTCTCAAGGGGCATAGTTGCAGGAGTTTCTCCCAGTTCGCACATATCTCCGTTGAGGCTCTTGTTTTTACCTTCCATCACCATCTCATAATAGGGGATTCCATCGCCCTTTTCTAAAGAAGCGAACACACGAGCAAGTTGAGGGAACTTCTTCAGCGGAGCATAAATGGAAGTTTGGATAAGGCGTTGGAGATGGGAATAGGTGATGAGGAGAGGTAGTTCAGGGCCGGAATCGTGAGTCCAAGCTGGAACGAGAACAGGCGACTTTTTGAGATGGGCGAGGAGATTGCTTCGACGTTCCTCAATGGCTTTTGGCGAGTCTGCATAAAAAGCACATTTGAGGGGCCCGGATTTATGGCAGGCTTTATCGAAGCCGTCGAAGATCATGTCTGTGTCAGAGACAAAGTTGCCGTGATCCAAGTTGAACCAGTCGTGATAGTCAACATTTCCTGGCTCGAGTCAGTCAGAACTACAATGCTAC
Source organism: Fusarium odoratissimum NRRL 54006 (assembly GCF_000260195.1). Taxonomy (NCBI): domain Eukaryota; kingdom Fungi; phylum Ascomycota; class Sordariomycetes; order Hypocreales; family Nectriaceae; genus Fusarium; species Fusarium odoratissimum. The sequence goes on along the minus strand of NW_022158693.1, from coordinate 884,466 downwards.
ATATATCGTAAACTCACCGTCGCTGACCAGTCTCTCAACACGCTCAGGGTATAGTCCAGCAAAAACGCCACCTAGAACAGTGCCATAGCTGAATCCCCAGTACCGTAGCTTCTCATGACCTGTCTTGTCAAGAATTTCTAGCATGTCTCGAGCAATGGATGCACTACCGAGGAACTGCATAAGACCAGTTTCCTCCATGGCCTGCTCACAAGTTCCGGAGTAGGCAGATGCTCGGGCATAGGCATCGTAGATAAGACCTGGGTGTTCGTCGGCAACGGGTGTGTCTTGGAGACTCCATAGCTTTCTCTTTTGAGAAGAGCCCCAGCATTCAACTCGAGGTGTAGAGACGCCGACTGTGAAGTGTTAGATAGCTGGTAGTGCTTGATAAGGACTGGTATAACTCACCTCCACGGGGATCGAAGCTGATAACGTCCTGGAATTATAAGTATAAAGCTTGGCCAGAGTTTCCGACTTTTCAACTTACATGGTTGTCACCGACAGCCGCTTGTAGGATATGTCCCTCTTTTCTTACAAAGGAAACTCCCGATCCGCCAGGTCCCTACGTCCATAAGTCAGCTCCTGAAGCTTCAGGCACAAAGAGATCATACTCCAGGATTCACAAAGAGCGGAGAAACATGGTTGTGATTTGTCTTGGCCGGTAGCTTGATAACACCAAGGACAACTCTCTTATCATCCGAGGGCTCAAGCCAGTCCATTGGGACCTATGTCCAAGTTAGCATATGCAACAGCAGGATATGGTGAATTACTAACGTCAAGTCTTGCACACTCGAACTTTTCATAACACGGTTCCCAATTGAGTTTTCGGCTTGGCTTGACCTAATTTCTCTATTAGCCTACCTTTTGGATTCCTTATCCATGGTGTATGTATGCTTACATCGCTCCAAGTCCATGGCTTGTCCGCTGGATCCTCGATGTTCACTGGATAAGGATAAGGTCGGTGATGGAAGAAGGTGATAAGACAGACAGCCGCCAAAAGGCCTAACACGGTGGAATAATGTGACTTCCGTGGTCGTTGTTGAAGTCGTCGTCGTAGAAGAGGCGTTGCCTCTACAGTCGCCTTTTCACTCATAGTAACAAGCCAGCAGAGCACGGTCAGATCAAGGTTACTCGCTTCAAGCAAATCAAGAATACAAGACACTACTCGCAAACGCAAAATCACAAAAGAGAAAAGATGTAGAGACAAAACCAAGGAGAACAGAAAGGGCAGAAAGAATTGGACCCTGGAGTCGGTCGGACACCTCCCAGTTACGAATTAAAGCCTTTTGCCTAAGACATGCAGCGGCTCGATAAGAGATCGTCAGCCGGCAAGCAGGCAACTAACCCAGCAGAGTAAAACATGGCCTTTCAGCCCGCCATGAGAGTCTGTCTAGGGCCTCTGCTAGGCTTCTCCTTGCAACTGCGACGCTCAGAGTTCTGCTTACGTCGTCCTATCACACGGCAGTTTATTCCAATCACCTAATCTGGCATGGGTCATGAGATCTCATTTTGATCTTCAATGTCTTCCTAAACTAGTTCCCCGCATATTCCGGCTGAACAGCTGTTTTCACCTCAACTGTTGGTCTTGACAAAATAACCATCCAATTATTTTATTCCCATCTGAAAAGGCTCCGGAAACAGCAGTGTTTGGTCAAAAGTGTGTAGAGCGGCAACGATAAGAACAAACTTGGGCTTCTTGGGCTTGGGATACTGGAACATCAATCATTCCCGCCAAAGTCACATCGCAAAGAAACCAACTCGCAAATAAATTGGTGTCGGTGTGTAACTCATGACGAAGAAAAATGGCTTTTCTATAGTATCCCAACGCCGTGGTATGCCTTCGAATCAAAAACACCCATAACGCCCTGTCTCGTAGACCTCTCGCTGTCTCTGCCATGTAAAACTTTTCTCTTTCAGATTCTTTCCCCCATGACTTTGCCCACTCAATCGGCATCCATGTCGATATCGTCCATCTCGTCATCCTCGTCACCGTCCTCGTCCTCATCGTCTTCATCGTCGAACATGCCGCTGTCGCCCTCTTCATCCTCATCGTCATCCTCGTCAACCTCAAGCGCAATGGCGACCTTCTTCTTCTCGCCACCGAAGGCCTTGGTCTTCTCGCGGTCAGGCTCCATCTCCTCGATCTCCTCCTCAGTCATGCCCAGGTCGCGCAGGCGCTTCTTCTCGCTGCCGCGCATGCGGGGCAGGAGATGCTCGTTCTCGGCGACCAGCTTGCGTGCGAGGGTAAGCTCACGCTCACGCTTGCCAGCCATGCGCTTCTTGTAGAAGACGCGCTCGCGACGTTGGCGGATCTCGGACACACGCTCCATGGCCTTGAGGGTCTTGGCCATGAGGTCTCGGTCGTAGCGAACGGGGACGTTGCGGCGAGCGGCGAACTGCAGTGTTGAGTCGACAGTCATCTCCTTGCCGGCGGCCTTGCGGAAAGCCTTGGTCCACTTCAGCTTGCGAGGGTTACGCTTCATCTTAAACTGCAAAAGTGTATCAGCGGCGAGGTCTTTGGTAAGTTGAGTATTGTAGACGTACGTTCTTGTGGCATTTGCTACGGCAGAAGCGAAAGACTCTGGCATCGTTTCGCACAAAGGTGATACCTTTGCTGGGATAAGCAGGGCGACTGCAAAAGTAACAGGTTTCGATTCTGAAGCATTTTGTTAGTTGTAGTTCAAGGTAGAGCCTGAGTCGCTATATCACTGATGCTCGCTCTCGCAGAGGACGAACTCCAAACATTCTACCTCAGCAAGGACCAACATCCGATATAGAACTCTTCAGCAGCAAAGACGTACCTCATTTTGCCTGGGTGGTGGTCTGAAAGACCAAAACAACTTCAATTCAACGTCCACCCCACTGGTTTGAACAGCCTTCTCTTTTCCGCGGTCAATCAAAAAACTTTTTGCTCAAACTGTCTTATCGATAACAGATTTGCACCCCGGACAAACTTTTGTCCCAGCGCCCCTCTACCTCCGGTCCGCGCCGGCTGGAAAAATCAAGTGGCCCCGATCTCGACTTCCGAATCACTCTGCGTCACTAAACTTATTGTCGACACCGCAATCACTCTACAAAATGGCTTCTGTTATGGCTATAGGTGCTGGCGCTGCCGTCGCGGCCTTTTTGGTATGCTTGCAGTGATTCCAGGCAGTGATTCCGGGTGCTAATATCTCTTACAGGGCCGAGCTGGTCTTGTCGCATGGAGGCGATCCCGAGGCGGCGTTGGAGCCATGGGCAAGGCTTTCTACAAGGGCGGTTTCGAGCCCAAGATGACCAAGAAGGAGGCTACTCTCATCCTGTCTCTCAAGTATGTCTTGATCCCACTCTTCTCATTCCCAGCCCACTAATATCTTCCAGCGAGCGAGCTGTTACCAAGGATAAGGTCCGAAAGGCTCACCGAACTCTCATGCTTCTTAACCATCCCGATCGAGGCGGCAGCCCCTACCTTGCGACCAAAGTAAACGAGGCCAAAGAGTTCTTGGACAAAAACAGTTGATTACGATCATGAAAACTACTCCCCCAAGTCCAGTATTCGGGTCACGAACCAGTTACCAAAGACGTTATCAGAATCATCAATGACTGGGTCTAAGCGTGGGTGTCTGGCCGCGTGTGTATATTGTACACTACTTGTTTCCATAGCGATGGCGTTTGTTGGGTTTAGAGGAAGCTCTTTAGAGCCAGGTGAAGGTATATGCCGTTGTTAAAAGCTATCAAGGCTCGACGCTGTATGAATAAAGGGTCCTAAAGACCCGTTCTCTTCTCACTCCAGTTTTGTTCTAGTGGTACTTGACATAAGTCTCGAAATGTCATCTACCCCCTTTCAGGTCCTATTTCGTTCTGGGAATTGCCAAGTTGATCATCTGGAGCATTTTCTGGCTGCATGTCTTCCATCTCTCCTAGCTCCGAAAATATCCTTCAGTCCACCTTGCTGAGCATCTGATTGCTCAACTCCTCTTCCTTCCGAATGTCTTCCAGTGCAATACCAAGCATGGCACAGAGTGTGTAGTGCGCGTCGTTTCCTGCATTGTGCAGGTGCCTATGGGCAATATCAAGATCGTTCAGTACGGTACTGAGATTTCGACCATTGGTTGAACCACGCCAGGCTTGGTGAATGTCCTGAGTGTCCACCGGTTCTGCCAGCCCTCCAAGGAATCGTAGGTCCAAGCCCAGTTCGGTGAAGTAGGCGATGTCCTGTTTCACATCATGTCCGACGACGACGATGTTCCGCTGATCATTAAGCCACGGGTTGAAAATTTCCATGATGGAGTCTGCAACCGTTGCATTTGTTGGGAATGTGCTCGTCCTATGTTACAGTTAGTCGCTGTTTGGAGTTTGGGGACGGCGTCCTTACCCAAAGTCGAATGCGTCAGGGCATCCCTTGACGAACTGATAGTTTCGCAAACCAGCAAACTCATAGACTCGGAGATGGTGAGTCTTGATTAGAGGCCACCAGCCACGGCCGACAATGTTAGGATCGACGCCTTTGGTGTCTCGTGTGTCAAGGATAGCGATACCAATTTCAGAGACGGGGTTGGGCTTTCTTTCAAGGGCCTCAACATCGACGCAGATGAAAACAACGTCAAAGCCATCGGGATCTCCCAGAAGACCAAGACATCTCTGAGTGTTGCGAAGCATTCGTTCTCGGTGACTCTTCTTTCTTGCAGCCTTGTCGGGATCTGCCCTGTTTCTGGGTGGAAACCCGGACTTGACAATTCGAAACTTTGCTTTCCATGCCAGTTGCTGTTTTGGGGTTGCCACCTTGAAGCCTTTGATGTCATCTTGGTCGATAGCGGGCCATGGCCGAGCATCAAGGGATGTCTCTTCCTCCGATCGTTTCAAGTATCGAGGGCGTGGGGTACCACGTTCGCCGAATTTGAGGTAGAACTTTTCCATGTTCACACCGGGAGGGATCTTGAGGGAAGTGTCAAGCTCGAAGTTAATTTCTTCAAGGAAGACTTCGAACTGAGCAGTTGGAATCAAAAGGTAGGGGTCTCTAGCCGGCTCCTCTGGATCATGAAGATAGAAGCTTGTAAAGTTAGCACTATAGATAATATTGATCGGATTGACCTACAAGTCCCAGGTTTTCTCGAAGAGGATTCTGGCGAAGAACGGCTTTGTCTGTAGATTGGTGAGCCAGCGGAGAGTTGTTAAAACTGTAATACGTACACGAGGCTTGTTGGCCTTGCCCACGAAGCGTTCAGGATATGAGATCACAACTTTGAATGGACAGAAAGTGAAATCGTTGGAGACCGTCTGGCAGATGCGAAACTTGGAGTTATCAAATGCCTTTGCCTTTTTCTCTGCAAGTTCGCGCCGTCTGGCAGCATAAGTATTGGCCTCTTGTTGCTGAACAGTTTGAGAAATCTGTTCTCTTGTGGCTTGTCTCTGACGCTCCATCATCCCAACGTAGTTGTTGTCAGCTCCGTCGCCGACTGGGTTGTCTGAATTTTCGTTGTCGTCTTCTTCGTCTTTGGGTCTGTCCTCCAACTTCACACCGTTGCCTAGAAGTTGCTGCAGTTTGGCCAGCTGGGCATCGAGGGCCGACATGTCAGATGAAAATTGAAGGAATGAAATCAAAATTCAAAGAAGTGCTAGTGAGAGTTCAACTGGAGGAGCAGTGTTGAAGAGTATTGTTGTGAAATGGAAATGAAATGAAAATAGTGGTGCTGAGTTGAGGCGAAAGACGGATGTGGTGAAGGTTGAAAGATGGCGGCGTTAGAAGGAAGGAGACACGAAGGGATAAACAAGAAAGGCAGCGAAAAGCACCGTCTCGATTTTGGCGAATAGAATAACGCCCAGTGCCCTATGATTCACTGCGAAAGGGCATCAAACAAGGTTTTATTGAGTCAAACAGAAACTCGTTTGGCAGGTGGTAGATGAAATGCCACTGCTTGCAGACGGCCCGTTACATGAGAAGGATAAACTTCACACCAGCCAATCAATATATTGGTACACAAACGCCCACTCCTTTTTACAAACAACAGATACATTTGCCATTACAAGACTACTTTAATTTGTAGAACTGTTCAATGTCAGTACATGTTAGATCGTCAGATTTGAAGAACTTACCTCGTCTGCATCTTCTGGTGATACATCAGACACCTCTGACTGCTGTTTATCAATGAGACCAAGACGACCCCATCGGACCTTAAACCAGAAGTCTCGTCTGTCGCCTCCAAGTGCCCCGGAGATGAGCTGCTTCTTCATGTCTTGCATGAAAGTATTGTATAGGCCTGGTTCTTCGAGGTTGATGAGTTCCTCCCTCATGACGCCAAGACATTCCAGAGCACGTTGATACTTGGCATCCCCAAAGCTCTCCATGACAAACGTAGAGATGATTGCGCCCATCTGCTTTGCTGCCTCCTCGATTTGAGAAAGCTCCTCGGTTGCAGCAAGCATCTGCTTGAACTCAGGTACTGCGTTATCAGGGCTAATGTCGCCCTTCTCCTCTTCGCCCAGCAGAGCATCCACATCAAGACCAGAAATGGGTTTGACGGTTTCTCGGCCACGCTTTCCTTTGGCCTTGGGCGGAACTGATACTTTTTGTTAGCCATGGTACGCAATCACTAAAAGGACTGGAACAAACCTTTCTTCACATCTGCAGCTTCAACAAGAGCATCCACCTTCCTCTGAACTGTTTCAATCAGATCTTGAGTTGGGTGAGAAAATCGCAGCAAGATGGAAGGAACATCTGGAACTGGTCTTTCTGGGTGCAGTGCTCGTGATTTCACGGCATGGTTCACCCTGTGAACCGTAGGGTTGAAAGTCTCGTCAATGGAGACGTATTCATCTGGGTCGCTGCGGGAGTCAGTTGCCGAAAGGTCCAAGATAGCATGGAACATACCCCTTGTCATCTAGTCCGTATGTCGACAGGTCCATTGCGTCGACATAGTCGCTCATCGCATCACTCAGCTCATCCGTGGGCAATAGCCTGTGCGTTGTAAGGGTCTGGCCAGTAACCGTGATCACCTTGTCCAAAGGAGGAAACTGGTAGCTTCGGATGTCCTCTGCAAATGGCAGTGGGATATCGTACAGGCATTCCATGTCTGGCTCCACACTGGGTGCGAGCAACACCAACAATGGATCTTTGCCATCTTTGGTCACAATTCGGGCGATTGCATAAGACTCAAGCTCCGAGAGGGCCCATACAAGGGACGAAAGGGCAAGAGCAGATTTGGCATCGAACTTGCGAGCTACTGTCACGCAAGTCTCGCCGAGGTTAAGGAAAGGCTCGTACTGGAAATTATCAGCACTATAAAGGACGGGGTATCCGGTGATAGGCATACCTTTGAGCATGGAATGAAGCCAACGATTGAGAAGCTCTTTTGTGTATCAATCTTGGTGATATTGTATTCCGACTCGCTGATATGCACTGCAGTTCGGCCATATTCATAACCCTTGGCAAGATCATCAAACTCAACGTCTCGTTTTCCTCCTGGTGCATCTGGGTCATTGACTTTGTAAGAACGAGCTTGCTTCACAGCAGAGAACTCAATTCCCTCCATATCGTCAGCGTCAGCTTGCGTAGGTTCAGAATCCGGTGCACCTTCTGACTTGACAACGACTGTGCTTGCAGTCAAAGGTCGCGCCAGCTTGGTCTTGAAATATCTTTCCACATTGATATTCAACGCAGCAGGAAATGTGTTGGGGTCTCCGAGGGTAAGAGGACCATCATAAGTCTTGTAAGGCTTCACTGCCTTGATTCGTGGGGTATCTAACTCGTCGATGGCCTCTGTAATGTTTGCAATAACTCCATCTTGACAGTCATTGACAAGCGATCTCAAGGCTTGCTCATTCTCTTTCTGTGAACTTTTAGCTATGGTCCTCGCTGTCTCCCATCATACTAACCTTTGTGCTCGGCTTATCCTCTTCCTTAAAGCCGTATTCCGGGTCATCAAAGTCTACTCCCCTGTATCATGTTAAAAGTGTCGTTGAAATATCCATTCAACTTACAGGACAGTGAGCTGGATGTTGGAGTCATTCATCTTCTTAGAAATGTCACCCAAGTCATCCGCATCCATTGGACCTTGGCCGTCCGTGACCAAGAAGATTTTTCTGTTCCACTTGAGCTTCTTTGTGAATGTATCAATCATATCAACAGCCAACACAATGGCTGAAACAGCATCTCCAGACCATGTATTGCTCGGCTTGACAAGTGATTGAAGATTCCTCAGAGATGACATGGTCATCGGTCCCAGCTCCTGCAACACTGCGATGTTCTCATACCCATCATCGTCTTGTAGCTTGTTGTCAGTCTCATCTGTTCTCAGACCCAATACGCCAACGCATAGCGTTTTCCTGTTTGCTGCCACGATGTCTATGATTTTGTCCCATACGTATTGCATACTGTATTCCAGATCAGACTCTGATCTTCCACTCTGAGTTTGGGCCATAGTCGACCCAAGGTCCAATATGAAAACGGTCGCTTCCTTCTCAGCCATGGTGGAGATGGTTTGTATGAAACCCGGTGATATGGAAAGAATGTCAGAAGACGGGAGACGGGGTCAAGAGTTCTGAAGTCAATCAAATCTCGCTATGATGAAAGGGATTATAAAAGAGTGAGAGATACTTTCATAAGGCCATTCGCGCTTTTAAATGAATGGCAACCAAAAGAAACGTCTCACAATGAATCCTTGTAATCGCTAGGCAGAACCACCCCAATATGTACCAAGGCTGGTGACCCATCGCGTCTGATGGGTCAAAGCTTCTGCCGACCTTCTCACGACCAGACGCGCGAGGTCACGTGCAACTGATGCCTGACAAAACTCCGTTTATTGGATGAGTCTATTAAGCCACCAGAAAGGTAAGAGAAGAACAAATACCAGCCAGTAAAAAGCAAATTTCAGTAGCAACATCTGTATCTTTTGAATCGTGAATATCAACTCATCATGGAGACTACAACTCGGTATGGAGCTTGTGGATCACGTGACTATATGTGATATCATGACTATCGAAACACCTCAGTGCCTCGGCAAGTTGGATCTGATACAATTCATCAAACACTCACAAGTGAAGAATTGCAACAATGGCAAGCACAGCAAAGGCAGTGGCCTTCTCGCCGGCTCCTTACCATATCATCACGTAAGTTTATATGAGTTTATGAAGTCAATCCCGGTAAGAAAAAGCATCGCTAACTCTACGGCAGCTATGGAACTCTACTTGGAACGACTTTCTTCCATGTATGTATCTCACCAAGTTACGAACTCTTTCAATGCTAACAGCTCAACAGACCTTCATCAATGGTATCGTGATGTTCAGGACGGTCGACCGCCCTAGCTTCTCTGCCATCCAGCAGAAGCTCTTCCCCATCTACTTCGGCCTCCAGACTGTCTTGCCCGGTGTCCTAGCTTTGACATATCCCGGAAACACACTAATTGGTCTGTCAAATGGCCCTGCTGGCTTGGTGTCGGAGTTTGCCCGCTGGCACTCCCTGCTACCTATTAGCATCATGGCTTTGACTGGGGCTGTCAATCTGCTCGTCTTCCTGCCTTTGACAGTCGAAGTTATGAAGCAGCGACGTGGCCAAGGTGCGTCAATCTTCATGGAGTCGATTTGAGACAGTGCTAACAATCTCTAGTCAAGCGAGATGGCAAGGAGTGGTATGCTGAGGGACCTCAAAGTGATCAAATGAAGGCTCTGAACAAGAAGTTTGGCATGCTCCACGGTATCTCATCCTTGTTCAACCTCATCACTTTTGCAGCTGCTGTTGGTTACGGCTTCACTCTTGGTGGTCGTGTTCTGTCCGTTGCAGACCTTGCTTAAACAATGCACTATTCAAAAGTGAATTCGTGTTGAACCTCTAAATTGCTAGAAATGCAAATACTATTCTCTGCCCAATCTATCTATCCTGTATTCTCAATCGTACAAGCCAGATCTCTAATGTCTATTCGTAGTGTCGTAAATCGTTGAACTCTTGGTATAGCCCTGAAAACAATGCGCCAGTTGGTTTTTCATCACGTGTAAACCGATACAGCTTTAAAGTCCTCCATAGGTGAAGTTTGGGGCAGGTGGCCTAGAACCGCCATGAAGAACGGAGCTCTTCCTTGGCTTTCTCGAAGTCTCGCATGCGCTGAGCCTTGATCTCTTCCTCGTTGCGAGCATGTTGGGCTCGGCGCTGGTTGGCCTCGATTTGTCCCTTGGTGGTCCATCGGCCAGGTTGACGATCAAGCATGCTTTGGATGTCGAGTTCCTCTGTAGGCTTGGGGAACTCGCGGTTGAGGGCAGGAAGCTTGTGTCCAGCTTGGTCGAACTCCTCGCCCTTGAATCCAGGGGTTGACACAGGGGTTGTCTCTGTGGATTGTGTCTTGTGAATGCTAAAATAGCTGTTGGCGTTGCCAGAGGTAGGGGCTGCGGTTGTTGGCGCAGTGGGATTCATTTTGTCAGGTGTTTGAGTGAGATGTGAATTGGTTTGGGTCTCGAAGCGTTGATGATTTTTGTGTGATGAGTACGGTCAAGAAAATGTATGTGTGAGACAGTCTTTATATAGGTTTTCAGGGGATAGATATCCTGATAGCTGTGATATCGTGACGAGGTCTTGTGACTGGTTTCGGAGTATGCTTTGCGCGTGTTTGCTCAAAATAACGGCACAGATTGTACGAGATGATGAAAGTTTTAAATCAAGAGTCAAGATAAAGGCAGCTCGACACGGTTTTGTAGATATTTATAATTACGCTGGTATCCATCTGGGTCTGCTATCAATTCTTTCTCTTTCTTAACCAAGTGGAAACTCCTGTCGTCGATCAGAAATGGTGTGGGGCCCTTAGACTCCTAGCTTCAGGGTCCACGGGCGCCACTCTCTGATACGGAAGCAACCAGGCCAGGGCAGAGCGGTGAATGGATGTTGCACTCCACGGATTCGGTTACGTTTGTCGGTCTGTAAGTCCAGCTGACGAGTAAGGAGACTCTAATCTCGCCGCCTCGGAGCAAGCGAGTGAGAAAAAATCACAAGGTAAGGTAGACCGAAGACGGATGTAGCCCGTTATCTCCAGGACAGAAAAAAAGCCTCCGTTAATAAACGTGGAATTCTAGAAAACCCACCGATGACGATTAGGGTGGTCCATTACTCAGGGCGGAGTTGACGAGCCAATAATAGATCGGCTCTGGTCACTGAAATGGTTGCTGGAAAGATTTCGATTTTGGAGATTCGGTCGCCACACGGAACAGGCTCGCGGCTCTTAGTAGCTTCGGACCAATCAATCGGTTTTGGTATTTTCGGAAGTGAGGTCGGAGATGCAGAGAATGCAGGGTTGTTGTCTTTGCATGAATAAGCCTCAAGTTTGCATACCTGACGTCGGTATCCTCAAAGAGCAAAGACTTCAGACCTTGAGAAAGAATATCAAAATATATATGTATATTGAAGAAGCACTTTAAGCTTATAATAATTTACCTAAGTCTCTTATCAATTAGTATTGATATCCTAGGTTTTCTTGCCTCCCCTAGCGATGTAGCAAGAAGATAAACAGTGAGCCCGGGAGGCTGCAAAGAGGATGGTATTCTCATGGCATACTACCCTATATCAGTTGTTCGACATTGATTCCCATGAAGAAGACTCCAGAGATTAACTAAATTCAGAAAATGGATTCATCGTCATGATCGACCGTGATAATCTTCTTTATTGGTAGACCCGCACGTTTTTCCACGTCCAGAGGAATTACATCACAAGAAACTCCACGACTAAGTGGACATGACTAAGCAATTGGCCGAGTCAGTCAGACTGTTGATAATGATTGATGACCTATCTTGAATCAACCAACTGAACCTATTGTCGATCATTTAATCATTCTCCTCATTTGGTCATTTCACAGATAATATGGCATCGTCACCAAAGTACATCAGCGGAGATGCTGCCGCTGTTAGCGAGTTCATCGACAAATTCGACGTGAGTCATTTACTTGTGTGCAATTCGAGCCTCAACTGACACTCATGAATAGGTCTTCCTGCTTGATTGCGATGGTAGATAACCATGATTTGTAGCTGAACAAGAAACTGACTCATTCAGGTGTCCTATGGTCTGGCGATCATGTGTATGAGGGAGTCCCTGAGACCATCAAATATCTAAGATCAAAGGGTTAGCTTACTATCCTCACGATCTGAAACGATGCTTACATCGGCACAGGAAAGAGAACCGTTTTCGTGACGAATAACTCAACAAAGTCTCGCGATGAATACCTAAAGAAACTCACCAATCTTGGTATCCCTAGTGAGAAGGATGATGTGTTCGGTTCAAGCTACTCTGCTGCGATCTACATCTCACGCATCTTGAAGCTACCCGAGAACAAGCGCAAGGTCTTCATTATTGGAGAAGCTGGAATCGAGCACGAACTTGAATCTGAAGGTGTTCCTCATATTGGAGGCACAGATGAGGCGTTCCGACGAGATATCACAAATGACGACTTCAAGGGTATCGCTGATGGCTCACTACTTGACCCCGAGGTCGGAGTAGTTCTCTGCGGTCTTGATTACCACGTGAACTACCTCAAGTATGCCCATGCCATGCACTACATCAAGCGGGGAGCTATTTTCCTTGCTACCAACGTTGATTCAACACTGCCGATGCACCACGACTTCTTCCTCGGAGCTGGATCTTGTCACATCCCTGTTGTTCACGCCACAGGAAAACAGCCCTTGGCTCTCGGTAAGCCCAGTCAAGCTATGATGGACGCTGTTGAGGGCAAGTTCCAGCTCGATCGTTCTCGAACTTGCATGGTTGGTGACCGACTCAACACTGATATCAAGTTTGGTATCGAGGGCCGACTGGGTGGAACACTACATGTTCTGACCGGCGTGAACAAGAAGGAGGACTGGGAGAAGGCCGACGCCATTGCTGTGCCCTCTCACTACGCTGACAAGTTCAGCGATCTTAGACTGGCAGAGAAGCAATAGACGATAGACCATGATATAGATTATAGACTAACTATGCAACTAACTCCTCTATCTAGACTATGATGAAATTGGATACTGCCTTATGCTGACCAAAACAAAGCAGTTAGTGCTCTTGATTAAGGGTTAATAGGCAATGTATTTAGACGCAAACTTAAGCTTGCTTCTTGTTCTCCATCCTCTTAGCAATATCGCTAGTCCGAATGACCTTTGGCCCAGGAGTCTTGTAGGGGGTAAGGGACTTTGGTAAAAACATTCCAACCTGTTCCTGGTACATGGGGTATTCAGTATACTTGCCAGCTGTGATGAGCTCTGTGAGCCAAGTTGAACCCTGGAAGAGGAGGATCAAGGCAGCAGCGCCGGTAAAAGTGTAGCTGTAAATGTTCTTGGTTGCGAAGCAACTCCACTGGTATAGCACAAACCAGATCATTTGCTCTGCAGCAAAGTTGGGATGTCTGCTGTAAGCCCAGAGACCAGAAGTGTTGAAGCCACGGTCAAGATCGGCTTGGGAATACTTGAACTTCTTGGGGACCTTGGCCTCGGCCTGGTACTGATGCTTGGCCGCATGGTAGTCTATACAATGGTTAGGCCACTAAACATCAAAGCATACGAATTACTCACCCCACTGCTGACCATCGCTAACCCACTCGCTGTAGACTAGGCCGACCATGATGAGAGCAAAAACAATATCGGCAGTGGTCACATCCTGCTCAAACTTGGTAGAGCAGAGAATGGCATACGCAGGAACGCATGAGAAGCTGAAGAGCAGAGCGCTCTGGTAGAAAGAAATGAAGGTGACGTTAAAGAGGAACCAGACAAATCGGGGTACATATTGCTGGAGAATGGCCCTGCATGATATGAGCTGACTGAAGAGATATGAGTGGGCGATCAACTTACCATCGATAATCTTCAGATCCTTTATTGTAACCACCCTTACGCCAGTAATTATATGTCAGGCGGCACTGTTACACAGCATTAGCGACAACTGAACGAATGAGATGTAAGGACACATACACTCCAAAGGGTTGTAGCAGCAGCAATAAGATCAACTCGCGAAGAAGGAACACCAGCAAGACGCGCCCAGACTGAGAGATGGATAACGTATAAGTTTGGGAGAATCGACCACATTCGATCAACTTGAGAGTAGTTTCGGTTGATCTCGGAGACAACGAGGAAGACAAAGCCAAGAGCAATAGAAATGGCAAAGCCTGATATGAGAGGGTTTGTATCAACATAAATCTGCCTCAGCCCATCAGGACTGGCAATGTTGTCAAGAATGTGTCGAGGAAGAGCATAGAGCTGCGGAATGTAGGGTTGGACTGTTTTGGCGTACTCGCCGCAATCCTCAATGGATTTGACGAATGGGAGAGACATAATGCTTGATCTTGGCAAGGCAATGGTTGATATCAGATTTTGGGCCTCTGATGTGAATGCAGCACAGCTGGTTTAATACCCACGTATAGCGATGCACAGCTTCAATAGCGTCATAGATGTCAATTCGAGGTGGAAACCACTTTAGACCATGGAAGGACACCTCTGTTGCCTGGTTCCCGCCTTGTCTGTGGGACCACTAAGCTTTTAGGTGACACTCCCCTAGATTAAACGGATTCAGCCGCTGTGGCTAGTGGTAATCCGCCCGTGTAGCCACTGAAGAGGCTTAATCCCGGAGAACTTAATTTTCAACGTCAAACCTTGGCCTTGCCTCAAGTTTCCCTCCTCACCGTGAATATCAGAAATGAGCTTCAGAGCGTTGGCGTAAATATTGAGGCTACAAGTGTTTCAGCAAACAGTTTATCATGGTAACTGGCAAACAATTCCAATAACTGCTCAAGTCTTGTTGTTGAGAGACTATGGCAGCAAACTATTTTTGCTACAAACGCGCCTAGTTGACCGTGTTTGTTATGCACATCGTGCTTGCCTTAACGCAAAACTTCGTCTGCAGTCCCGGGCAGCCCGAGGCAACTCTCCACTCGCTTTTTGTACCGTAATCACTACGACGGGACTGTTGAAAATTGCATCAGAGCTATAAAACAGTCACAAAGACTTGCATTCCTCCAGAATGAGAGTCCTCTGTGTGGCTGAGAAGCCCTCCATATCCAAAGCTGTGGCTACACATCTCTCTGGAGGCCGTATCGAAACGGTAGAAACCACTCAGCGCGCAACAACAAGAACACATGGCTAACGAATTCATAGAACAATACAAGAAACAAGTACATCAAGAACTACTCATTCGATTTCGACTTTGGCCGTCAATTGGGCAATTGCTCTGTTACCATGACATGTGTCACTGGACACTTAACCAACGTCGACTTTACTCCAGCTCACAAAAACTGGTATCAACCACCTCCAGAGTCATTGTTCACCGCCCCTATTGTCACGAGTGTCAGCGAAGTAAGAGTTCATATCCTGATCCGGAAGCAATCAGTATTAATCTTTCAAAGGACAAGAAGACAATTGCCCAGAATTTAGAATCGCAAGCAAGATATGCCCAAGCTCTAGTAATCTGGACAGATTGTGATCGTGAAGGAGAACACATCGGCAATGAAATTGTCGAAGCCGCTCGAAAGGGTAAACCTGGTATCCAGGTTTTACGAGCAAGGTTCAGCAATGTCGAGCGAGCGTACGTTGTCATGTCCTCTTATTCTACGGGGTACCTACTAACAATAACAGTCATGTTATCTCAGCAGCCAAGAACCTTGCAACTTTGGATGAGAGGCAGGTCCATGCTGTATCTGCAAGAATCGAGCTGGATCTTCGTATTGGATATGCATTCACCCGTTTTCTCACAAACAACTTACGGCCTCTCGGAGGACCTATGGAGAAGCTGACTCTGAGTTATGGTTTGTACCCTGGTCATCACCTCGTTTACATCTTGCTGATTTTTCAGGGTCTTGCCAGTTCCCAACCCTTGGGTTTGTCGTGGATCGTTACTTTCGTGTGAAAAATTTCGTTCCTGAGCCGTTCTGGAGCATAAAACTGATGCACACCCGAGATGGTAAAAAGGTCGATTTCTTCTGGCTACGGAATAGGCTGTTCGATCGAATGTCCACAGTGATTCTCTATGAGAGATGCCTCGCAGCCAAAACAGCAACAGTGACAAAAGTTCAGCAGAAACCCACTCGAAAGTTCAAACCATTGCCTCTGACAACCGTTGAATTACAAAAGGCTGCGACGAGGTTACTCCAGATGAGCGGACAGCAGGCCATGACCATTGCTGAAGGTCTATATAACAAGGGGTTCATCAGTTACCCCCGAACGGAGACAGACCGGTTCGATAAAGGGATGAATCTCCGTGCTCTGGTTGAGAAGCAAACCAGCGACCAGAGATGGGGCTCATTTGCACAGAATCTTGCCAGTGGTGCTTTCAAACAACCAAGAGAGGGAAGACATGACGATAAGGCACATCCTCCTATTCACCCTATCACATATGCCTCGCCTTCCATCTTGAGTCGCGACGAGGCTCGTTTATACGAGTATGTTGCGCGCAGATTTCTTGCATGCTGCTCAGATGATGCCCACGGTATGGCCACTGATGTTGAGCTTGAATTTGGAGAGGAGCGTTTCAATGCTCATGGAGTCATTGTGCTAGAGAGAAACTACCTTGACGTGTTCATTTACGAAAAATGGAATAACACAGTGGAACTTCCGAAGTTCACAGAAGGTGAGCGCTTTCAGCCAACGGAGGCTATGATGACAGAAGGGAAGACCACAGCGCCTGGTTACCTGACGGAAGCCGATTTGATCGCTCTCATGGATGCCAATGGGATCGGCACAGATGCTACCATGGCCGAGCATATCCAGAAGATCCAGGACAGGGAATATGTCGCTACGATCAGCCGATCAGGTCAAACATCGGCAGATGATGAGGATGCGGACACAAGTACGTCCACAAGAGGTCGTGGACGTGGACGTGGCGGTCGAGGTGCCAGAGGTGGACGCGGTGGTTCATCATCATCAGGCGGCCGAGGCGGCTTGAAAGTCTTTGTCCCTACGCAGCTTGGAGTGGCTCTAATCTTAGGATTTGATCGAATGAACTTCGAAACCAGCCTTGGTAAACCATTTCTCCGGAAGGAAATGGAAATCAAGATGAAGGCTATCTGCGAAGGTCGTACCAACAAGGAAGTCGTCTTACGGGAAAGCCTCGCTCAGTACAAGCATGTGTTTGAGCAGTCCCAACAGAAACTAGGAGTCCTACGAACGGTATGTCCCATATGCTACACAAACTCGGTTCATCGTATCACTGACCTGATCAATTAGGCATGCCGCGAGTTTGTCTTTGGCTCATGAGATTCATGCCCTCGGTATTCAGGGCATGTTAACCCTTAGTTGATGCCACACTCACAATTTAGAACTCGGGCAATCTTCGAGGATATCTGGGGTTGAGTTGCCAACCTTGGAAGTTGACGACATTACGAGCTTACCTGCACCCCCATTGTCTCATTTGTGGGTCGCTAGACTTGTGAAGTTGTGAGATTCAAATCCGACTTGGAGCCTATCAGCTGGTGGATCATGCACACGTACGATCTGAATGATGTGATTTGGGTATCGTCAACGATGGCCTCGAAACATGGCGGCGGCATATATATCAAACCACCCCTCAGTTGAGATGTACTTGGCGGCGGCGGCGGGGTTGGCTCAGCTGCAGCTGTAACCATGTCCCAAAGAGTCACAGTGGTGTAAGCATGGCAGTGACGAGTCTGCTGAACTCGGTAATAGACAGGCGAGACAGGGAAGCTTTGTGCGTCAACCACCTGGTTGGGAACGAATGGACGAGGTCACTCAATGTGGAGGTCTTCGGAGCGGGATAGAACGGGATCGCCAACGGCACAGGAGCCACCGGCCCCCGCACGACGCGATATCGTAGCCTCGGGCTTCAAGAGCGCGGGGCAACGGGATTGATGGATTGAGTCCGCATCCCTTCCGTTCTTCCCTATCGATGCGCGGGGAAGAGGCTTTTTTATGAGGTGCCCACGGCGCAGCATTGTCCAACGTGGGGTTTTATCAATGGATGACGGGTCACACTGGCGCCCAAGGATGATTTTCCTTGGTTTGATGAAACATCAAGAGGGGGAGGCTTTGTCGCCATGATCCATCGGCTGGTCGGTGCCTCCACCATGTGAAGCAGACTCGCTGTTGGACGACGATACCGGCATCTAGAAAGGTGACGAACTTGAGTCGGTAATACTGACGGCATCGTGAGTCCAATCACAGAGAAGGACCTTGGCAACGTGACAGTAACACATCAAGGATGGCTTCCTTAGATGATGGTTAGTACTTGAATTCCAGTACATCTGACACAACAAATTGCCTTGATTTGCAAAAGGAGAAAGTACGCGAATGCATCTATGTACGAACTTGGACACAGCCATCGACATCAATACGAAGGCTCCGAGAATGGCTATGATTACGTGGGATTGGCCAAGGAACAACTTGCGAATGCAGACATAGTGGGATATGGCTTTCCAGTGAATACATGAGTACTTCGGTCAAGCCGGTAAACTCGATGGTGGTGTCGTATCTTTGGAATTGATGATTAGGGTTGGTTATTCACCACAAATAACGCCAGCACCAGGCGCCCGCGCGGTCACAAGGGAGACGAGTCTTGATATGAAGCGATTGCACAAATGGCCAAGCCGAAGAGAGGACCGTATGAGCAATATCTCAAAAACAGTACCACGGGAACAGTCGCAGGTGTGCCCACGCCCTGGATACGGTTTTAGGAACACGCCCCCATCGCGATACACACGGGATTCCACAGCTGGAACACGGGTGGCTTTGGGTTCGCCGGGAGCGTGCCTCTCTCATGCTTCTAGCCCTACACACTTACGAACAAAGAGTTTGGATCACGCAGGTACGTGTCAAATTAGGCACACAACAATATTCCAGAAATTCAAGTTTGATGCCCTGTCTCAGTCCTCCTTTTCAAAGCACCAAGGGCTCACTAACAGCAGCCGGACGAAATTAGGGCATGACGATGGAAATTTGGTCCATTGCTGGTGCTTGTCATGACTTGATGTTCCCAGTAAAAGGAGGGACCCCTTACCCCTGTCGATGCATGCTAACAGGGCCCGCTGATTCCGTGAAAGGGCCAAAGAAACTCATACAGAGAGAGAGTGAGTTGGACACAAAAGACTGACATGCCTTTGTTGCAGAATTATACTAAAAGGTGCCTGCATTATTCTTGCATGAGCCGGATGGATGCAGGTATTTTCTACGATCAACATTTCTTCCATGGGTGTCCCTGCGATGCATGTCATGACGACCACGTTTCCACAAGCAAGAATAGAAAGCCATGACGCCGATGACTTTCCCTTTCAGTTGAGTCACCATTTCGATGAATCAACCTCACATTCGAGTCGATCCAGCCAAGTCGCGTCGGCGGCGATGGAGGGATGGAATGTTGGCGACTATAATCTGGTGGCTGATGTTGAATCGCGAACAGCCACAACCTTAGACGACTGACTAACATCAATAAACTCCAACAACCTTACCCCAATCTCCTGGGCCCCGTGGCCTAAGGCGTTGGCCAAAAGGGAGCACTGTGGTTTCTCTTACACGCTAAGACTAACACCGGCTCAGTAATAGAGCTGCGACTAATTAATGAATCCCCAGACTCTGCAAAAATTGGAGACAGTAGCATAACTTGACATGACAGATACCTAGAGAGAAGCTAGCCCCATCCTGCCGAGAGACCAGAGCCAGCCGTCGCAAACACGGGGTTCATTGCTGGGCCCTGCTTCAAGCTGGAAAAGCAGTATGACGATCGATACCGGTGCCGCTTAGTTAGACGCGCAGCCTCGGAAATCTGAGAAGAGATGCCAAACGCCCGACTCCCTCCGTCTCAAGTCTCCAGTAACCTCTCAACATGTCGCACATGATGATATATAATGGTGGAGTGAATTATGCCCTCGTCTCCGTGCGCCGTAAAGCCCCGAGGTCCGGAACTAGAGCAGGGCGCCGGAGCCGGAGCCGTCCTAATTGTGACTGTATTATTTGTCCCTGTTACTTTTCTTTCATGATGAGGATTCATCTTTGTCATCCGGAAGCTGAGCCGACATTTGGTGTTGTGCCATGGCAGCCATGCCCTACTAAACATCCTTACAGAACCCACGAGACTGGAAAAAGGGAGTCAATAGCGAAAAAAGCGCGAGCCATATCGTGGGCTCTGCGCTGAACCAAGCTGGAGCTCACTAGGGCATGAAACGGGCAATTTATTTCGTTTGGCTGGGCCGGATCGCTTCCCCGTTTGCGCTGTGGCCTGGATCCTCTCGTTTCCCTAGACTACCAGGTGCTTGGGAATTAGAAGCAAATGAAAAACAGAAAAAAACAATTTCACATGGACCAGCAGAAAGAAAGGAGAGTGCCACTTTTGGCAGGGAATGAAGAAAAGAAGCGTGATAGAATCAGAGAGAAAGGGGAAAGTTTGTTGGGTTCCAGGCTTCTTCTATTGCTTTGGGTTGCATGTCTCAACCACGAGCCAGTGCAAGATTGCTAGCAAATGTATGGATGATTGATTGTGATTGTGAGTGCCTATCTAAGGGACCTTATCCTCCCAATCAACCTTATCATCCAACGCTGAATGCACACGCCCCCTAAAAATAAAGGCACCTCCAACAAGTTGGCCAAACATGGGGGTGAAGACGAATGGATTCAAGGTTTTAACCCGTTTGGGGGCTGTGGCCTGCGATTGCGCTGTGATTTGTCGGTATAGGGTGGCGTGCTTCTAGCACGTACAGTGCCACAAAAATGGCACCCACCAACCCGACCCCGAATGAATTGGGTGCTTGTTTTGAGGTGAGAATTGCCTTCCAACAGGCAGAGAGACAGGGCACATTGACCTCGCGATAGGTGCTGAATGCACCCAACCTACTAGACCTGGGTGAGGTGTAAGTGCAAGTACGTACCTACCTCACGCTCGCTGGGCAGGGCACACGGTTGCTCATGCTCAGAGTCACAGTCAGTCAGTCAGTCACACACTCATATACATAACCTACTTATCTCCCTCCCCTTCCCTGGATGTTCTTTTCATCAAACACAACAACACTACCAGAAGAACCACAAGATTCGTACAAGAGTCTCTTGTCACAGTCCAGATTATCGCGCCAGCTCTGCCCTACATAGCCATATACCAGCCATTCAGCAACAACGTCTTGCAAGCTCTCCATACACCAGGCTTCTGAATAGGTACGTACCTTGTTCACCTTAGTCTGACGCAGTGCACCGACCGACCGCGGTGACTCGAGAGCGAGCCGGGCTCCATTTCTCATGACCGCAACTCTTTACCGCTCCCATAGGGCAGCAGTACCTGGTTCTCGCTCTCGTTCTCTTCACAGAGATCGCGTCGCAAATTTTATCTCTTTCTCAAGATCAAAATCGCTGACCAAAGTTTCCCATTTTCAGACTTGCTCGTTCGGAAGCGCATACAATCAAGACCGAAACTCGGTAAACATGGCTACAATGGCAGCGGCTGCTCGTGATATCTCCCAGGCCTCCTTGAGCCGAGACAACTTAACTGCTGTAGCGGCTCGGAGTGTCCCTGCGACTGTGACACGATCTCAACAACCCCTTCCTACTCCCCCCAACTCCATCTCTCCCAACCTGCCGCCTCATGGCCTCAAGGCGCAGCTCCAAAAGGCCAAGCTTGAGCCTATTGACTCAGACCTGGACCTTCACGAGCCGTCGGATCGACGACGTTCGATCTCGCCTGGCCTTGAGGCTTCGGGTGCTATCACTGGCTCTCTCCTCGCCAAATACCACCTGCCAGAGATCCTGCTCAACCATGGTCCCTTGGCTATCAGACACATCATGGGGTACCTGACCACTTCGGTACCCGGATTCTCTGGAATCCCCCCAACAAAGGCGCGGAGACTAGTCGTGGGAGCTTTGGAGGGACGAGGAGGAGAAGGAGGCGGACTGGATGGAGAGGTGGAATTTGAAAAGGTGGGATGGGGCCGATGGGATGCTCGTAAGCGAGGACAGCCTTCTCGACACCGACAAGGAACTCCTCCTTCATCCTACGGCGCGGGCATCCCCATCGGCAACAACGGCGGTAGGGGTCAGGACCGGCCCAGACTCAGCATTGCGTCAAGCAACGGGGATTCGGTGCAGTATTCTCATGATGATAACGACATTTACATGATGGAGCATGAGGCCGACAAGATGTCCATGGATGGATCTGGATCCGCTTCGTGCTCCGAGGCTCCGGATGATGATGTTGTTATGAACGATGATCCTGAGGATGCGACGGATGACGAGGATTGGGCTACCATGGGGGCTGCTGCTCTTCGAGCCGAGTCTTACCCTAACCAGGCGGCAGCTCAGACAGACCATGGCTTCCGATCCTCTTCTGCATATGCACCAGGTGGACTTCGTTCGTTCTCTGCCAGCTCCGGCATGGCTCGCCCACCTCAAACACTCAACATCGACTTCTCGGCGTTGGCGGGCACCTCTGACGCACAGGAGCGGGAGGCCGTCGAGGCGCTCCTGCAGCTCGGTTCTGTATAATACCTCTCTGCATGCACGGCGTTTTTTGGGCTTTCGAGATTTCTGAAGGCGATCGATTCGGGGCAGGGGCTGGTTGGCTTAAGGAGAGGCCGTGTCGGCCCACACCAATGACCGAGGCGGCGACCTCTGGATCACTATTGTTATCACGATGACACGGTTCTCTTAACGTTTTTCTTCGGGCTATTCTCTTTCTTAATATGGGCTCGGTTTTTGGCGTCTTGGTACTCGGCGGCATCTGTCTACATGACAGGTGAATCATCGTCGGCTGTGGAAGGTCAGCATACGGGCAATATTCCAATGATTGGGTGTCTCCCGAAACTTTTCGGTGCCCAGAGATGGAATATTCTAATACCCGGGTCTTATTTCTTATTATTGAGGGGACACAAGTTGTCGAGGCGTTGCTTCCGTCACTTGATATTCCTGTCGCTCCATGGGGGCTGTTCGATTCTAGCCCCGAGGCGCATACTTATGCCGGGAGCTTTGGCTTCTGAGCGACACGACAACACCCTTGACGGGAAGGGCTGGTCTCCGATGTTGAGTCGTCTCCTTGGGGTATTTGTTTTACAATACCCGGTCACCCTAGTTTTGGCTTTGCATCATTACCAGATCCTACCACTTCAACACCATGTGGAGGATTATGACGACGATTATCTTATACCATTAGTGGGCAGTTGCAGCCAGTTTTTTGGGCCTCGTTTTGCAACTTTCTCGAATCTTTGTTTAATCAACTTTTATGGGCATTTGATGTGGGGAACGCATCATCATCAACAACAGATAGAGGAGGAAAGGGACAGAAAGGGGCATCCTGGATGGACCCTTAACACAACATATAGGGATATGATATCATGGCTGGAACCAGTTGGGCTCGAACGCTACACGCTCGCCCTCGCGTCTTTTGTTTGCCGAGGGCACAAAGACTGAAAAAAGGAGTAAAATCATATTGGAGCGATGGATTAGGTAGCTTCCTGATCGTTAGTATCTAAAGCCTCTTGAGCTTACCAATGGAAGTTCTGATCTTTCCTTTCCACATGGAGTGTCTGTAGTATTGCACGTGTGAGTGTTGAAGTTGACGTTATGAAGATGAGGGGTTTGGTCGGTCAATGCCGATGGGGAGTGTGGCGTCAATCTCGAAATCGGTTGGGAAATTGTATTGTGGTGTTGAGAAATTGAAGAAACAAAGCATGTGATGATACCCTCATAGAATGGCGAGATCAGAGTTTATAGATAAGAAACTCGTGTTCAGCCATTGCGTTTATCAATAATGTTCCATGTTGGAAAGGTTGAAGGAAACTATAACGAAAGAGTTTTGCGGCGGAGAGAAGTGAAGTCATTCGATCGATGGAGACAGTCATAATCTGCAGTCACGTGAATGGTCATGTTTTTGAGTATATTTCGTAATCGCAATACTGGTAGTGTAATCATCTTTTTATGAGTATGGTATGTTGATTCACAATGAAGCAGCAAGCTGTAACATGTCTTCTCTGTGTTCTCAAGCTTTTCTCTTATTGACCTACTATGACTGAGCAAGACGAAGTGTGCAGTATGATGAATGGTATCTCGTGTAAGTGGTGTTTACTCCAGATCGGTAATGTATGGGTTTGTAGAATAGAACACAGATCCTTAATTCTCAAAGCACAATGATAATAGAGTCAACTACTACCCAAGCCTATCAGACATACACCAGTAGAAGAAACAACCCAACAATCTATGCCGACGCCATGGATAACGAGACAGGGGTTCGATACAATCAACATTGCTGTTGCCTAAAGAATTTCATCATCTGCATCACGACTAAACAATTCGTTCTGGAGGCCTCTTGCATTCGTCGCTATGTATGGTATGCACTTATTCAGTGCATACAGTTGAAATATTATGAGCCAATTTGATTCTCGAATTCGGTGGAGTTGATATCAGCTTAATGCACCGAACAACACCAAGACCGCTCACCAGTCGGACTCTTTCCCTCAGTCACAAAGCAGTATCATCACGCCAAGGAAACAACAAGCGTTAACAGCCGGCAATAGGAAAATAGACGATTATCTTACTCTATCCCGTCGCTGGCATCTTGGCTTTGACATGCGATGGGGTGATTATCAAAGCACTTCTGATCTTGGCTACAAAGCTTGAGCAGGCTTATGTTCACAGGACAAGAACGAGAAGACCTCGGACATTTCTTGGCCTGCACTGCCACCGTTTGTCGTCATCACCAAGACCTTGGCATCAAAAGGATTGGGATGCTCAAGTTCTGGGCATTCTCTGGGCGCTCCCTTGGCTTTTGCTTGGCCTGATAGTGGTGCTTGGCCTGGGGTAGTAGTTCGGGGAGAAGGGAAGCGTTCCTGCGGAGGAAGGAGGAGAATATAATCTTCAGTGCGGGATTTGTTGGATGATTGTTGATGTAATCTTGATACTCGGTGGAGAGGACTGTGTAAGAGCGCTTGGAAGATTGAACGATATTGAGTTCATTGGATGACGATGAAAGAACGGCAAAACGTGCAAGTCTACGAGGCTGCATCATATTTCCCTGGGCATTTCACGGACGTATCTTCATCTCCGATTCCCCATTGCGGCAACGATGGTTTTAGATCCTCGGCGTTCTTATTTTCCTCGGCGAGCCTAGAGGAACGAAAACAGGTTATTTCAACGGCAAATGATGGAGATGCTGCTGAGCGTTATCAACTCCGTTGTTTACTATGTTACTATACAGTGCTGCAACTGGACAGATTAAGAGATCTCGGATGGTTTGAGACGTGACATCTTGTCAATAATGCATGTCAATATGGAGAATCAATATGGGGAAGCATTGACTATGCGACCCGACACGCAAACCGGTCAGATGCTCAGGTAAAAAAAAAAAAAAACACGTGATAACACGTTGTTCTGTTTAACGAATTGGAGTTGATTTTGAACAGTCTTACACTGTAACTTGTTAGCCACCATGCATGCAGAGAACATTCCCTCCTTATTCCTAACCGAAGCATCATATCAAAGTTTAGTGCGATCGACTTAATCTGAGCCCAGACAGGCAGGCAGTAAACGGCAGTGAAAAGAAGCATAATCACATTCTAACAAGGGGAAAACGTGTGCTTGGCTCTACATTTCTTGGCGTGTCTACATGAAAAGAGGAGAAGGAGACGCCAAGAGGGTCTTGGCAGTCTGGGGCCAAGCTTGACAAGAAATGGAGAATATTGTCTTGGCTAAATGTCTCGGCGAAGAAAATAAGGACAAACAAGAGTGAAATGGGAGAGACGCCGGGCCTGGGCAGATGGGCGGAAAGCTTGGTTGTGTGGGAGTCTGGCTTGGCTGATGGCATGAGGTTACCTAGGAACTGTACCGGGTGAGAGAAGGGTTCCCTGAGTCAGGTCAGTTGTTGGTCAACTTATGTGTTTGCTAGAGTCTGGTATGTTTTGGACGCCTCGCTCCCTATTGTTAGCATTATGTATTATCAGAGTTGCGTGCTTTGTCTGGTGCTTTTGACTCATCCATCGGAAGAGGCCAATCTCCCACTATCCGATACCATAACCTGCCCGCCCTGGGAATAACAGAGCCAGAACCCACTACTCTTCCGGCAGATTTTGTCAAATTTAGTTGACATTAACGTTAGACTACGGGGGATAACAGTTCCCCGATAGACCCGGAACTCTCCATTTATAATTTTTACTGGGCTTACTCAATCACTGCTTGTCCCCTGCTTAACTCCGCATGCAGCGCATCCTGTGCACATTCGTGCAACCCCAGCATTTCAATTCTCGTACAACATTTCTCTCTTCTCGTTCGGAGTTGGCCCCCGCCGAAAGACTCCCTGAGGTGAAGAGCACAAGGTGAGTGAGAGTGAAAGGGTGTCAGGTCAGGGCCGAAATCCCAATGGCTCAGGTGACGGAACGACAAAACGCTTGACGCAGTAGGTGGCCAGCTTTGTGTGAGGCCAATATGGACAAGACCAATAGAAGGACACACATGAGGGGCAGTGCCCAGAATGCCAAGCCTTGGCGCTCTTGGCATTCCCAATCTGCCATCAAACCAGGTGTAGCTCATGCCAAGAGCTACTCTCCAACGTAACCATACCGGTATAGCTGACCATGTACCCGTCGCTTGTCAGTACCTCTTGTCCTTGCCAAGACTTTTGCCAAGAGTCGCCAAGAATCCCGCCGTCTTCATTCTCTTGTCCAAGAGTTTTGGGTGAATGTAAAGGGAGCTCACTCCCCCGTCACTCATTTATCAAGAACGAACTCTCTTTTGAACATCTCATTCAACTGTAATCATCCCTCTCTATCAATCAATCTCTAACTTGTTTCCTTTCAACAAGTTTTGATTGATTTTACCCTGAGAGACACCCATCGAACCCTTGTTGAACTAAAGCAAGACCCTCTACACTCTGACTAGTCTCAGTCAGTTAGTTATACAGCATCGCCACTGAGCAGGCTTGATCAGATATCCCATTATTGCATTCTTTTCTATTCCCGCCATGTCTCCTCCCGCTCCAGAGCAGAAGCCTCAGCTTCAACAACAACAGCAGGGCTCATCATCAGGAGATTCATCTTCTGGCAGTGCCAATGACTCAAAGTCTGTGACGCCTGCTCCTAGCGCCACATCTAATACATCCCAGAGCAGCACTGCTCCCTCAACATCAAGCGACGATAACCTTATCTGCCGATGGAATGCTTGCAACCAAAAGTTCCCTGCTCCCGAGGCTCTCTACGTAAGATACTGAAACATCACCAAAGAGCAATAAAAATTGACCTCTTATAGGAGCATATTTGCGAGCGCCATGTTGGTCGCAAGAGCACAAACAACCTCAACTTGACTTGCCAGTGGAACTCTTGCCGAACTACCACGGTCAAGCGAGACCACATCACCTCGCACATCCGTGTCCATGTTCCTCTCAAGCCTCACAAGTGTGAGTTCTGCGGCAAGTCTTTCAAGCGTCCTCAGGACTTGAAGAAGCATGTCAAGGTAAGAATCACAACCACAACCCATGTCTGAAAATTACATCAAGCTCACACGCAAACCAGACCCATGCCGATGACTCTGTACTTGTTCGCCCATCCCAGGATCCTCAAGGTGGACTCAACTACAGGCCACAGCCTCCAAAGGGTATGTCTCATCTCGACTCTAGTCCACGGCTGTGGTCCTCCGGTTTTCCTTCCCTCGAGGCTAATCCGCCTCCAGGCCCCTCTAGCTACTATGATCACACTGGTCAGATGCGAACTAACGCAGCAGCCTTTGCTCATCAGGCAGGCCATCCTAGTGGCGGTTACTATGCTCCCCAGCCCTCTACCAACTATGGCCTCTACTTCAACCAGCCTCCTATCAACAATGCCCGTACCGAGCACCTTGGATACAGCGCTGCTGCCGGCGGTTATGATCGAAAGCGCACCTACGACATGGTTGACGACTTCTTCGGCAGCGCCAAGCGTCGACAGATCGATCCTTCGTCTTATGCCCAGATTGGTCGTTCCTTGATGCCCCTCCATGGCAACCTCTCCGTTCCCAACGGTCCTATGACTGCTACCGAGCAGTACATGCCTCAGCCTGCTCCCGCACCGGTCCACGCTGGTCCTACTCCTAGCCAAAACCCCTTGGCTCAGCAATACTACCTGCCCATGCCCAGCGCGCGAACTCAGAAGGATCTCATTCACATCGACACCATTCTTGGCCAGATGCAAGACACCATCTACGAGAATGCTAACCACGCTACTGCTGGTGTCCACATTCATCACGCTGAAAACGGCTTCAACGGTTACCGCAACACCCCTTCGCCTCCTACCTCTCACAGGTCTCCTACCGGCATGCATGTCGGAGCTGACGGCTACCAGCCTGTGTCTGCCGCCAGCATGGCCTCGCCTCTGACGGCCATCTCATCTACCGGCACTCCTGCTGTTACACCGCCCTCCAGCTCCATGTCATACACATCTGGTCACTCACCAAGCCCATCATCCTCTGCCATGTCTCCTCAGTCCCGCCACGGCTCAACTGCCTCAGTCATGTACCCCACTCTCCCCACAAGCCTCCCTGCTGTTAGCCAGGGCTTCGGCCACTCTGCTACAACCACTCTTGGCCCTAGCTTTGACGGCAGTGAGCGTCGCCGCTACTCTGGTGGTATGCTCCAGCGAGCTCGTGCTGGTCCTCTGCCTCTGCCTCATGAGGACACCAGTGGTGCTTCCACTCCCAAGGCTAGCGAGTCTGCTCTGTCTGTTGGCTCTCCCTCTTCAGAGTCTGATGTCAGTGATGCTACCCGTGAGCGTGAGGAGCAGTATGACCGCTGGCTCGAGAACATGCGGGTCATTGAGACTCTTCGCGAGTACGTTCGTGGACGTCTGGAGCGCAAGGAGTTTGTGGACGACAACGAGTCGCCACGATCTAGCCACTCTGACGCTATGGATGTTGACCCAAAGAGCCCTCAAGCTCCCCCCAGAGAACTGGGTACCCCCCGTGAGGGATCCTCTCTGTACCCTATCCTTCGCATGCCTGGCGCTTAGGTCAGTCCTTGAGTCAGCTGCTGGTTTGGCTGTACGTGTACTATTATCGTCTATCCTTTTCTCTGCATCAAAGCAATGCGGAATGTTATGTTCACGCGGTCTCAATGTTGATATGAAGTCTGAACCATTTGGTTCTGGGACGCTCTGAATTGAGCCTCCCACAATTAGCGGCTGGGAAGGGCCTACTGTTTAGTTGGTGAAATATAAGGACAGATGTAATTCAATGGACCTTAAGTCGGGGTTTCTTTTTCGTTTTTCTTTTGTCAGCTACTGCTTGACAATCTTGTGGTCAATCAATGACGGATTATGAATGATATAGGCAAAAAGGTGGCTCGGTTTTTGAGATGAGATAGCTGGGATTTGAGTTATCGAGTACTATCAACAAGAACAATATCAAAAAGTGCTGAACAATCTTCCAAGACCATATTGACTCTCTGATACATCATGCCTGATGTCATTGGTTTGTATTGTATACGACATGTTACTCAATCAATACGAAGCATCGTCATGATCTCCGAATATGACCGACAAGCTACACACAGATTACGCACAAAGTACCTAATGCAAGGACACATGCACTCCACGATCAAAGTAGAAACAATGTAGGACAAGTATTCTCCGATACGTCGTCGCCTCCATTCCAGCGAAAAAGTCGATCCCTGTAGCGAGTCCCGTGCTGACCCCGAGGCTGAAGCAGCGATCCCCGTCGCAGGATATAGCCAAGGATGGCCGTGCTGTGTCGATCACTGTGAGGCTGTGAGAGGACAAACGTCACTATGTAAGATTTGTGATTAAGAAGAGCTAGTTTACGATAGATGAACATATTCTTGTTTGCGTGTGGTGTTTGTTGTTTCATGGATATAAGGTGGTTATGATGCATGATAGTGTTTACTGCATGCGGATGAGTTGGAACGATATTGGTCTTGCATTTAGCATGTATAGTATTTAGCATATAAGTCATTTAGCATATAAAGCGATTAGCATGCGAAGAGGGTTGCATCTAAGGATTCATAACATTTAGCGTATAAGATAGCATTTAGCATGTAAGATAAAGTATACCCTCTCAGTCCAAGTCAACGCAACACATACATACCTTAACTCATCGATCAAACAGCTTTTCAAAGTTAAATCTACTTACCGACTCCAGAAGCAGCCTAAATCGACATGTTTTTCCCGCTTTGACTTTGTCAAACGCGAGGCTTCAACGTCAGCCCAGGTCCTGAAACACGTTGGGAAATGAATGACGGCACTTGCATGCACAGGAAGAGAAAATACACCAAGACGAAGAATTAGACCACGAAAGCTAGGATGCGCCGGTTGGTCTCATCTAGATGAAGTCATGACCGAATAGAGCCTTGGTCGACGTAACGAAGCGTGTATACCAGTTTCTCGTAAGTTCCCTAGGTCTTACAGGATTTGGCGTATACTCCTCTTTGAGGCTGATTCTGTTGGTGGAGGATCCGGGAGGATCAGAAGGTTAATTGTGATTGTCACACATACATACAGAAGCTACATAAGCTACATAAAATAACGGCAAATGGTAGTAAATGGATCCTTAGTTGATCTTCGACCAGGGAAAAAGAAGAGGAAGGGACGGGGACCGTTTCATCAGCCGGTGACGCTTACCCATTTTTTGTTTGTTCTGTCTGGTCTGTTGCTGTTGAAGTATATTTTAAGGAGCCGGATCCCTTGTTCCTCGTGTAATTCAATTCAATGCTTTGCCTTGCCTTATTTAGGTATCTATTTATGCCTCGTGTCCTGCCTTGTCCTCCTGTTCAGTGCCTCTATTTTCTATTCTTCTCTTCCAAGTGATTCACGAACAAGCACACTTGTTCACTCACAGCCTCAACATATATCCTCTTCGCCTTGCCTACAACTCCTCCACCAAATCCATCTACCCCTATCAAAACCAAGGACAACTCAACATGCGTTTCTTCGCCGTCGCAGCTCTCCTGAGCGTCGCCCTCGCTGCGCCAGCCTACGACAAGGCCGACGGCACATGCTGCTGCTGCGATATCTCCAAGCCCGCCACAGTCTGTAAGAAGGACGTCAAGCCCGAAGACTGCTTCTGCGCCGCCGTCGTGTGTCCCGCCGGTGCCCCCACTATCTGGGCCACCTCTACTACTTCTCCTGCAACTACCACCACAGCCGCTCCCGTTAAGCGCGAGGAAAAGACACCCGCTCCTGCTGGACCTCCTTGCTGTTGCTGCGACCCGTCAAAGAATGCCATCGTGTGTACCGTGCGTGCCGAAGGAGAGGATAACTCGTGTATTTGTCCTATGGTGATGTGTCCCGCTGATGCATCGACCTTGACTGTTTATTCGGCTCCCAAGGAGACGGGCAAATAAGGAATACACTTGAAAAGATGTTGTTCTTCACTTGAAGCTGCAACTTGTTGTTCAACTCTTCGCTTCTTGATGTACATCCCTAGGGTTTCGGTTTTGATTTCAGTTGACATAGCAAAGCATGGAGGAGCACCAGAATGGATCAAGTATGAGTATCCCGAGAGAATCCTGCAAGATAACTGAACATTATCAATCAATAGCATGCTTCTTTGTCTCCAATTGAAAGAGGTCTCGAATCGTGATGCTGTCCGGTGCTCCCGGATCAATGCTGTAAAGAAATCCTGACACTCTCTTTGACCCAGACTGAACAAAAGATAGTTAAGCCTAAAGAACTATCTTAGCTAAATCATTAGCCCAATGTTCTCTGACTTAGCAGCCGTTCAACTCAACGTCAAGGAGTAGTGTAAGCCGGCGAGACGGACGGCCAATCAGAAGCTCTACACACCAAAGACATTCGATGTAAGAGGTAATCAAAGGAATGCGGATCTACAGGATTACGATCCGGTCATATGCCTTGCCAACCTCCCTTCAATCAGCCTCTGAGCCAGTCTACAAAACATCACAAAGACTTATTCGTGGGTCACTATAGTTACTCAAAATTGTTAGGATAAGAAATTATACACTATCGACTACAGATAGATATAGTTAGTTGCTACTCCAAAGTGCTCCGTGTCGTATCCCAAGACTCAACCCCACGGAAAATAAGAAATTGTTTTACTCTAAGTAAAAGTGTTTTGCTTCGGCCCATGTTACCCATCAACTGCCAGAGTGATCCAAGGCCTCTCCACGGGGTGCATCACTGCCACCCCTCTCCGCCTCATGTTTTTAATCCATTCATTAAACCCTCTTTTTCCTAGGACCTTGGACCATGGCAGCTTGTTTTTGACTGTTCAAGTCGGTTGACGGGAATAGCGAGGGATCTATATGCAAAAGTATGATGGGGGAGGGGCGACCACTTGATGGGTAGCAATGCGAAAATTAGACCGCAGCGTAAACGGGTATATATATAGTAACGGGTCATGAATAGTGCCGTTGACTCTCCGATTGCAATGGCAAGGTCGAGCCATGGTAGGCGGGTTAGTTCGCTAATTTTTGGTGGGAAGAAAAGTCCCAAAATGAAGAATCGTATTCAAAGCTTTGTCGTGACAAAGTCGTCCAGACGGCTCTTAAGATGCATCGCCGGCGACGAACGAAAGGAAAGGGAAGCGTCAAGGAGAGGCATCTCTTTATTGGAATTGAGTACGGTCCTTCTCCTTGAGGCCGCCAATTTGGTCCATGTCGATGGAGTAGAACTGGCCCTTTGCCTCCTTCTCGTAGGCGGGCAGTTGCTCCTCGTTCATGGGCTCCAGACCGACGGTCGAGTTATCACCAACGCGGACGACGAGCACACGACCGCTCTGCTGTCGGCCTTGCTCATCCTTCTCATCGGGGAAGGTGATGTGAATCTCGGGAACGTTATCGGGGGAGTAAGGAGGAGAGTTGGGGTTGGCAAGCATAGGACGGCCGTCCTGGTTGACGACGAAGACGCTGGAGCGGCCGTTATGTGTTGTCTCGATGGTGAGGCCGCGGTGGTTGGTGAATCGCTTGCTGTTGCTGTCGTAGTAAGAAGGCAGACCATCCTCCTCGGACTGGATGGTTTGCTGCTTCTGACGACGAGCGCGGCGGAACAGGAAAAGGATGGCGACCAGAATGAGGCCGAGAAAGACAAGGCCGAGGAGGCCAAGCATGAGGTTGATCATGTTGTCGTTTGAGCCATCAGAATCGGCAGGCATGTCAGATCGGGTAACGAGGTTCAAAATAGAAGGCATCGTGAAATAGAGTTTGTGTGGTTGAATGTTACGTAGGTGTAGCAACGGATTTTGAGTTCGTAATAACGATGGGTGCTCCGAGTAGAGAGAACGAATGTAAAGCCAGCAACGTCTATTCATCATCATGTTAGCAAGTCATCATCTCATGGTCATGACCGAAATGCCACCCGGCGAGAGCGATCGAGCCTGTCTGTGGCGGTTGTCAAGTGCATAGTCATCTGCAACGCAGCCTCCAATATTCGCAGCCAACTGCCATTCCGCATCAAGGCCGGAAGAGCCCATCTAGACTCCAAAGTAGACTTGTGTTGGAGGATTGGCCAATTCGAAGCCATAGCGATCCCACCAATTCAATGCATGCCATAACGTGTTGCAGAATGACAACCCAAACAGACGACTCGATAAAATAGAGGTGGCAGGTGGAGGGGGTCAGGTGGGACAGGATAACGTACGCCAGGGAGAAGATATCGCCAATAGTTCGTCAATGAATGCCTGGCGAGTACCGAAAACCGAGGTGGTTGGTGATGGGCCTAAGATAGTGGGTAGAACGAAGGGAGAGAGGGGGGTTGGAAAGACCGGACGGAAATCAGCTGAAAGAGTGAAGCTGAAGATCCAAAAAGCGATTGAGAACAAGATGTACTGGGAGCGAAAAAACGATGCCGTCGACGATATTCACAAACTTGGCCCGCGAGGATTGGGTTGGGAAAGAGAAAGAAACAACCACAACAGCAGAGGGAGAGGGTTTTTGGCTCGGAGCCTGTCCTGAGCTACACTTGATCACGACAGGGGCCCCTGCCCCGGAAATGAGACTTGGGGCCAGGTGCTGTCCATGGTAGGGGCCGCTAGGCGCTCAGAGAAGCTAGACAGCCACTAGGGACCACTGTTTCCTTGGTCCTCTCAGGGGCACAGTCACTGCAATTGGCCGCTAAACCACCTGTCGTGGTGTGCTGGGCCACCTTCCTTTCCAAAGGACGTGCGGTCACCGCAGTTTGGTTGGTTAGACCATCCAATAAGAACTCTGCTAAGGCCCCGCTTCCAGCATTTAATTCGGCTTCTTTAACAGGAGATGTGACCTGTTGGCTCCAGGTTCATCCTCTTGCTCCTCGGTGATGCTGACCATGACCAGCGGGCCCTTGAAATTCTTCAACTTGGCTCTTCTAGTGACTGGATACTCGCTGGGATTCGCTGTACTCGGCACCCACATGTTCCCTGTAGCCGCCCGGTTCATTGGTCGAGGCCGTTGTCCTCCCCCTGCCAAGCCAGGCCTGGAAGTTCTTTTCCTCAATGAAGGGCAGACGACAACAAAGAACTGGCTCTGTCTGGTGACCTTATCGATAAAGAGAAGCAAGGAGCCGAATGCCTCTTCTGCTCCTGGATTGGACTGGACTCTTTGTGCTCATCTAAACGATGCTGAAAAGAGCCTAGAATTTCACGCGAGTGTGGCAAGCGATGGATCCATCGTTTTGGACGCCAATGCAAGGTACGAACGGTTATCACGCACAAAAGGGACAAGCCCAAGCCCCCAATCCTAAGCTAACCCAGTGCCACGACGCTTGCAATGATGGAGCGAGACGCCTCAACCGAATGCGCGTGATGAGTTTGTTGGAACAACGCATAGCCACTCTTCTTTCGTAGTCTTCCTTCAATGAATACGGGCATATAAGCAACACAGCACACGCGTTCATGCTTCTATTTACAGTAAGACGATCGCAAAAGGCAATCGGCCGAGCTCTGCATCCATTTGCAAGCCATATCCATGCTCGGGGGAAACGGCCGGGCACGCAATCGATTGTTCCTTGCATTTCGTTTCTTCTGGCCGCTTGTCCGCCTTCATTTTGGTAGGCCCTCTGAAGTGGCACCGGTATCTGTGCTTTTAGCAGCGATACCTGATTTGATCAGGAGACATATTATAGCTCTCCTTTCTCCTTCTCGTGCACTTGTCATTTACCTTGAGCTTCGACTGGGGTTTGGGGTTAAGGATAGTTGCAATGACTTTGGCTCCGTTCGAGTGACCTGCCAGGCTGGTAGACAGAAACATACCCTGGTGTCTCTCAATGTTTTCAACACACCATACCAGATGTTTGTTTGCCAAGGGGAAACTGTCACAGAAAACGGTTGCGTGACATACTACGTATATCCCTCACGTAAAGGTGTAGGCTCGTTGTAGTTCATTTGCAGTCTTGCGACAAGACATTTAACAAACACAAGCACAATCATAAGGACGCGCGGTCAATCGATCAAATAGCCTCATCTCTTGCACTATTAGCATGTTTACTATAGTTGTCTTGAGATTGGATTTTCCCGAAGTTTCGGAGATGTAGCTCCCTCGGCTTTATCTTTCTATTTCGTCCAACAACCGCCAACCTAAGGTAGGGAAGTAAATATCATTTGTTTATCTCGCTTGATTAGTCACCTCGCCAGTGTTATTTCTCCGGCAGACAACACCATGCACAACATATAATGGTGCTCCAGGGTACAGAGAGTTGCATGCTACAATACAGTTGCCAGGGTCAAGTACATGAAATACAGATGGACAAACTCTACAATTATCTCCTTCAAGCACACCGTTGTCCAGTGATACCAAAACAGGTGTCTCTGTGCATCGAATGATGGCCCCTTGGCCATGGTAACCGGAAATTTAGTCTTCAGATCTGACAACAACGCTTTGACGCATGAACACCTCGACTATGTCCGAAGCTTGTGAACATTGTGTTTTCAACAGCCTCATGCGAGAGTGATCGTTGCTGGGTCAGAAGAGCAGCATACTCTGAGCCGCTATTATCGGGTTCATGGAATGCAATATCGAGATCCTCTAAGCACAGGGTGAAACATTTCTGCACCACAACAAACAAAGGGACTGGTCACGATTCACGATGTCAGGCCAAGAATAGCACAA
Source organism: Fusarium odoratissimum NRRL 54006 (assembly GCF_000260195.1). Classification (NCBI taxonomy): domain Eukaryota; kingdom Fungi; phylum Ascomycota; class Sordariomycetes; order Hypocreales; family Nectriaceae; genus Fusarium; species Fusarium odoratissimum. The sequence continues at coordinate 848,561 of NW_022158693.1, read as the reverse complement.
AATGTCTTTACTAGATTCCACATGAGCTCATTTAGCTACTGAGAGGGATAGCCTGTGAGCCGGTATTTTTCGTGGTGGGAATTTTTGCCCGTTGAAGAGTTGCTAAGAGTCTATGCAATATGTGCCATGGGCGAAGTAATCATCCCAGAAGTTTTAGACAGTATTAGTGACTATGCGAAGCTCTAAAGACTTATAATCTCAATATAGCATAGTTAATGGTCGGAATCATCATTGTTAAGCGGAGTTTGTGCAGTTTCTAGGTCATTCCCAGCTTGGGAAGTTTCATTCTGGGAATCTTGGAATACTATCAGATGCATATGCACGATGAGCTTTCTCAAGTTCACGGAATCGAATCGACTATAAAAGTGCTTGTTGCCAGGATACTACGCTCGCGTTTCGCTTGGTATCTAACCTGAGGCGTTTGCTCGATTGTGCTGGAGGGCGAGACAGCAATGTTCGACCAGTACCAGTGGATTTCACCAGACAACGTGATGCTGAACCTCTGGATGAGTGAAAGTAGGAAGCACAGGTACAGTCACAGAGCTTGAGTCACCAGTCACTTGCCGTGGTTGAGAGGAGTATCAGCAAAACGGACCCAGCCAGACGCCGACTCGCCGGAGACTATGATACTCCCTTTGAACGTATTTGAACCGAAAATGATGTAAAGGGCATTTCGGCTCCATGGCTATTGGATGCCAATTTTGATAGAACCAACTATCGTTCTTATTCGTGTACTTGCATCTATCTTGAGAACACATACCCTACGCATGCTCAGGCCCTTGGTGAGTCTATGCGTCATACAAAAGGTGCGTTGTTGTCGAAACTTGAGATGACTTGTGAAACCACATGGTTGAGTGACACGCGCCGAAAAGCAAGAGGCCACAAATCAAGAAGGAGTTACGAATATGAACTCTCCTGTTGACACAGAAGCCTCAGCAAAGTCAAACTCTCAGAGCTTCCTCCCTGATTAGGATTTGATTATGCGGGTGATTTGCGAGCTAAACTACATCGGGGTTAGTATAACGGGTTGAGGGACGATCTTGGTCTAGCCCTCAGGGGCCGCCCGAGCGCCCGTCTTGGCTTTCCTTGTGAGGCTTTAAGCCATGGGACAGTAATCTCGAAAGTTGAAGATATCGAGGTAAATAGCGACATTTTCGTGATGATCATATGGTCATCTTGTTAGCCAGTCAACACACGAAAGGAAAAGCCCATCGAGGAGGTTGACCAACTGAAATACGGGACTTGTTGGATGAGGAAAAGTTTCGCCGTTGGACCCCACCTTTCAACAAAAGTATCTCAGCTCTGAGTCGCAAGTCACGATCCATCTTGATGTCACTCGCGTGCAAAAGCACAGTTCGTGCGACCGTCGGGAGATGCGAGGCCTCCTCATTGTGCCATGTAGCGAGGTAATACAGAGATATGAGAACAGCCAGAAAAACTCTGGAGCAGTCCCTGTGGGTTGCAGCCCGGCCTCTGGTTCAACAATGAACAAAGGAGGCTGTCACAACGGTGAGTTGGTCGGCGGAGTAATAGATAGACTGAGAGGCATCAGTGCGTGGGTTACTGGAGGCAAAAAACTTGATGTCTTAGCTGTGCAATCATGATTTGGCTTACACAAGATACACCGACTACAGAAAGAATGGCGTTATGGGACTGGGTGGTGACAATTTCATACGCCGACAATTGGGAAGCAGATATCCAGGCTGTCAACCGGCAACAATAAAGAGCCCTTCATTTCCCCTGTTTTGACAAACTATTTCTATCTCCTGAATCGACTATCGGTACCTATCGAGGGGTTCTGAATTTCATCAACCTCCCTGATCCACCTCGAGCAATACGATCCCTCCCTGCACCAAGGAAGACCCTTGTCAACAGCCCTCATTAAGCATATCCGTCCTCCCCTCTTTCTGATACAGCAAAAGGCGGAGAGCCAGCCAGAGCCAGAGCCAGACACGCACATCATTCCTCTGCCCGGAAGGCAAAGCAAGGCAAGACAAGACAAGACAAGACAAGACAGTCAGGCAGCACAAGCAACTCATCCCCCTCCCTCCCTTTGCAAGGAGCCCTGAATAGGAGCACCAAAAAGGCCAAAAGTCCTACCAACTTTACTCTGTTTGGGGCCCGCACATTCCGACGCCGGCGTGCAACCTCACATTGATTTAGTTTGCCCTTGTTTCCTTTCACTGGTTCACGGGAGACTGCATTTCATGTAAAACCGCTCTACACCCGCTTGCTTCGAGCTGTCGCTTGCCACATCTTCTTTGTCCAAACCGACTTGAGCTCGAACCTATAGGTACCTACCTACATTACTCACTGTCTAACCTTGCTTGGGGTTTCTTCAGCAAATCCTGGACCAACACATTTTCTAATACTTTAATTTACCATTCTCCTGTCAAAACTTTTTTTGCCTACCCCTTGTTATACGCGGGACATGCTCGCAAATATCACCAACAAAAACAATTAATCCGGGAGTGGGAGGGATCTCATTTATATCTACTCACTACCTTGTCTATATTTCCTTGGACTTTTCTCAACAACAATCAGCTCTCTGGGCCGTCTATTTTTTCTTATTAAATATTCACCTCGACGACAATACCTAGTCACATCCAAGACGAACCGTCACATATCAATACCCATCCATACCTACGATTGCCACGGCTGTCACTTTCACGTACCAAGGACCCCTACAAAGATCATCCATTGTCGCCCCTGGCCCCATTAGTCTACATAATCAACCCTCCATACCTATTCCTCGCTTTCTAGGATCCTGGAACATTCCTAAACATATTCCACACAAACAATCAACAGCCTTCATACGGCCTGGGCATAAGTTCAACAACAACAACAAATAGTATTATATTTGAATATCTGTTACTATCATTACATTGAGACATAATGACCAACCACCAGACTGGCTCGGTAAGTTGACTGATTTCTATTGCTATCTTATCTTCGACCACCAATCCCTCTACACCTTTCTTGGTCTGCCCCCAAAACATTCAGGGCCCTTGTTTTTTTTTAAGGTGCTTGCCCCCATGGCCCACGTTCCAGGGAGTGCGACGTCAGAGATGGATGCTCGTGTGTCTCGACTTGTCCCAAATGCGTCAGATTCAAACTACGAATAGCTAGCGCACGTCGGGATTCGCTGCCGCTGGCACCTTGCACCTTGCCTTGCCTACCATTAGGTGCCTTATAACATCCGCAACACAAAAAATTGATCCCCCATAATCTGTCTTGTCTTGTCTCGTCTCGTCTACCTTGCCTTAACCTACCCCATGCATTCGATACCAAACCGACCAAGCCCTGCCCGGACAAAACACACATTCTTTTAACATCAACATCAACTTCCATATCCAGACCCAATCGATTTATTCTTTTCTCGATTCATGCTTATATATCTATCATCTCAATAGCGACGTCAACCCGCCAGGCCTATCAATTCCAACACCATGGCCACGGGAGCCTTTGATCAATCGCAACGGCAGCCCATGCATTCCCAGACCAACAACAGCACAAATGCCACGGCATGGGATACTTTGCACACCCGTAGCTTGTTCGCAAACGGTATGTGAATATTGCCTTTCCCACCCAATCTATTCCATTGTGCGTATACTCACACTTATCGAAGAGAATGGCGAGCGACGCGGATCCAATGCATTCAACGTACCCACCACCTCCGCCTTCTGGGGAACAACACCTCTCGCAACACGATCGCCCAGTACATCGCCGAGTAGGATGGCACAAGACCACATCCCCAACAGCGACCTAGGGAATGACCAAAGCTTAGCGGGACACTTCTCCCAAATGGGCATTTCGAAAGAAAGGAGCACTGCTATGTACGGCAGCGCATTTCGCTACGATTCAGATCCTTTCAATGGCTTCGGCCGGGCACAGGACCGCCGCTCCAACTCCTCACGACATTCTCAATCTTCACCCTCCTACCGTGCTACCCATACTGCAAGCAAATCGACACAGTCCCAGCAACAATTTCCCAACCACATGAGTCAAGGCAGCAACCACCAGGCTCTCAATCAAAAAGCATTTAATCATAATAACAGCCAGAGTCTGGATGCAACATCCTTCGACCTTCTGCGAAACATGCCCGGTGGATTTGCTTTCGACCCTAATTGCCAGCCCTGGAACAACGACGCTAGCGGACAACGTGTCAACGGCAACAACCTGGATCTGAGTTCTGAAATGATGAATGCACAAGCCTCCACGATGCACCGAGGTTCCATCGACCGCCTCTCGAACCTCACAGAGCAAGGACCCAACCCCAGAGCGAACCCGCAAATTTGGAGTCAAGTGTATTCTGCTCGACCAGTGGATCAAGGGCTCCGCATAACGAACCAAGTCAACCAACTGGCAGCACAGTCTATGCCCTACTATGGTCACCAGCTGGCGATGTTCTCTGAACCCAACGCTCCGTACGCCCTCGGACTTGACCAGTACCCTCAGCGCTATCACCAGCTGGCGCACAACAATTCTGGGTATGGAGCACCATACCCCTATCATAGCCAGAACAATGGCCCTGGGCCCAAGATCTACAAAAACCAATGGGTGAAAGACTTCTGTGGGCGGTTAACGAAGAGGTCTGGTCCTCAACCAGAGCTTTGTGAAGCCTATGGCCACATGGTCGATGCCAGTGGAGAACAGGAGTCGTCACGGTGGCTTCAAACGAAGCTGGCCGTTGCAACCAATGAAGAGAAGACTCGAATCTTGCTAGAGATAGCAGATGATGCTCGCACCGTGATGATCTGCTCTTTTGGCAACTACGTAATGCAGAATTTGATCGAATATACAGGGCAGGGAGAGAAATATCACATTCTTCAGCAAATGAAGGGCCATGTCAACGATCTAGCACGGAACAAACACGGTTGCCGTGTGGTCCAGAAGGTACGCACTATCATTTCGTGTTGATCTTCAGACTTCTAATTTAAGCAGGCCATAGAGCACTTCCTTGTCGAGCAAAATCTCGAACTTGTCCAGGAGATCCGACCACATCTACTTGATTTGATGAAGCACGAGACTGGAAACCATGTTATCCAGAAGTTCGTCCAAGAGCTTCCTTCAGCACATCTCAACTCCTTTGTTGGGATTGCTGAAGAACACGCCCTGGAACTCAGCCAGGATTCGCATGGATGCCGGGTTATTCAACGACTCCTGGAGGTGTGCCAGGAGGAGGACATCAGAAAGGTCTTGGATCCGCTTTACCCATCGATGGAGATGCTTGCCACAAACCAATTCGGCAACTATGTCGTTCAGGCTATCATCGAGCACCGACCCGGCAATGATAGGGATCGAATTGTTGAGATGGTTATCAACAAACTGTTATACTTCTCCAAGAACAAGATTTCGTCCAATGTAGTCGAGAAGTGCATCGCCTTTGGCTCGGATGAACAACGAACACAAATCCGCGAACAACTTTGTACTGTCAGTGCGAGCGGGAAGGACACTTTGTTTGAGCTGATCAACGACCAGTTTGCAAACTATGTTATTAGTAAGTGGTCTCTCTGTTTATCCATGCGAAGATGGCTGACACAAGGTAGAAAGCCTAGTTCACAACACCAAGGGTCCTGGACAGCAGCAGCTGGCACAAAAGATCCATACGCACCTTGAAACGATGAAGAAGAGCGCACCTCTCCCAAAGCCATCACACAGTTTGAGCCAAGTAGTGGAGAAGATCTTGATTGTCGACAATATGGCCATCAATCTCAAAATCGAAGTTGACTCGGCTGAACCAACTCCAATGTTGACCAATGAAACAAATAGCCCTCAAAGCGATGGGCTACCAAGTGCCAACGGCAGTGCCATTGGAGTCCCATCTGCCGGCATCAAGAACCCGGAGGTGGCTGTTCACGTCCATAACGATGAGGCGTAAACAGCCAATCAACGATTGGCAGCGGCAGCGGACTCACCCACATGCATGCATGCAAGCAAGCAGAGAATCTTACTTCATACCTTGTATTACACATAGATTTGGATGTCTTGGCTAATAAGAGACAAACCTCACCGCGGAAAGCCCTCCGTAGAGGTGAACATACGGACAAAAGAACAAGGCAGGCACTTGATCATAGGAATTATGCCATCACGAGGTACAGACAGTGCACTTAATAACAATGAGGTGCCGCTTGGAGTTTGGTAGGATGATGGGTGTTTTGTATTTGTTACTGGGTTTATTCATGTCTTGCAGCTTGTTTGGTTTCTGGGATAGTAAACGAAAGAACATGACAGCGTTACAATCTTACTGACGGTCTCCCTTGATGAAGAGGAGGTGGGTTGGAATGAAAAGGGGAAAAGGAGACGATTCTTATGAGGCGTTGTCGAAGTACCCTGGATTTATGAACAGATCGTGTGTCTCATATTACCCCTAGCGAAGCCAAGACAGGGCCATAGCTAAGGTACCTTAGTTATTTCTGTAGATTGATTATTTAATTAGAAAATAAGTCTAATAAGTACATATCTATTGGACCCCTGCGGCTATGAACGGCAATTCGCAAACAAGCTACTGAGCACTAAACCAGTTCTGGAGAAATGACATATGAGGGCGAGATCCATTGGAGGCCAAGTCATTTAAGCAGGTACGCACGCCGATTGCCGGTTCCTCTCCGACAGGACCCTCTGTATCTTTAGTACCATACTTCCTCAACATGCTACATCTCTTAGACCGCACCATATCAAAACTCAACAAACACTTCCTTAACACGACGATATTATTCTAGAGAGACCCTTATTTCCATGATCGAATTACTTGGAACTCGTTAGCCATCGCTAATTCCACGCCCCAAATCTATCCCTACTCACTCCTTTTCTATCCGCGGGGTCATCTTTTGCCCACCATGGCGGCTGCTGCTCGGTTGACCTTCTTAAGCCCGCAGGTTCTGCGAGGCCTACGTGCGACGCCCCGATCTGCCGCTGGCTTTGCTCGACATAGAGGTACTTTCGCGCGCAGGAGAGGAAAAGCTGTTGAGCCTCAACCCCTAAGGGCAGATACGACCGCCAAGCTTAATGCCTCGCACCCACTCACTAGCGAAACTCCTACTCGTCCCGAGCCCGAGAGCAGCACGACACAAGAGTCGGTACAGGCGACGCCAGATAAGTCAGTGTCGACGAACGAGGCTGCTGCATCGACGAGCAGTAAGCAACAACCTAAGGAGAACGAGACATCGAAGGAGGAACAACAAGCCAGAACAGCCCGGGAAGAGGCAAAACAGAGCGGTCCCCTTGAAGCAGTACTGCATATAGAACCACCAGAAACAACCAAGAAGACGACGACGACAAGACCAGGGCCGGCCATGTGCCCACCGCCCTACGTCCACCATTTCGATACCTACTCGCTCGTGAAGCAATTACAAGAAGGGGGCTATACACAGGAGCAAGCCACAACATCAATGAAGGCGATTCGAACGTTGCTTGCAGAGAATCTCGACATAGCGCAGTCAACTCTTGTCAGCAAGAGCGATGTGGAAAATGTGAGGTCTTGGTCGATGGAGGCCTAAGCAACATTGGCTAACAGCTTCCTCAGGAAACATACCTTTTCACAGCGGCTTGTTCAGAGTTGAGCACTGAGATTAAGAATAACCGACGGCTTGAAGAAGAGCAGCTACGACAACAGCGAACACACCTACAGCACGAGGTCGACATCTTGACGCAATCACTCAACCAGGAGGTTCATACACTCAATGACAATGTTCGAGGTTCATTTAACGATCGCAAAATGGCTGTCAGAGAAGAACAGAAAAGCGTCGAGAGCTCTGTAAGGATCCTTTCCGATATCGGCAAGATTTGGTGACTGACAGTATCACAGATTCAACAAATAAATTACAAGATCAGCATTGTTCTCAGTAGCGATGCTAAATCAGAAATCGAGGCAGTTAGATGGATTCTTATCCGTCGTTCTGTTCTAGGAATACTGTTCATGGCTGTTTTGACGCTTGGTACACTTCGATATGCCACATATGTTAGCCATGAACGACAAAGAGAAGCAGATCGTATCAAGAAAGAAGAGGAAGAGAAGCGAAGAAACGGCGGAAAGCAGGATCGCGCTACGGATGCTGATGCAATTGCAATTCTGGCTGCCAACTAAGCACGGGATAGACATTCGAAGAGGAGGAGGAGGGGGACAACATCAACAACATACAGACGAACGAACACTTTTCCCTTGGGATTTTTAATCGATACCCTATAGATTTTCTACTTGGAACTACAACACGGTGTTGTAACAGACAAAAGGCTGCGTCATGAGGACTTGTGTAAGTTTCATGAGCTGATGAGCCTTGGTTATGATGGGCTAGGCATGGATGGATACACATCGTACATACAAACACGACATACAATTGGCTTTGACAAGCTTGTTTTCATAGACGTATATAGACATTCTGAATATTCAAGACCAGATTGACTCTGTATTTCCTTTATGTGTAATTGGTTACGTTCTGGAATTATAGTGATCATGATTGACCACGTGCGATAAGAGGTATGTATAGCACTTTACCCCACGCGCCGCCTTATCAGTCGCGTCTCCTAACCACCAAGACCAAACATCTCCAACATCAGTACCATATTTATCGTCATGGCGCCCGATCCGCAACCCGAACAATCCGCGCAAGCCGAAGCAGCCCAAGAAACAGCTCAATCTCAATCACAAGAACCAGAACAACAACCAGAATCAGAACAAGACCCTCCCGCATCACCACCCCTCCCTCAGCGACACACAGCCGTTACGCCTGGTCCCCGCGCCGCGCGTCTACAAGAACTCTACGCGCGATCGCTAAAGAAGACGCTGGGGAAGATTGGATGGGACAATGTCGCCGGCTGCTACCCTACGGTTGCGAAGAGGGCGGAGGGTGTGTTGAGGCAGGTTCAGGGACAAATGGTTGATAAGCTTGGCGAGAAGTGCGAGGTATGACACAACGAAGCGGTAAATAAGGACAATGCTAATAGGAGATGGACAGAAAGAGTTTGATAATATTATGGTGTCGAGACAGGTCGTTCCTAAGCTCAATGACCTAGAGAGCCTTATTAGCGATGCCTCCCGCCGACGCGCCGAGTCAACAACAGAAGAACCAACACCGTAAGTTCCCTTCTCACTACTATAATCGCCATCCACTAACAGATATACAGTCCTCATCTTCTGCCCCCATCAGCAATCCTCGCCGCGCATCTCACACCCGCCCTCACAGCGCACCAGTCGCAGCTCAATGCTCGCCTACAAACGACACAATCGCAAAACGCTCTGTTGTACGATGAAGTTCGTCGTCAAAGAGAAGAAATTCGTACACTTCTTGATGCCCTCGAAGCTGTCGTCGCCGATGTCCAGGGCGCAAATGACGCGCTGCGCCCGGTTATCGACGATGTTGCTACTGAGACGAGACAGGGCATAGCAGCCGTTGACGCTGCCGATGGTGGTGGGGAACAAGGAGCGTCATCATGAGTATGAACGACGAAAAAGATGCATATAGATAGCATAAAAGCTGAACGTATGTTGTGGTCATCCAATGGATCCGGGAGTAATGGGCGTTATTATACCAATGTTTTGTCTTGTATAACAGCATTTACGAAGCAACGTTCACAGTTAATCAAGCACTTAGTTGCAATGACATCTTTCAAAATGTTTCTTTCAATGTCTTCTATGTACAGGCATCGCAATCCATGCAAACGTGTATGAATTGCTGATATGGAAAAGCAGCCATGGCCACTCATGCTGAAAACCAAATGGCCGAGGGCGCGACTCATCACAACCCATGCCGTGTAGCGTCCTCAAATGTAGAAAGCACGAGGATCTAAGCAAACAATAAATGAAATGCAAACTCCGTTCCATGATCGTAAGCCCCTGTCATCATCGGCTGATGCATCCGCAGCCTTCCATGCGCCAGATATGCAGAGAAAATATGTACTGCTAAGAAAGTAAGAGATGAGGAGAAGAATATCTAGCTCCGTATGTGACAAAATATGATAGATGATCTAGTTGTATGTGTCGTAGAATGAACCCATGATAGGTTAAATGTGTGTCATCTTGAAGGGGATATGACTGGTCGCGGTGGTGTCTGTCGAAAGAGAATAGTTGTCGACTCTAGTGAGTATGTGTATGTAGTAATGATGAGATAGATCATAGGTGATATAGTGCTGGCAGGAGGGAGGGTGTGTCCGTTTGGCCAAGAACTCAGATAAGTCTATTTTCGGTATGAACCGTTTGCCAAGCCCCAAAGTAGTCGATCTCACCATAGGCAGGCGGGAGGACCCTGACCATTCGGCCTGTCGTCCAATCAACATAGAACTTCTTGCCCTTGCTGATGATGTATGGTGTTTTGCGGGGACTTCTAAAGAGTAGGTTGCTGTAACAGAGCTTGGCATACAGCAAGTCATGGGCACTCGACCACTGATGTTCTGGTATCCATTTTCCATCGACAGGGTCAATACCCATATTGTTGTATGACGTTGTGCTGAGACGACGGGCAAGGTCTATTCGCGGAGGGGGTTCAACCACTTCTTCATCTCCTTCAACCTCAATTTCAGGTTCTAGCCTGGTTTGAGATTCTGGAGCTAGTCGCAAGGGTGGCGCTGATGGACGAGCCTCATTTGTTGTCGCAGAGACTTCTTCAGATCCTCCTTCAATGCCCAGTTCTGACAAGTCAATAGCTGTAGCCGTTGGCGTTTGGCCATGGAACCAACGGATTCGTTGTATTCGGGGAATAGACATATCACGCGGGAAATCTCGGTCTTCCAGAGGCAGAGCAATATCGATAGCTGCGAACAGACCTTCGAGCCATTTGTTGAATGTACTCAGCTCGATACAGCATAGGAGAAACTGGTCTGTCTCTGCTCGAATACGGATGGTATATCGCCTCCTGAATCTTGTTAATAACACAAATCCTACGCCTCCAATTTTGGTAGCTTACTTCGTATAGTCAGCGGCAATACCGACATCCGCATACAAGAGGCTATATGTCTTCTCGAGCTTGCCCCTCTTCACCCACGGAGGGTTATCTGGGTCGACCGATGGCCCGTCACTGCGTGTTCTACCCCAACTCCATGCTTTCTTGGTTCCATATATGCTAAGCGCTGTTCCATTCAAACAGACGTGAACGGGATACCATTGGCGATCCTCGGCCCTCTTTATCAAGTTTTCGATTTCGTGTTTCTTGTCAAATACACCCTCCAGTAATATTGAGTTCTTATAGTCGGGTAGGTTTTCTTTTCCTGTATCTGGATGAAGCTGAGTTTCGCCGCCCCCACCAGTCGTGAGCTCGTTCCCCTTCTCCAAACGATCCCCATCATGGGAGATATTCGACGTTGTCGGCGGCGGATCTCGCTCTGGCTGGTACGGAGGCGGCTGGGAGGGTCGGCGCGGACTTGTCATGACACGCTGGTAGTAGAGGTCCTCCTCCATCGATACACGCCGCCTGAGGGGCGGCGACGTAGGAGCGGTCGTGGATGATACATCGTCCTCGGCCGTGGCCCTGCGTAGGTCCATTGGAGGGAGATGGGACTTATATGAAGTCGGAGAGGGCCCCACGACCGGCCGATACGGAACGGAAAGGCTCACAGGGTGACTCTGTCGTCTGGGGGCGTGAACCTCAACGAGCATTGGCCATAGGAGTCTCCATAGAGGACGGTAAACTGAGGAGGTTGATCATTCCGACCCGCTGAGGTTGTGTGGAGAGGTTTGGAAGAAGAAACTGGAGCGAGCCAACAGAAGTCGTAGGTGAGAGGATCAGAACAGTCAGCATGGATCCACGAAGAGAAGCATCTGTCGTGGAAGAAGGTCGCACGCAGGGGTTCGTAAGTTTGAGGAGAGAATCGTGGATCGAAGGGGGGTGTGAGTCGAGGTGGAAGACGGGGTTCAACGAGATGCCGGTAGGGCCCAAACCAGGCGTGCCTCCGTCCAGCTTCGATGGGGTATGGAAGAGGAATGGAAATGCGGCGGCTCTTTTGCTCGGGGTGACTAGGATCGATGGTAAGGTCAGGGAAACGGTGACCAAACCAGAGCAGCCAGACCAGAGCAAAGCGACGTCAGCCGTTTCAAAAGGGCCCACGTTGAACCGAGCTTTGAGGAGGATTCAGATGAGAGAGTGGAGCGGCAGCCGGAAGTCGTAGAAACGTGAGGGTGTGGGAATGGTATTGGGGAGCGTGGACCAAAACGCTGGCACAGGCTCAGGCTCAGAGTGGCGAGATGAGGCTGCTGGCGCGCTGTTGCAGTGGACGCTACCGTATTGTTTCGAGAAAAGCGATTTCGCCTAAATCGAGCAAGTCAGGACAATCACATTTGGGATCTGATGCGACAGAGTCTTGATTGGCCTTTTGTCTCGGCCGGGTTGTGGGATGCGCGGATGTGATGCGATCCGCACTTTTGAAGAGCGCATCAAAGTGCAGCAGCGTTTACTGTACTAAATGCGCCGAATTTCCGCGCTGACTGCCGATCTCGCCTGTGCTAGTGGATATCTTTTTCAGATTTGGTGTAGGGCTCTGTATCTTTGTCCTGAAGGTGCTATTGTTGATCTCGAGTATGTCGTGGTGATGAAGAGTGCAAGATGTCGTTGGTGGTGCCAAGTCCAGGGTTCTCCTCTTCCTTCCAAGGCCTGGTTGTCGACTCGATTCGACTCCGCAGGAGCTGGGCAGTGAGATTGTACTGTAGGTAGGTAAGGTAACTGAACCTAGTAGATGTCGGGGAAAGAGCACCCTGATCGTTAAAAGACCCCCGGTCCCGGGAAAGCACGACACATGGCATGGCTTGCTTGACCTGTTCTGTGCCTGCGCCTGCCTGGCACTGTCTCTCGGTGGTGGACTGTCAGTGGCAGCCGCATGTTGCAGGTTCAAAAGGACCACCTTCCCGCCAAAAGGTCCCGCGCGAACTAGGGTCTCACAAGCCCACACTCACAGACAGAACCGCACGAGGAAGTTGCAGCACACGGCCCCACCTTCCCTCGCTAGTCCCGGACGGGGAGGTCACAAAAGGGTGACGGATAACCGGCACAGGACTTGCCTGGAAGAGTTTCTCTCCACTGCCAATGGAAGTATGAATTTTAACCTTGAATTATATGTTTGTCGATATGATAATCACCCAACCCTCCTTAGGCGATTATGTATAGTCCTCACATTTTGCTACAAGGTCAATTGCCGTTCCAACATCCAAAAAGCCATACCAGTAAATCGAGGGGCGCCCGATAGAGTTCAAGGCTCGATACGGACTAATCTATTCAACGTACATAAGCCACAATCGATATCTCGGCCGGGTCTCGACTTCAATATCCGGAGCTTCAGGTCATCGCTTAAAGCCTTAAACACGAGACCTGTCCTGCAAGTCATTCATTCTGTTACTTGATAGGACGTCAACTTGCACAAAAGTCCTTTCCACAGTGAAGATGTTTTCGGCTCTCATTTCATCAATCCGAGACGCCGCATTGCAGGCGCAACAACATGAGCCAACCAACATAGAAAACGGCACCTTGTTCCGTTACAAAAGTGCCCTTTACCGTTTCGATGAATAACGATTCAATCTGATTGCTGATTCGCCCGTCAAAAGCGAACCAGACTCCTGGGAACTCTCCGGAGTACGTATCCTTTTGTTCAGGACAGCTTACCTCATCGCTCTGGAAGCGTTGCGCTCAACAAAGGAACTTTTGATACTAGCATTGGCACCTTTGATAGTGGCCCCTCTCTATGTCTGGGGTCAGGCCCTTCTACTCGGCGTCTCTTTTTCTTTGAATCATAAATAGCCCCACACTAATATTCTATATGAGTATTTCTTGTTAGTCTATTATTCATAGTCAGCCATCGTGACATTTTCATTCCTTGTTACAAGTAAATCATTTTTCATGTTTCATGCGGGTTGACTGGACGAACCATGTGTGGATTGATCGACTCATCCTCGGTCTCGATAAATGCGAAGAAGAAACATCAACAGTCAACTCACTCGCACGAATCTAATTAATACACGGACCACACCGAAACCCCCTCTTCTTCTACGGAGGACCCAATAGACTTTGTCAACAGAAAATCTTAGAGCGGCCCGCGCGGGTTGCACAACATTTCCGGACCATCTCCGTCAGAAACTTCCCGTCTTACTGTCCATTGGGTTCCCAATATGGTGCACTATTAAGCACAAGAACCTGGAGCAGGGCCGATTGATAACTAGTACTATCACGACCTATGTTGCATGCATTGCCTACCTATTTTGTTGCGGGGGAGGGAACACGCAAGCACTTTTCTTGGTGTGACGTGACGTTTGATCATCAAGATAATCAACCAATTCATCATGCAGTGAGATTGTTTGATTGCTTGGGCTTGGGCTTGGATTGCTGCTAATTCCGTCCGTGACACCGGCAGTCGAATTGCTTCTTGACGATCACGCAAATCGCACGGTAATTATTCCTCCGAGAGACCTGTAAGCAAGTCTGGAAAGTTCAGGCTCTATGTCGATCCTTTCCTTGTCTTACTTTGCAAGGAACATGATCCTAAAAAGTACCATCGACGGAGTTTTAAGTCGAGGCTCTCACATTCCATCCACAAGTTAATTACCTTAGAAGAGGTATACGTGATTCCTGTATCGTAAACTAAGCCTACAAGCTTACAGAACAAGCACTCCATGGATGATCCTCTCCCGTCTTGGCTGCAACCTTTACTCCTAAAACAGTCCCAACGAAAATGTGATCAGCTCAAGCCGCTGTCTCAGATATTTCCATAGCAAACTGGACTGATCGTCCAGGATAATAATAACGATACTCCCCGGATCTCTCGGCAAAGTCCTTACTTGCATCGTCCCATCGCCAGAAATTCTCCCTCACATAACATTGGCTGTTCTTTTTTCTCCTTAAGGTCTGCTTTTAGAAGGTCGCAAAAATACCCGGGGAACCTTTTGTTTCCCCATGTCATTGTGCGGCGTGTCCGGAATAAGCTACCTTACCTTATGTACAATAATAGGACACGCCCTGGCTATTCGGGATAGTCTCCGACGAACCGAATGGATAGAATCAAATCGCGGTGTCTACTACACGAACACGTGCAACTTTGACCGTCGATAGATTCAAAATCAAGTTCTCTTTGCATAGTAACTATTACGCGTGGGTATCCTCTCTCATTCAAAAGTCCCCCAGTAACTGGCTTGGCCTTTTGTCAATGCTTTTTCCTGTTACAAAAGAACCTTGACCAACGTCCATCAATAATAACAATTTCTCATGCGACGAACAGTTCGACCTGTTTGATCCACGAGGCTCTGCAAGCTTAACTTCGGATATCATCGCATAAAGAAAACGAGCAACAGCAACATTCCTTCTACGGGACCTTCTAGACCGATACTGGATATTATGACCGTCATGCCCCTCCATCCTGGATCTTCAACATGCTACGTTACCTGCCTCACATGACATGACATGAAAACATTGACATCATATGAAAATTTTGCATTCACTTGCTGATCTGGTAGCTCGACTCAAACATTGGAAACCAAAAAGGTACTGATCATTACTACTTGCACAGTAAAAAGTACAGAACATGGTCCCTCCAGGCCCAGTCATTCATCGCAGGCCTGGACTCTCGTCCACCATCGTCAACTGTCACTGCTTCGTTAGTATGTATACCCGTCAACGTCCTTCAGCCCTTCGGGTACTGCCACCTCTATCGCCCGTCCGTTCGCTTTTGTAAGAATATACACGGTCATTAGAAAGTAATGATGCCAAACCAAAGCTCCCAGCCTAGGACCTTTCCCCCGTTTTCGCTGAAATCCGTAACCCAATCGCCGGCTGAGAGGATCAGATGCAGATGCAGCGCGCAAACCACCGAAACTGAAAAACGAACAAATATGACTCCAAATTCCCAACTCCATCCTTCCTCCAAAAGGGAATACCAAACTCCGCTCCCTTACCGCTCCCCCTGACCATCTGCTGAGCTTGTTTTCTGTTGTCGTCCCCTCGTGTTGATGTTGGAATGGTTATGTATATCACGTAGATTAGTTGTGATTACTTCGATTTGGGATCCCGGTCGTTCCAGGACCTAGATAGCAAAATCAAGACTGACACTGATGTGAAAGTCTGATCCTGGCCACTTTATATATATCAGTCGCTATTGCTTAAGCATTATGGGACTGGGCACCACCACGGCCGCGGGGAGCGCCACCACGGCCACGGTTTTGACCAGAGAAGTTGCCTCGGGGGCCCTGGCCGCCAGATCGTCCGCCCTCAGCACCACCACGGCCACGTCCTGAAACGGGGCCTCGGCCACCAGCGTTATGGGCACCGGGCTTGTTGCGACGGGACTCGATCACGATAGTCTCGCCGTTAATGGTGTGAGGGTTGGCAGCAACCGCAGCCTTGGAGGCTTCAGGGGTCTTGAACTCAACGAACGCACAGTTCTATACCATGTTAGCTTCAACGATAGTGTTATAGTAGAGGATCTGAACTTACCTTCTGGCGGATGATATCAAGGCTCTTCAACTCGCCAAAAGCAGTCAAAGCGTTCCTGAGGTCTGCATCCTGGACCTTATCCGTCACGAACTTAACGTATGCGGTGGTGCTTTCCTTATCGGCAGGAGGTCCGGAAACAGACTGAGGTCGGTTCTGTCGCTTAGAGTCACTGCCTGCAGTCTGCCATCCAGCCGCATCCTTACCAGCGGACTCAGTGGCGGGCGCGGCAGAGGTGGCAGCAGGAGCAGCAGCGGGCTGAGAAGTAGTGGCAGCGGCAGGAGCGGGAGCACGGCTCTGGTTCACGGGAGGAGTAGTAGTCTTGGGGAGAGGAACAACCGGCTTGGGAAGGGCAGCGGCAGCTCGGCTGGCCCATGTCATGGGCTTAGGAGGAGCAGCAGGCTTCTCGGGAGCTGTAGGAGGAGCAGCGACAGGCTTGGAAACGGGTGTAGGGCTAGGATCCTTAGGCTTCTCGGGCTCCTTGACGTCTTCCTCGGCAAGCTCCTTAGCAGCCTCATCAGCGGTCTCGGCGGGAACCTCAGGCTTGGTCTCGGGGGCCTTAGCCTCATCAACCTCCTCGGGGGTGCTGCCGTTGAGAGTCACACTGTCCTTAGAAGTGGAAACCTCCTCAAGCTTCTGATCAACAACTTCGGGATCGAGGGCAGGGGCCTCCTCCTTAGTTTCCTCGACAGACTGGGGAGCCTCGGGCTCGACAGCGGCAGCAGGTTCCTCCGTAGCGGGAGCAGCAGGCTCCTCGGCAGCCTCTTCAGAGGCAGCAGCAGACTCGTCATCGCTCTCGTCATCGATATATCGCAGGATATCATTGAGGACAAAGTAGCCGGAGGGTTGCTGGGCAAGGACAAAGGTCTGGACGAACTTCTTGGGCGCTTTGTTGTTGTTGCAAGTCTCGCCAATCACTTGGATGACGATGTTCTCAAAGGAAGCCTGGGAGTCAACATTGGATATCCTGACCTTGCAGTCGTGGAAGTCTAGGTTCTTGATGCGTTCTTGAATGTCCTGTTGTACTGTTAGCAACCAATCCAGATGTTCCTTTTGCCATCTTAACTTACCTGTCGGCCAACAGAGACCTTGGCAACCTCAGCTTCGCGACCATAGACGAATTGTGAGCGCTTGCCGTAGAAAAGCTATCAAGGTCGTTAGTATGAAGAAAGCGGACCGGCAACGGAGTTAACATACGTGAAGCTTCTCAGGCGACTTGCTCAGGGTGGTGTAGAATTGTTCCACGAAATACCAGCCAACCTCATCCTTGGATGGGTTGTTGGTGGCAGAAGCGGCAGCAGTGGCAGAGCCATCGGCAGCAGAAGTAGTAGGAGCTGTTTGTTGTTGGTCGGCAGGTTCCTTGTACTGATCCTGTTGGGCAAAGTTACCGTTGGAGGCCATGATGGCTGTGTGTTGTGATGTGAAGTTTGATATGACGAGTGTGATGCGGAGCGAAAATTAGGTTGGGTGCGCAACCGGCGAGCTCTCTGTGTCGCGGAAACGGGTCGAACGAGGGTGTGAAAACGTCCAAGAAACAGAGCCTGATATTACGAATTCAAGCTCAAGACGACGATCGTGTTCGGTCGGGATTGAAGTGATGGGGTTGGAGTTGGGTTGAATCGAGTCGAAGCAAGCAAGCAGAATAGGGCAAGCCTGATGACAAAATGGAGTCGAGGGTTCGTGGTTGGAAGGCAAAGACGTGAGGGGTGGCAAGGTCGAACTTCGGGATCGGAGGAGAGATCGAGAGTTACGGGACTTGGAAGGTGAGAAATGGCAAAGATAGTGGAGAGAGGTAGAGGTTCAATTAGCTAGAAAACGAGATGGAGAAGGGTTAGGAGAGGGAGGAGTCGAATTGTTTACGGGGCTCTGCAATTGGGATGAAAGAGATGTTTGGACAATGTGTGATGTGTTTGTGTGGCTCCAGTAAGAAAACGACTTCAGAGCTCTGCTCCGACTAGAAGGTGGTCTGTGCGTCATCTGTCTTGTTCTCTTTCCCTCTTTTTCACGATTCTCTCTTCGGAACGGGAAGTGTGGAATAGTTTTCCCGAAAGACGCCAAGTCTCGACAAGACTCAACCGCAAACATCAGCTAATTTGCGACCATACAAAAGAATAAAATCTTATATTAATTCAATACCTAAACGCTTGCAGTACCGAGTCAGATCAAACTCATCTAGACTTTTCGGGATATCTCAACTATATCGCTAGTTTTTCAGGGATCTTCACGTCACCATTATGTAGCGTTCTAGCATACAACCCTGTCATTGCAGCATTGCAGACTTGAAGATAATTGGTGTGGTATCTGACGTTAAACGGCTCCATGGCAATTCATATCACTTTGCTTTTTGGCGATAGCCTCATCCTGAATATCACAACTTATCCATATTAACCAACGACTGTCCATTGAATCTAGATGGGTTCAAGATCACAACTACCTTACTTCCATACTTCATTTTATTAGCTCAGCTGCACGTATTACATCTGTATTCAGTTGAACAACTGACCCCAAGTGAGAGTTTACTGCAAGCTTATAAGGTATTACCTGAAAGGAGATGGCTCTAACAGCATTAACCGGTAACAGTGTTCGTTGCTTGCTTTTTATTACATCTCATCACGTTGATACAGCCTCTTCACCATGGTCCATCCAGTATCTTGAATTGGGTAAGGTAATCAATCTTAGTGCTTGGAGTTTCCTGTTTTCGAGTTAGTTATAAACAAGAAACTGGAAAACAAAGAAGCTGAATCGATTACTTGGGCTTGATCTACTTCAATGCTATTGTATTGATCTTGCCAGAAATTACCGGATTAGTACACCCTAGGTGAGCGATTGGACCCCTGCCTCGGTGAGCAAAATTGCGGGGTCAACTGATAAGATAGCTCGCCCATTCGAAATTTTTATCGTAGGAAGTAAAAAAATCCGGTGGACAGCCGCCTTCTGTAGCAGACATTGAGATCTCAAGTCCCATTCAAATCATAACCACCAACCAAAACTTTCGATTCTCAATCCTCCTTCGACCTCACCCCTTTTCGAATCACCTTTGAACCCTTTTATCAACAAACAATACCGCCAAAATGCCCAAGTCGAAGCGCGCAAAGGTCGTCCACCTCACACAGGTCTCCAAGAAGACGCGCGAGAACAAGGACAAGCTTTTCCAGAATATCCGCGATACTGTCCCCGAGTACCAGAACTGCTTTGTCTTCAGCGTCGATAACATGCGAAACAACCACCTCAAGGACGTTCGACGTGAGCTGTCCGATTGCCGGTAATGCCTCTCTGTGTAAGCCTCTTGATCGCCACTAATTCTCTATAGTCTCTTCTTCGGAAAGACAAAGCTCATGGCAAAGGCTCTTGGCCAGACACCTGAGGAGGCCATCGCCCCTGGAATTGAGGACCTCAGCCGTTATTTGACTGGTACCGTCGGCTTGATCTTGACCAACCGCCCTGTCGAAGAAATCCTCTCTTACTTTGAGAACCTCGCTCCTGTCGACTTTGCCCGCGCCGGCGCTGTGGCCACCCGCGATTTCTCTATTCCTACCGGTGTTGTCTATGCTACCGCTGGTGAGGTTCCCGCTGAGCACGATGTTCCTCTTGAGCACACCATCGAGCCTGAGCTACGACGTCTTGGTGTCCCTACCCGTATGGTCAAGGGCCGTGTCGTTCTCGGTGATGAGGCTGGTCAGGGCGAGGAGTATGTTGTTTGCAAGGAGGGTGATGTTTTGGATTCACGACAGACAAGATTGCTTAAGCTTTTCGACGTGTGCTTGAGCGAGTTCAAGGTCAAGGTATTAGCGTAAGTTGAAAATCCTCTATCAACTCAGCACAAGAACAAAAACTAACATCGTATAGATACTGGAACGCTGCTAGCTCTGAGGTGACAAAGGTTAACCCCAACGCTATGGACGAGAATTAGATGAGCCTAGGATAAGGCATAGAAAACGGTGCTAGACGTTGGGTTTAACATCTTCTGTTTGAATGACTGATACCAGCATGAAATTTTTATGGGATCTCGGCGTTGAGGGCCATGGGATATGGAAGGGCATCATGTTTTACCAATAGGCCCGCCCGAATGACAATACGTACTTCACAACATTCACAAAATTCGGTTCTTTTCTTAACTGTTATTGAACATGAAAACTCCTAAGTGATACATCAGAGTCGGCCTTCTTAGCCAGCCTAGGCAACATCTCAAGGGTCAGTACGGAGTAGGTCACCGAGTCTTACCCTTATGCAGCATAAAATGGCCAATTCACCATCGAACTATCCTCCAGATTTTACCCCGACTCCCAGAAAAGCAAATAGAATACATAGAAAGGTTACCTGACATGTTGCGTAAACCTGAGTCCATATGGATGTACCGGAGGAATATACCTCAAACTGAGTTGACTGTAATGTCGTCTGGTTAGATGATGACAGCGAAAAGTAAAATCCCACGAACGTTATCGGGCAGAAGCGTATAGTATAATCCGGAATCCTCGAGATTCGTGGTTGGGCGATAATGGTGTGCTTACCCTTTGGTGGAAAAGGGGTCTGAATTAATGACTAGAAGAAGATCGGCAGCCCACCACACAAGGTCATGGAGTATCACCCCATTAATAACGGCGAAGCTTTCGAGGATCCTCATAGCCGCCGTCATAGCCACGCTTTCGGCCACCATCGTCATCACGGGGTCTGTCGTAGTCTCGGTCCCGTTCGCGATACCCACCTTCTCGTCGGCCTCCAATGGGTTCCATGTTGCTTCCGGTGCGTCGGTTCTCGCGTTCTCCGCCGTATCGGCCACCGTCACGATGGCCGCCGCCGTGTCTGTCGTCAAATGAGCGACCGCCGCTACGAGAATCATACCCACCGGGGCCTCGGTCACCACCCCTTCGGTCGCCACGGTCCCGGTCACCATAGCCGCCGCCGCCGTTTCTGCGGTCGAATCCGGGGCCGGACGGGGCATCACTAGGTGCGCCGTAGCCGCCTCGGTCGCCTCCCCTGTCGCCTCCTCGGTCGCCGCTTCGGAAACCTCCTCCACGGCCGCCGAATCCTCCTCTAAAACCGCCACGGCCGCGTCCTCCGTCGAAACCTTTAAAACCACCACGGAAACCGCCGCCGCCGCTAAAGCCACCGGGACCCATGGGACGAGCAGCCATAGCTCTAGTATAGCCTCGTCCTCCGAGGCCACCACCAAGTCGGCGAGGTTTCCAGCCCTTGACAGTTCTGCCGCGTTCGACGTCTACCTTGATACGTCGATCCTTGATGCGCATGCCGTCACAAGCATCCAAAGCCGCTGCTCATGGTTGCGCCGAATGGCGCAGGTGTCAGTCAATCTTACCCTAAATAGTACCTTGTGTGCTGACGGATTTGACAAAAGAAAAGGAAGAAGCAGAGACGAGCAAGCTTGAGGGCCCTTTGGTGTCTCGCATATACTCCGTGAGAAGGGCAAGCTTGAGGGCCACAACTCAAAAGGTACATCCAGGGAAGAATACAAATGGCTAGTCAGACGGGGAAGGGTTCATATTTACCTCGCATATCTTTCTCTCGTTCGAATACGACAAAAGCATAGCCTCGATGGGGCTTCTTCTTCTTGTTTGGCTTCTCATGAGCGTGAGTATCGACGACGATACGAATCTGTGATGGTGTCAGCCACTGGCTATGCGATGTTTTATTGACGATTGCATACACGCTCGATGGGACCGTAGCGACCAAATTCCTTCTCGAGATCCCTCTCATCAGCATCGTAACTGAGACGCGCGACCATCAAAGTCTTGAACGCATCGCCACGAACGTTGGGGTCCTCGTTTGGCTTATCTGTTAACCACGTTAGCATTTGTTTTGTGGTAGAATGTCTAGGTCTCCTGACGATGATCGGGCGCTTCTCTGAGGAGCGTCTCCAACTTCTCCTTCTTCTCTCGCTTCTTGCGATCGCGGGCTTGCAACCAACTCTCAGTGGGGTTGTAAACATCAGTCTCCTTGTACTTCTGGAGCTCCGGTAGAAACTGTGCGACACCGGTGATGGGTGCTGTCCTGCGATGCTGAGGCGCATAATCGGGCGGGTCGAGGAATCGCAGAGGTGGTCGCGCCGCGAAGAGCGCGAGCAGGTTGGGGGGGAGCTTGTCGGTCATTGCACTATCTCGAGTCGAACGGGGTGAAAGGAGCGATAAATGAAGTTATTAACCGAGAACGAATAGGCGAGCGTCAGTTCGCGATGAAGGATAGACAGAAAAGCCAAGAATGGGCGAAATTTAATTGAAGTTGTCGCG
Organism: Fusarium odoratissimum NRRL 54006; assembly: GCF_000260195.1. NCBI lineage: Eukaryota > Fungi > Ascomycota > Sordariomycetes > Hypocreales > Nectriaceae > Fusarium > Fusarium odoratissimum. The sequence continues at coordinate 825,925 of NW_022158693.1, read as the reverse complement.
CCTTCGTTCGTGGGGGAAATTAATCCTTGAGCCTGCTTGGACTCGAGGGATGCCTAGCAGCGGCTGAGGCGTTCTGCCAGCCGATGTTCTGCCGACTCACGCTAAACCAAGGTGGAACGCCATCCACTGCGAGCTGATTTTCTGGTGATAGCCTCTCGGCACGTCAATTCTTTCTAGCTGTTATCGGATCATTTTGGCACTTGATACGGCCACACAAAAATGACTGTTAAGGCGATAAGACAAATAGCAAAGGGCCAGGTATGTTCAGTATGACGATGTCTTAGAGGCATAAGTACTGACCTTTGCAGAATGGCCTCGGCGCATTTATCCTCCAGTGCAAGAAGTTAGACTTCTACTACTGTGACTGGGCCGGTAGCTCCAAGGGTATGAAGTATGTGAAACAATTCAAACATCTTCCCGCTCTTTCCATCATTGTCTAACCTGATAACAGTGGCTTCATCAAGTCTCTTCTCCCCAAGTTCGCCGCCGCCAACCCTCAAGTCGAATTCTCCATCTCCCCTCGACCCGGAAAGCACCCCGTCGTTGTCGGTCACTACATCAATGGTCGAACTAAGCCCATCTGCGTACGAAACCTATCACCATACGAGATCCTTCAGAAGGCCGAGTTATTGCGTGATGCTAGCGGAGAGAAGTTGAAACGTTACAACAAAGCAGTCAACAGCGCCCAACCAAGTGTGCGTGGCGTCTGGTCCCCATACCACGGCAAGGGAATGGTTGTTTAAGAGCTGGCTTCTACGATTGGGTTTTCTGTACATTTATGTGTTTTGTAAACAATATTGGGGTTGCTTGTAGCATTGGGTTGCTTGGAAATTTGTACGATTTATAGCAAGATCTCCATGATGTTAGGGGCATGAATGACAACTGCTTCTCATCTTCACCACTGGCTGAATGTCTATGCTCAATTAAGATTTTTTTCTTTCTTGTGATAGTTAAAGTTACAGGATCACTTAAGAAAAGTCTTTCTCACATAATAGAAAAATGACCAATTATTCATGGGTATAATCATTTTTGTTTCATTCATCATCTATCTGCTCCCATACCAAGGTATCAAAGACCTCAACGGAACAAGACTTTTTACTTTTGAACTCATACGTTTACTGCTTGGTAGCGTTGATGATGTCGACGACTAGAAGTATCAGTTAGCACAGTGCCGTTGAACGCATATGAGGACTTACAAGCAGGCTTGAGAGAAGCACCGCCAACGAGGAAACCATCAATGTCGGGCTGCTTGGAGAGCTCGCCGCAGTTCTTCTCGTTAACACTGCCGCCGTAGAGGATTCGGGTCTCGTCAGCAACCTTGTCGCTGATACCACGGAGGAGGTCACGGATAGCCTTGTGGACCTCCTGGGCCTGCTCAGTGGTAGCAACCTTGCCAGTGCCGATAGCCCAGATGGGCTCGTAGGCAATGACAATGTTGGACCAGTCGGAGATCTGGGACTTGAGGGACTCGAGCTGCTTAGAGACGAAGTCGATGGTCTTGCCAGCCTCACGGGTCTCGAGGGTCTCGCCGCAGCACCAGATGACCTTGAGGCCGTTCTCAGTGGCGTACTTGGTCTTGGAGGAGATCGTCTCGTCAGACTCGCCGAGAATCTCACGACGCTCAGAGTGGCCGAGAATGACCCAGTTGATGTCGCTGTCCTTGAGCTGGGAGACGGAGATCTCGCCGGTGAAAGCACCGTTGGGCTTGTTGAAGACGTTCTGGGCGGCGACCTCGATGTCCTTGCGGAGGGTCTCACGGACGAGAGGGAGGTAGATGGCAGGAGGAGAGACAACGACCTCTGAGAGCGTGTTAGTTAATGTTGCTCCAGCAAAAGGAGTGAGGGGTTCTGTTGAGAAGCTGGGATGATGCGCGGGGCAGGGGAACAGAAGAATGACGTACCAGCGTTCTTGTCGAGATCAGCGTTGTTGAGGTTATCGACAATCTCCTTGATGGACGACTTGGAGCCGTTCCTATAGAGGATCAAGGTAAGCTTCTGAGTAACTCCAAGAAATATCTGCGGCCTTTTTGCTTCATTGAGGGGGAGGGGCAGCAAGAAAATCGATCGAGCTGAGAAGAGCAGAGCGAAGCAGATTGCTATGGCGGGGTAAAAACTTACATCTTGAAGTTGCCGCCGACGAAGAACTTGCGAGCCATGATGATAGATTAATGTAAAATGGTGTTTTAGAGGAGATAGACTTAGGTGAGCAAAAATTGAGGCAGATGAAGTAGAACGAGAAGTGGTGTTTTGAGTTGGGGAAAGCTACGTAAATAGTCCCTCAGTAATGGATATTAGTAGCTCAGCTACCTACCTACGTCCACGGCTCAAGGTGGGTAGGTTGTACTTAAGTTGGGCCGCTCAGGCCAGACCAAGTCAGGTCATGAATTATCGACAGACAATGAGGACATGGATCAATGGATTCAGTTTTGGTTTTAGTAGATGGTTAGGGGGGGTTATTGAGTATAACGACACCATATTATTTCTGGTGAGAGCAGCCAGTTCATTTTCCGTCTCTATATGTAGCTTAACAGCTGGACGGCATCACTTACAAGAACACATCGGCGCTCTCACTTACTTACGGCAGAGCTCGGAGCTTATTACCGTTCATTATATGCTGCCCTTCCGTTTCTCTCCTTCATCCACTTGTCCGTCAATCACTACCCAGTAACGCAACTTGATAGGACATACACTCTAAAACAAAAGACTTCCAGGCGTTTCTTTGCCGTGCCGTTTTTCTTTTTGGCTGATCCAACGCAGTAGCGTCATAGTGGAGGCTCAAGGACCCTAACAGCCATCATTGGCCTCCACTAACGACCTATGAGATGGATGCTACTGAAACCACCGAGACCGTGACCGAGCCGATATCTCGGAGCTACTCAACGCAGTTGTCGTGCCATCAATCGACCTTGACCTCTATAAAGCATAATCTCTATGGTTCCAGTGACGTGAGGTGAGGTAAGTCTCAACCATGGAGGCAGTGGAGGGGAGAACAATCCCGAAACAGAAGAGCTGCATTCACCATCCCCACGATCTGGCCCCGGAGACCATGGCCCTGATTCTCCCGAAAAACTTCAGGTTTCACCGCTGATCTTGACTTGTTTCCCGCCCTTTGATGTCGCATCTACGATGTGTCTACAATGAATCTAGGACCTTGAAACCAGTTACATGGATGAGAAAAGACCCTGTTCCGTCTAACAATGTCACTTAGTCGGGCCATGAATACGGTCGACCCATACACGATACTCATGTCAGGCCATTCTCGAAAGCGTTTGCATAGTTACACCCACATGTTACCAGACTCTTCTCAAAAACAAACTCGATTGAACTCAAATCCTATCTGCAGTGATGCTATCAATATCAAAATTCCTCCCAAACAAAGTGTCTAAATCTGCTACCCTTTCCTGTTGTCAAGGGCCATCTGTTGTTGTTGTACTTGTTCTCTGTGAAATCTGTATCAAACTCATATCAGAATGATCAGTCTATCTGTTGTCCTCCTCGCGACGTCTCCCTCTTTCCTTCTCAGCTCGACTCTAAAGTCCTTGGTGTTTCTCCCATAACGGGAACTCCGTTATCATCCTGGCGCAGCAATAGCGCAATCCTTGGGTTGACATCCGTGGTCCGTGTCCTTAGGACTGATGGATTCCGGTGGTAATGCAGTGCATCCGTTCCTAGGAAAAGAGTCTACTCGGCTGGACGTGTCCTTCTGCCGTAGATCTGAGGCATCATTGCCCGGTCCTTGGGACGTCTTGGAGATTCAGAATTTGTCTCTATATTAGACGGACTTCTTATCTCTGCCTGTGCACTTGCACAAATCAATTTCGGTGTTTTTTCGGTAGCAGACAAGACTCGCATGTCTGAAAGATGGTTAGTTTGATCCAGGGATATACATCCAGACAACTACTTACAAATCATTCAGCCAGTGCCAACCAGGGTGTTGCCTGGGTTGTTGATGGCATTGAGGTCGTTGGTGAGCTTCATCATGGAACCCAGGCGGTTCTGGAGAGTTCCGATGTGCTGGAGGTTCTGGGTGTCCTCAGGCTTGACGAGGTTTCGCATGAGGCTCTCCACAGCCTTGCGGTGCTCCATCCACTGATCAATAAGGGGCTGGGTCATGTTCTCCTTGGGCTCCGGGGGAGGAGGCATTGACTTGACAGTCGCCTTGCGGCTGTGGGAAGTCTGAGTCTCGGCAGTCTCAGTCTTGCGCTTACGTCCCTTGGCAGGCTGAGCAGATCCAGTTGTAGGTGAGCCGCTGGAGCTTCCGTGGTCGTTGTGAACACGCTTCATGTGGTCACGCAAGTTCCACTGGCGAGGGAATCCATTTCCAGGAACGGCGCGCTCACAGCCCTCATAAACACAAAGGAAAGGCTTGTCGCCATGACCATGGAGTCCGTGGGCCTCACGTTCATGGCGGAGGAGGCAAGCTGTCGACGAGAAGCGGGCGCCCTCGCACGACTCAGCCTTGCAGCGGTAGGGCTTTAAGTGAGAGTCCACGAATTTGCTAGCTCAGTCAGCATACATTATCTCATTAATTTGACTTATGATTTCTTACTCATAGTTGCACTTGAGCTTCTCGGGTCGGTGGTTGCAGCTTGGTTGTCCTTCCCATGGGCAGTGGTAAAGTCCATCCTCGTATGGAGCGGCCTTCTTGTAGAGGTCATGGTCCCGAGCGGACTCACCATCGCTGTTCTGTCGTCGTGGACCAGTGAAGGCAGAGGTGGCAGCAGGAAGCTCGTCGAACGTGGGAATGGCCTTTCCATTGGCATCTTCAGAGATCAAAGGGATGTTCCGGTCCAGGCTAAAACAGTCGACTTGGTGAGAAACCGGATCAGGGGTCACTATGCGGTTGGGGGCTACATACCTTGGTGACTGGCACTGAATCTCAGGAGATGAGTTTGGGCTCTGGTTAGGGAACCACAAATCCTCAATAGTGTTGGGAGAAGATGATCGAGAGATTGAGCTAGAAAAGCAGTCCCAAGGGCTGGGAGGAGAGTTCTCAACCAGGGAGACATCAGGGCCGAGCTGCATGTGAGAGGGAACAACATGCAGAGGGTTGGCATCGGGAAGAGAAAAGGTGGCATCACCGTTCAGTCCACCGTCAAGGGAGTAGCCGGGCCAGTACATCTGGTTCGTGATACCATCGGTAGGGTCCAGGAGGCAAGTATCAATTCCATGCAAGGTAGCACCGGCCTGGGTTCCAGTCTGAAGAGCGGAAGCATTACCTGTGAAGTCCATGTTGGACAGATGTGATGATTGTGACAGCGAAGAGCCGCTAGACCTGCTTGAGCTCACCCTGGACATGGCTTGTCCACCTTGGGTCACAGAAGCGGTAGTCCTGGATGTGGACCAGTTTCCTTGGGAAGGCACCCTGGTTCCTCGGGGCGTAGCATGGCCAGATGTGAAAATGAACTCCTCGGCTTCTCCGGAATGGGCGGATCCATTGTCTGAGAAATCTTGAAAGTTCTGTGGTCCTTCTACTGTCGTGGCCCATGACGAACCTGTCAACAGGTCCGCTGATGGTTCTGTTTGAGAAGAAAAAGAAAAGAGTCCAGTGTTGGAGGCCAATGTTGGCTGAGAGTAGCTATAATCGCTGGGGAAGGGTCAGTGTCCCGTTCTTCGCAATGTGAAAGCAAATAAAAGCAAAAATGAAACAACAAGACTGAAGTCATGACTCGGAATCAACTTTGAATCTGTTACTAGGTTAGCATTCGAGACAAGGTTGACGTGGCATTAGTTTACAGACCAAGTATGACAGTGTGAAGCATAACCTAGGATTAGATCTTGCATTCTGTCGAAATCCTTTGGATCATCCATGGATCATTGTTGTAGCCAGGCAAGGTCGTCAATACAGTAATCAAATCACATCGAATCCGGCAGTGTTCCAGTGGCAGGTTGGGAATGTTGAATGTGATGTCGTAAAGTCCAGGCCTTCAATCTAAGTATTCGCAGAAAAACAAGTTGGTATAGCATGTATTGTCGATGTTGGAATTCCAGAGTCGATTGAGCAGAACAGCGAGATCCTCGGTAACCATTGTGATCCGGCAGAAAGAACGTCCAGTGGAAAGCATAATTGGTGTCCATGTATGGAACTCCAGTGCGGCTGCACGAAGAAGCAATCAAATTGGATTGCAGGCCATTAAGCCAGATGCTACCTTGATGTCTAACACCGCTAAGCGGTACAGAAGGAGCAGAAAGTCCAGGCGAAATTCCATGGGTCGTGTGAAGTCCTGTCGAAACACCATCCGCATATGAAAGGTCCATATCCAGAAAACGAGATCAGAGGAAAAGGTCCATTGTCCTTGGGTCGACCTCCTGATATCCGGAAGAGAAATCCTTGTGGTCCATGAAAAGTCCAGGTTTGACCTCCAGGCGAAGAGCTGCTGATTCAATTTGAAAGCGGGCAATACTCACGAGGCGCATGGCCAGTAAATAATATTATTGTTTCATGTCCGGACGGACAGATCCAGTCAATTTTGAGTCCAGGGGCTTGTTGTCGTAATTATCCATGGGTATATCAAGGTCCTTTGAGATCCAGCAAAAGATGTTCCGGGAAATATCCTTGGGTCGAGAGTTGGATGAAGTTTCCTGGCTTGGTATCCTTGGACAGAGTGAAGCAAGATTGTCGGTGTACATGATTTGCGAGCAACATGATTGAAAAGCAAATGCAAACCTCCCAGGGAAGATTAAGAAAAACAGTACCTGGACAACGAGTGAACCTCATCGAGGTCAGAGTTCTTGAAAGCGTGCATGGTAGCAGGCTGTGTCACAAGAGTAACAGTCATTGTATCCTCGGAATGGAGAGCAAATTGAGCTCGTGGATCAGCGAAGAACAACGTTAGGACGTTGTCTTGCACGTTCAGACCAGTGGCAATCTGTCGAGTTGTTGGTGTTGTTGCGCGACAGGATGGATCCTTAGGCTGATTGGGTTGCTTTCAATTCCGGATGGAAGATTGAAAACGTTGAATAGTTGTGTATGAGAAAGAAGGATAAGAAAGGTTTGGTAGTCTATGAAGGATGAGACTGAATGGTTGGTCGGGTAGTAAGAGGCGAGAGTTGGGCAGGAAAATTGAGGAACAAAAGGGAGACGTTGGGCAACGAGGGATCCTGCGGGTTTTATTGTCATAGAAGCCTGACCTGCTACCGCGACAGGGTTCCACTATCCATGCAACTGCCGCAAAACGCGGCCATTGTCTGGTCGCAGGAGTGAGTTGGCGTTTGTGATTTCAGGATGCAGAAACCGGTGTGTTGGGCTATTGCAAGGATCAGCAGAGAAGGGATGGGCCAAAGCGACGAGCGACTGGTTAACTTCCCTGATTTAGGATGGGTCAGGGTGGAGATAGGACCTGGTCCGTATCCTATCACCTAGCATTAACCTATGAGAGGAAGGGATAATGGCTGTTGGACAACGCATCACTGCATCTGCGTGAGCGCAAAACCAAGTTGGACGCGGATGCGGTGCGAAAAGATGTGAGGAAACAGGGTCGACGGGAGAGAAAATGAGAGGTTGGCCGAGATTGCGTCCAAATGGTCATCTCGCCTGTGTTGCGAAAGATTAATTACTGAGGATGATCATTGAGGTATCCGTCCTTGGGATGAAAACTAGTGTCGGATACAGCAGCCTCCGTATTGGACCGCAAAGTATCTCAGAGCCGGGCTCCTGACGATCACTTCCACCACAGCCTCGAGGATTCACAAGTCGCGAGTCAACGAGAAACTCTGTCATTCTCGTCTCTGTCAGAGTTTGGCCATGTCTTCGTGGCCGTGGCCCGCTGCGCTATTGTCAGAAGTGACCCTCCTTTACTCTCAAGTCCTGCGGCCAAGTCAGCATGGGTGGATTAAACAAAGCAACCATTGCCAACCAGGCCACATCCTGTGAGCCAATATGCAACAGACGGCACACCGAGCATGCCGCTTATCACCCAGGTGCCTTATCTACGTCCTGTGATTGCTCATGTAGCAGACCGCAACAGGCGGGGTAGGCCTTGGTTTGTTTTTAGCAGGTCTACAACGTCCGTTAGAATGATGAGCGGGATACAGGATGGGCCAGCGAATCGCTCGTGGCATGCATATGACACACAACTGCGGTCAAGAATGTGTGAAATGCACATGCAAATGCAAAATCAGGCGGCTGAGGCGCGATGGCAGAATGAGAAAAGATGGCGAGACGACAAGCCCAAACAATCAAGTCATAAGATGGCCCAGTTCCCGAAATGGTTGGTGATGAAGCATTGTCGTTGGAAACACTGACCAGGCCGGCGTCTGCCGATACTCACTGATACAGGTGAGCATAGAAAGGAGATGAAGTTCAGGCAAGAAAATCATCTCGATTCGATGCGTTGTCGATGTTTGATTGATGGACCCTGATAAGTCCGAGCCACCCGCGATTTTTAGTTTACTTCCTTCCCTTCTTCGACGGGAGCGCCGTTCCGTGCCTTCCTTTCCCTCCATTCCGTCTATTCCCCGTATTTCCTACCTGGGAAAGTTGCTAGAAGGAACAATGGAAGGGAAGGAGAAACGGGAAGCGGCCCGCAACTCCACGTGATGGTGTAACCGCCTCAGCTTTGTTATCGTCTTGTGTGGTTCTTTGAGTCTCTTGTTGAACACTACCTATCTGAATTTCAACGCTTCCTCCAGGGAAAACTCTATGTATTCTATGAGTTGATGTCCTCTCATTCTACCGTCAGCCCAGCCGATGTCTATCTTACGGGTATCTCATCGACCCTTCTCGTTGGCCTTGAACCACGATAAGCCAACACCAAAAATATATGATAGCTCGCATCCACGCATCACCTGGCTTGCTCCCAATCTATTTTCAAGCAGTCAGACGCCAACTCAGTCGAGGTGACGAAGCATGGCTTAGTCGGATTCTGACAGCTCTACCACTGCTGGACTTGCACTGCTCTCTCCCGATGTCTCTCCTGATATCCCCTCGTTCCATAACTCCTCTAGACCCTTTTCTAATTCGCCGTCTATCCCTCCCACCACCTCAGCCAGCATCGCCCGGGCTGACTGCCAGCTTTTGATTCCCAGTTCTCGACTGGCCAGTTTCATTTTGTCGCCGTAAACGCCTCGCCATTTGCTCAGTTGTCTTTCTTCGATTACATTATTGGCCCGCCCAGTGAACGCTATTGACGCACCAAACAGTACGCAAAATAACCAGAGTGACTGTGTCCATTCACTCATCCTCAGATGTTCTTCGCCTGCATTAACATCGTCTATGAGTTGTTCAAGGAGCCAGTCGATCATGGTTACGTCGAAGTATCTGTCGCCCAGCTCAGAACAGAGATAGAAGAAGGTCGCTATGAAACTCGTTCGGCTACTTTTAGGGTCGCCGTTCAAGATTCGTGGTACGTATTGACTCGCACTGAAACCTCTTGAAATCTCATAGTTGAGGTTGAGGTCTCTGGTATGATTTTGCCAAAGTCTGGCCGCTGGTGTTTCGAGATCTTCCCACCAGCCATATCTCGGAGCTTCGCGCGGCGGTAGCGCTGTGATATCCCATATCGACGCAAATAGGAGAGCCATAAAGGTTGGTTGGTATTCGGGCACGTTCACGAGTTGGCCTGCTTTTCCGGTTCGTAGTCCTTCTCCGACCCTGAACAAATGTCAGCAAACATCATTGTTAGCGCTATAATCCTTCAATACAACTAACATCTTGAGCATTCTCTGGGGCAACGTCGGCACTGGATCGACAACCCTATTCCACTCCTTTACTGCAGATTGTATACCCTTCAAGTGTCTTGAGGAGGCGTCCAGTTCTCCTATCGCGCCCTGGATCACGGAATGTTAGTGACGATAGACTAGCGGGTCAGATTATTAACCAAGGATATCCATACCTCAGTCAGCGCAAGTGCAGATATAGCCAACATAGTGTCTCCGCTCTGTGCCAATTCTGGACTCTGGAGCTGTTCTCTCGCGAATTGATAGGTTGCCGCTTTATGGTACAGGAATGGGATCCTGACCTCGTCCATCGAACCGGTAACCCATGCCCACTGACATGCTGATAGCATGAGGCACATGTGCATGTAGCCAGGATTCTCGAACGATTTTTGTATTCTAGCAGGCTGTCAGTTCAAGGTGTTTAGCAGGTCAGGTCGACCCAACTACCGGGTTGACGCACGCTGAAGATTCCAGCTCCCGAGCAACAGGTCTCGAACCCCAAACCGTGTACTGTGAAACTGGTACAAGACGTTAGCCCTGTGGGACAAGTATTTCTCTCAGTAAAGTGACTTACAATGTCGCAGAAGGCGTTTGGAGTGTTCCGGAAGAGCATCAAAGGAGCCTCCAACGTAGTTGTTGAGGGCATTACTCATCCCTGGCGATGCTGGTGCCGCTGACTCGGTAAGTGCCATTTGGGACCCAAAGCTCCCCAGAGCAACATTGCTGGACGACGATGACGGTGAAGGTGAGGAATCATTGGATGGGAGCGGTTGTTCTGGAGTCGGATATATGCATTCACTCCCCGTCTGAAGGCAATTGGTGCTGTGTTGGCAATATTTGTTAGTCAGTCCTACAAGGCTTACGACTCAACCGACCGGAGCCTCATGCAAAGCTCGTCTATCCCACGCCGGAGCCTCGCGTAGCCTTGCAGCAACGACAAGAAAACGAGGGGAAAGTATCGATTGTTCCACGAGTAAGACCGGGAAGTTTAACATACCAAAGCGGCTTTTGCTCGTCGCACCTCACATGCCTGGCCTTGCATCGAGTGCATCCGTTTTTGCTTCTCCGATGAAACTTTCTCTTTCGTTCTTTGTCCTTTGGCGGCGCCATGATGTTATCTTGGCATTCCTCAGTGGCTATGCGGTATATCTTTTCTGGGACTGATTATGGACAGCAGTGGCTTCGTCTACATGTTGCTAATGTAGGCTCCGTATATCACCAGACGCCTCGCCAATGACTCGGGGGCAGTCGAGAGGAAATATTCCACGAGAAGCGTGGTCTTGAAGCACGGCTGACACGGTTCAAGAAAACAGAGGCAGGCAATTCAAGAATTCCTTCGTATTGAGGACCAGCCTTTGCCCGATACAATCCACGCCAGTAGGCGGGATATCCCCAAATAGATTTCAAGGGAGCAAAGCTCGTTTTCCTAGACGAAGGCTGCAGGGTCTCTGCCCAATCAAATATCACTGATTCTCTTAGCCCCATGACTCGCTAGGTCCCCAGTGGCGGGGGCTTGTTCACAAAACCCGTAGAGGCTTCATTTTTGCCCGGGGTTGATGAGATCAGTGAGGCCATACTGAGAGAAAAGTCGGCCGCCTGGAGAGAAAATGGGCTGGAATAAAATGTCTCGTTTCTCCAGTGGACCTAGACTTTACGTCTTAAAAAGCTGCTACGTCACATATAATACGCACGGCGACAGCTATTCCAAACCGAAGCCTCATCGCGACAGGGGCAAGATGATAATGATGGCTTAATCTTTTGGATAACGGTTGGCCGTTGGAAATAAACACGAAGATGAGGATATCGTGCTCAGCATACGACCCAATGGCATGGAGTAACACGGAACCGATTCGACACCCCCTGAAAGGAGGCGATTCTCTATACAAGCCAATCACCCCTAGCTGGCAGTTGCTCTTTCATTGTCTCGTACCACGAAATAGCAAAGGAGGTTCTCGCGATACCGAAAGAGGCCGAATCTCCAACTCGGAGCGGAGCGGTTGAGGCGTCGGTGTGGGGGCCCGCCTCTCGGAGCTGACTGTTAAAGTGTCTCTCGCTCAACTGTTAGCGGACAGAGTGTGGGGATCGATGTCTATTTTGGGCCTTTCCAGATGTCAACAGGGGAGACTGCATTGACGAACGCCTGGTACCGAGAGAATAGCTCGTGTTCCTTCAGCCATGGACCACGTGCTAGTAAGCGGCGGCGCGAGACACGGTCTTGTTCAGCCTTAGATAGGAGAGATAATGACGCAGTTTGTCTTCTCAGCAAGGGAGGTTGTCTCGTGTCCTGAAATTAACTTAGATATCTGGAATAAGAGAGGCTGGTGAACCTCGTGTTGAAGGCCTAGGGCTAGATGAGTCCAGGGTATCGAGGATGATGGGTGGAACAATCGAAGCTCGCCATGTCGTGTCCAGAAAAAGAATTGAGGAATTCAGTGGCCTATCAGTGATTGAGAAGGCAAGCTGAACAAAGTATGTCTTTATCAGAGCTGAGCTAATTCGAGCGGATGGGCCGAAATCCTGATTGAGGCTGTGGTGATATTGATCAGCAGCAAGGCGAGCGATTGTGAGACCGGGACACGGGCGAGTGTTTTGAGCAAAGCTGAGGAAATTTAGGAAGAAGGAAAGAAATTACCGACTCGTCGAGAGAATAAGGTTATTCTGAGTGGCTGAGAAAAGTCGGCATGATAAAAGGCATTGTCGTACACTTCGGCTGTGCCACCTCATCTCCTCCACGTCAATCAATCAAGCGACAATTGAATTGACATGGAACATTTGGCTTGGGTTCCGCAGATCGGGTCACATGCATTTGCCCATGTCATGTTAACTAATGATCTGGCATCTTTCCAGTGGACAGCCCTGCTTCGGCTAATGGAATATGGGGAATCGATGTGAACAGATGCCGCTGTCCACGAGGCGGTCAATGTCTAATGTAGTAATGCCTCTCAGCCTTTGAAGTTGTCAACTCGAGAACCGAGAATTTATCCGATATCGTTGATCCACAGACTTGATACATACTATGTACATACGTACATCCGCCTCACAATCAACAGAGCTGAACTCGGCCGGTTGAGGCGGGCAGACCCTTTCTTCGTCCCGTTGCCAGCTGCCGAGAGATGCCACGAGCTTCAAGGGCCACGACAGGGCTGGTGGAGTAGTTACTGACGTTGCCGGTTGTTGGCGTTTACATCAGCGTCAGACCATTGTGTCGCCCATTTCCGAACGGAGGAGGTCTTCTTGTTCTATGTATGTATGAAGGTACGGAGTAATTCGTTGAGCGAGGAGATGGCATTTACCCAAGAATCACAGACAGGTAATGGATGTAACTGATGATGATGGTCCATGATGACCGCAGTTCGTCAAATGCTGTCAGCCTTTGTTCATATCGCTCCTCTATTAACAACTCAGACCCAATCACCAACCGCCCTGTTAACGATCAACCCCCAGATTCGACATTCCGCCTTGCCGAGGGTGGTCTGCTGGCAGTCAATTGATGAGTTGGTGGGGGTCAAGTTATGTATGGCTACAGTATCAGTATCCTGATCAGCAACAAACAAGGGACAGAGCCCAAACAAACTCAAAAGCCAATACCCAACCATCCATTGCCCATTGTCACTCGGGCTCCTGTCCCGTGATTCAAGATAGAGGTGGTCAGTGGGCATCAATCGAAGCCCTGTCGGGTTCACTTACATACGCAAGACAACACGCCTTGGTGCCTGACCTGGACGTTTTAGTTACCTGAACGTTAGTCTCTAACCGTCTATCGAGTCCCATCGTTGGTTGATATTGATTGACCGCTTCTCAACGGTTCCAGGTACTACCCTGTTCGTACATACAGCACTCACTCTTTCACTCTCTCATGAGGTCAGCCAGCGATGGATGTCGACGCGCCTCGCTTGCTTGGGCAACAACGCTTGAGCGCCCAATGCCAATGTACTTGGTCACCCAGTCACTCAATTTGTCAAGGCCGAGGCAGTGACTTTTTCGGTTGACTTTCTTAGGCACTCTGGGGTAACCCGGCACTCAGTATCAGTACTCCCGCTGACGATACCTCTCCACTCTCTATTCGGTTCTCTGGCTACACAATATCGTCGTGGAATATTTCATACTGAATGTTAATGGTTACCACTCAAACTGGCACACAAGACGTCACCCACCCTGGCTTTGGATCAGAGACAGGGTTCGCTCGTGGGTTCTGTTCGCTTGGTAGTTAGGTTGCTTGCGCCATCCAAAAAGTCAAGAAATTTGCCGATATTAATTAGATTGACTCTCTCTTCAGGTACAAACTATCGCCCACCAACCAACCTCCGAAGCGCCGGATTGACACCCTCCAAAACAATAAAAGAATGGGATTCTGGGGCGAATTCTACTGCAAATCTTATCAGAAAAAGGATTTTGGGCCATCTCATCACTGACTTGCTTCACGCCTGGTCCCTGTCACTGCCCACTACAGCGCACTACACTACAGGCTACTCACTACTCAACTCGACTAGACTAACTAACTAGTGAATGGGGCATCGCTTTTTTCCATCGCCATCCATCTCTCACGACAAGGGTTTCGCTTCATGACATGCGTCGTCCCCGTCTCTGTCTGTACCTTACCTTCATCCCTTGCAGCCTCACGGACGAACATAAATCGTCCCCATTCCGAGCTTCACTCCTCCAGATTCTCTTTCAATTCTGTACCAGTTCGGTTCAGATCAGCTTGTTCAACAGCTTCACTTGCAACTGGTTCGCTCAGAAGCGCCTCCAAGGATCTTGCACTACTGTCTTAGTGCTTCTTCACTATCATTCCGCGAAGTTTACCTAGTTTCTTTTTTTCCTGCTCTTCCTAGAAACGGCCATCTCAGAGTGATCCATCTGCCTGGACCACATCCATACCACAGCCCACAGGACACACAGGTCACACCGCCTACAAGTTACATTCTACTGTACAGCCGCCAACCCAGCCCAGCCCAGCAGGAGGACCCAGAACCCAGGACCCAGGACCCAGGACCCAGGGAATTTCATCACCATCAATAAAGGAAACCCTAGTCAACCGTCGTGGATGACCCTGGAGAAGAGAGTTAGCCCAGCCCAGCCTGTCTTTTGGAAGAAAAGGAACCCGGGCCAGGATCATTCACTGCCCAAGGGACCCCCCAAGACCCAAAGGGACCCATAGTGTACAAGCTGTCCGGTGTTCATCTCCATTCATCGGTTTACCGGTAGTCTGTCTTGTTCTCTTTTTTTTTTAATTGGAACCCAAGGCGTGGACTTGGGAACGTGGATCCATTCTGTTGCTTCTTCACGCCGGTGGATTCTTTCTTTATCAGCCGCAAGTCTCGTCAGGTCTTGTCAAAATTAACACTTATTTGCGGTTTTTACAATGATGAGCCAGTACACTATGGCACAACCAGATCATGCCTACAAGTCTTCAACAATGTCGAACAGTCCTTGGAATCCAACTCGCAGGTGAGACAGCATCCCTCCCTCCCTCTGCTGACCGTCTCTGTACGTATGAAAGGATCATGGTTGGCTAATTCACCGGTAGTTCATTTACCGATCCCTCGGTACATGGCAGTTTCGACAATGGCTTTTACTCAGCACAAAGGTATGGTACTTCTCGGAACAATACCAGCTCGGACTCATTAGTAACATCGGCCGCTTCAAGTGTCAACTACTCAGCTAGCAACTATAACCTAGCTGGCGGTCTGCCCATTGGTACTGGCGGCCATATGTCGCGACCCGAGTCAGCCTATCCCGCTGCTCCATCATACGGCGCCCGTCCTGCTTCAGGATCATACGGAAAGCCTGTCGTCCATGGCTCATACAAGGGAGCAACCTCTCAGTCCTGGGAGAACCATGATCGATACTCACCTACCGACTCGGTGGACGATATCATCGCATCGCCTAACCTGTCCGACTATTCCCTGGAAAATGGGATGAGCAACTCTGCTCCCGGAGGAAAGTCAAAGTCATCTGGCAAAGGTCGATCGCAAAGACGTCCCTCAAACCGTGACGAGTTTGACGGTCCTCATCAATTCTTGCAGCGACCACCTCCCGATGTCATTGCTATGCAGGAACGTGAGCTTCCTCACCTGCCTACGAACCTTCATGTCCAAGAGCAGGACAGTGTTTTGAGCCAGGTCAATGACCGTCTTTCGCAATGCGCATACGATTTCGTTGCCAAGTACCAGTTCCCGATTCCTCTCACTCAGGACATGAGACCTGTTGAGCGACCTCAGGATCGAGAATGGACCGAGTGGGTTTACCTCCTCAAGCGTCTCGCAACGAAGCGACGCATCCCAGCGCGAGTGCTCTACAATGGGCAGATCAAGCAGTTTGTCACAATCCTCGAGAACTCACTCGAGATGAGACACGCCGCTAAGCACCAGAGTCGCCCTCTCAAGGACGACCGCAACATCCTTCAGCTGATCTCGGCCGGTATTCAGGTGGCCAAGATCCTGAAGGATGCGTCGGCTATGGACTACCTAGACCGACTATACGTTTCTACAGACAAGCAGATCCAGGATCGTGCCGCAGCGCGGTACCGAGCTTAAGAATCCAAGCTTGAGCACACGAGTCTTCAAAGCGACTGACTCTAATGATATACGTTTATATGCTCTCCTAGAACAGGAGGCATGATGCCAGTGACGACAACGGCACGAATCAGAAACAGGGATGTGGCCCAGGCAAAAAGGGTTTGGGGCCACAAGCACAATTTGACATTGTGGACGATAATGTTTATCATATACGGACGATGGCTCTCTAGGGGTCATAGGGGGCCGGCGTGCCAGGTTCGCACCAGCCCTTCCCAGCAGCCGTCTTTCTGGTTGGGAGGCTATTGTCTGAGCGTGTTGGAGTTTATTTTATGGCACTTTGTTTTCTCTGGAATTTTGTTTCGCATATGAACGAGTCATGCTTTTTTCTCGTGCTTTTTTGTTTCTAGCACATGTTTATACTTATCGTTTTTTAACTCGATTTGAAGAAGAGTGCTCCAATACAGACAGGACTCACGATGATGAAATCACTGTGTGTTTGAGTTATCAGCGCTGCTTCGAAGAATTCATGGCATATCATGCCTGTCATTTCAACCGTTCGAACCGTTGGTGGCGTTGGGTGACGAGTGTGAAGGTGGTGGTGTTGGGCATCGGTTGGGTTGGCAAGGATTACGATTTGGGGGGTGAAGGCCGTGATGATGATGACCTCTCGGGAGCAGGCATCTCAACTCTATTCTCACTGCTGATCATTGGGCATGTATTGGGCGTGTGATCCTAGTGAGGGTTAGGAATCTAGCAAGCGTGGTCTTTGGAGGCTGACGGGCGCTTCGTGACGAGATGATGGAGACATGGTTTCAGAGACCGCATGTATTACGAATACAATATGAGCCGATATGGTACGTATAATCTGGCATTGTTCTTGGCCGTTTCAGTGAAACCCACCACGTATGAAGGTGTTCTATATTACATCCATAGCATGGTAGCTAGCTCACGAATTGACTTCTTGTCCTAGGGTAGCTAAACATTGTGTGTCCATTCTGTGTCAGAACTTCAATTCAGATTCATCCAGAACCAACATGGTATATTCATGTGAATCATGGTATTATCGAGATCACTGGAATATGATGAAGCCTCCGAGGCCACATGTCATCTGATATTGAGGCTCCAATACCATACAATGGCTTGAGGCCTCCATGCTGTGATGCACAAAATCGTACACCAATCAGAGAGTCACAGACACAGATCGATAATGCTACCATTGCTGCTGTACGATCTTGAATGACAGCTCGCACCTCTATGATAGACTCGTTCTACTGACCACCTGACAGCTTAAGCAAAGAAGACGCGCTCTCTGCGAAAATACATACAAATCCATCACTTGACTGAGTACTTGTTTGGGAATAGTGCAGCCGAGCATGTGCATAAATGACTGGTTGCGATAAGCCTTACCCTGCACTCTGAGATACTTAAAATTGGGTGTAAGCGACATAGAAGATGAAGTACCAGAGCCTCGGTAGCTGTTTGGGTTTAGCGTGGGAAGTGTTGAGACGTCCGAGTAGGTTGACCGAGAGGGAAAAGTGAAGCAGACGACTTGCCTTCTCTTATTCCTCTTTCTATTTGTTTGTTTGTTTGTTTCTTTCGGTCTGGCTTTGGTAAAAGTGCGATTTTCTTGACTTAAATCTCGCGCTCTCTCCCGCGCTGACAAAGTGAAAGTAGTAGTGGACTGGAGCCTTACGACTACACAACTTGGAGAACTAGGATTCACTGAATATCGACCAAAATCACGACATTTGGCGGGTTCAACATAAGTAGAGGGAAGAAGTGGTATCCAATCTCATCTAACGGACTCGATTTCATCATATAAACATCCGATCTCATTGCCTGGACTATTATTCCTTAACAACTCACCTCTAGCCTGGGTATCACCAAGCAATATCTACAATCCAAGTTATAACTACCAAACCGACAGTATATATCTCTTGATCTTGTAAAGGACCTATCAAAATGGCTTCCGTACACTCCCGGCCTTCACCGAACTCCTCATCTTCCTACGAATTCGAGTCTGTCCCCGACGACGAATCATGGCAGTACATCGACTACACAGCAACGGGATCTGGCCCGTCATCCATCGGTTTTCTTTCTGATCCTGCTAGTGGAAGTCTAGGAAGCTTCGCCATGGTTGGAAATGTCCACGGAACACCATCTCCATTCATGCCAGGCAATACGCCCTCACCCTATGCTGCCGGCAACACTCCTCCACCATATACCTCTGCGAACAACTCATCGCCCTTCATGCTTGGAAACACACCTTCGCCAACAGCTGCTTCTCCCCCATTACTAGAAGAGATGGACCCAAGCGCATTCTTTGCCGCCAATGCCTCTTCATTCCAGCCTCAAGCAAGCAATACCAACACGGACATATTTGCCTCCACAACAGACGGCGGATTCACTCAACCGCAAGACTTCTTGACACCGCAGCAGTATCTTTTCTCACAGCAAAATACGAACCAATTCCAACCCCAGGGCTTGAATGGTATGCTGAAGCGGAGGACGGCCTCCCCTCAAGGGCAGGGTACTGATGTTGCTGCAGACATGGCTCTCATGCAAAACTTCACAGCCGACATGTTCTCGATAGACTCGAACGAACAGGTGCAAGTACCCCAAGTCAACTTTAACATGCAACAGCCACTACAGTCGGATCCCAATGTTCCGCCATGGAACCCTACGAACACAAGGGGCAATGATGCTATCTTGATCATGGATGACTTCAACAACTCTCCATCACCCTTGAGCAATTACTCTCCGAGCTCGATGAACAGTTCAAAAGCAAGCCCCAGCGGTAGCAAGTCTCCGATGTCGATACCGATTCGAAAGGTGAAGGTCGGAAAGGTCGAGAAGAAGAAGAAGGCAGAGCAATCTGGCAAGTTTGTCATTGTAACTCCTAACTCCATCTCAGCCCATGCTGGTCGCGAAAACCCGTTCGAGTGCTTCGAAGCCATGAACCGGACAAGTCAACGAGGACGTAAAGGACCTTTGGCAAATGCCACAAAGGAGAATGCGCTGCAAGTTAGAAGACAGGGTGCTTGCTTCTGCTGCCACAGTCGCAAGGTCAAATGCGACCTGGAACGTCCGTGCAAGAGCTGCAAGAAACTAATGGTTCAAGTTCCTCAAGTTGTCTGCTGGCAGTTCAGTGACTTCGTAACCATTTTATTTCCGGTATACATTCGCGGTCATCTGGAAAGCAAAGAGATGGCCAAGTTCACTAAGGAGAACATTGCTGGTTTCCATATTCAGGGGGTAGAGCAGGTGTGCTCTGTCGAACTATTCTCGGGACCGCGATTCAGCACGGTTTTGGCCATACAAGCCAAATTCTTCACCCCTACCAACGCCGAGGTGCAGAATCATTGGCAGCTACACAACTTGGGACAGAACAAGGTTGAGCTGAGGGCCAACAAGGCAGCCAACCTTGGTATCGACCTTGAGAAGTCCGCGGAGAGGGATAACCTCAGGAAACGGACCAAGAGATACATCCAAGACCTCCTGAACGAGCCAGAATTTGTCGCCCAAGTCACAGACAGCATCACAAGCACATACCTGCCGGCGAAACTGCTGCGGATCGTCAAGGAGTATGCTGACGAGACTGAGGTGAGTGAAACCTTGCGAAACGTATCATTAACCGAGCTGACAGTCATAATATAGTCCCTTATGGTCAAGCGTGCCTTGTCGATCTACTGCATGCATTACATCATGACAAGACAGCTCTGCCTCACTCAGCAGACGACCGACTCCCTCCGATCCGTCGGTATGATCGAGCAGGGCCCCAATTATGTCACCCCACGAGTCCTCGCACGACAGATCAAGTCCATCGTAGACGAGCTAATGCATCGTGAGGTGCAATCACTATTCGAGCTCTTCAACCGATCTCTCAAGCCGAAGTCCCGACGCGAGTGGGCACCCTGCACCGCCGCCTTTCTCGTCCTCTGCCTCTTCATGGAGGCTGTAGAGACGGCAGCTGACACGTTTGTGCTCGCGCAGAACGAAATCAACATGAGGAACTGCGCTAGACCGGAGTACGAAAGAAGCCTTGCGCTAAATACCTGTGCCGAGGTCGAGAACATGCCTTTCAAGCAGTTCGCTTACCAGTTCCACCAAGTCTATCAGACACACAGCAAGGAGGCCAACTCGAAAGGTTTCAACCCCGTGCTTGACAGCAGCTTTGCCGAAAAGGGCGAGCTGGACGGACCGGCTGTGAGGTTCTCGGCTCAACTGCGAGAACTATTGTTCGGCGACAGCTGTAAGTGCGACCTCAGACCCTGCTAACGGACTGACAAGTATTGTTCTGGAAAGAGTCACAAAAGCTAATTATTGTCTGTTTCACCTCAGGGCAAGAGTTGCAGTTTCTAGCAGCCACCGACATGATACCCAACACGTCGACTCATCCTTTCCCTATGGATCCGCAGACATTGTACACAGGGCGCCTCGTGGCCAGGTTTCTCATATCGTTCCAGGACGAGAGAAGCATTTTCGAGGACCTTGTCTGAACGAAGGCTATTTGTCCGAGACATGTGCTGACAGAACGGCGAAATATGGCGATCAATGTTGCTTTGAGAGACATGGCGCATGCGAGGCCTTGCTTGGTATAACGGTTAATGGGACACGAACATCTTGTACTGGGCATTAGATTTCTTGAATGATATGACCGAGGGGACACGCAGACGGCACACGAGGCTGAAAGAGCTATATGCGTGCATGTGCAGAGTAACAGGAGCGTCTCAGAGTGAGCTCGAGAGAGCATTGTTTCGTTCAAAGCTTATGGTAGTATCAATATGCTCAGCATGGCATGGCATGGCATGGCATGACATTACATAACAGGAGCCAACAATATTTCTCATGACGGGCAAGACATTGCGTGTAACGCCGATACTTCGTGCAGCGTCCGACGCCCTGCCTCGAGTCACTCGTCACTCAAAAACATGTGAAAATACAAGACATTTGTTCACGTTGAATTGGCAAGGTAGTTTAGATATGTTTGCCCGATTTTAGTCCTGATGCCACACTGCTTCTATGGTATCAGGGTGGAGCGGACCGGTTGTCTAGACCGTGGTTTTAATCTCCCACTACGAACGATAAAAATAAAGTTGACACACATGCGCATTGAAAGCGCGAGGTGTAGGCAATTCGTGGGTGCCGCTGAGCGGACTTGAAGAACAATGAAAGAAAATGCTGTAGAGATAGGTAAGTCGTAAAGCAAAGTATGAGCAGTAGCAACAGTGAGACATCGTCACACCAAACCAGCCTCGAAAAACAAACTGTCAAACGCGGACCCTTTTTAGCTCTTTTGCTCAGAGCAGTGTCTCGTCATTAGGGCGTTCAACAGCTTTCGGGGAGGACTGCATTTGCATGAATGTCAAGTCCGAAACTGAGACTTGATGAGAGTTGAACACAGAACGGGCGCTTCATCGGCGT
The DNA here is from genome assembly GCF_000260195.1 of Fusarium odoratissimum NRRL 54006. Taxonomy (NCBI): domain Eukaryota; kingdom Fungi; phylum Ascomycota; class Sordariomycetes; order Hypocreales; family Nectriaceae; genus Fusarium; species Fusarium odoratissimum. The sequence continues at coordinate 804,327 of NW_022158693.1, read as the reverse complement.
TGACCGTGAGCGAGTGAGAGCAAGAGAAATTGAATCCGAGGATGTCACATCGGAAATGGCAAAAGTTGCCTTTGAACCTCGGAGAGGCGAAGCTGAGGCCAAACAAAAAAAAGAGGCGCTGTTGTAGAAGTTGGGATTGAATTAATGTGAGGAGAAGAGTTTTTAAAGAGGTAGGTCGTGGTAGGGGGACCTAGGTCCACAATGCACGTGACACGAGACAAGCCTGTGCTGGAGCTAAGCTATACCTTGTCCCGGTCGTGAAATCGCTGTTAACTTTTTCTTTTCTCTCCTCTTTACACTTTTTACGCACGATAAAATCAACCGGCCTCGATGTCTTTACACTCGGAGTCGGTCATATTCAGTGCAAGAGGGACAGGGTCATCTTTTGCTGTCATACTGCGTCGAGAGACACGTTTCAATTGTCTCCCCGACCCGGCAGAAGCTCCGATACGTCAATTATTTATTTATCCATCTATCAACTGAACTCTTGCCGCCACGCAGCAAATGCATAATCTCAAACGAGACTGGTATAGGACCTTTGTGTATTGTGTGTCGAAGATCCTGCGCCTTGAAGGATCAACACCAGGCAGTTGTTGATCCCGGAACCACCACATTTTTGTGTCTCCTGTGCCTCGCTGCTTTTAGTGTCGGCTACATGATGTCTGCCTAAGGTTATCTTCAGCTGGCATGGTTCATTCGAGAAGTACATACCTCAAACCAGCTCTCCGACTGGCCACAAGATACGCATTGCTCACGAGCCTGGACGTAAATCATTCGGGAGCTTAAGCTCCATAACTGTAGCTATCCGTCGCTGTGTCCAAACGGCTGTAGGCGTTCTAAAAGCGTTGGATCCAGCCCCATGGGACCAATCATTTTTAACAATATACTTGAAACAATATACTTGATCCTGTCTCAACAGACCCAATACAACCTCCACGTTACCCTTGTACCTGCACATCTTCTCAAAGCAAAGGTTGATGGCCAAACCCCTGCGCACAGAATCCATCTCTTTGTGCCGCGAGCGTTACATGGTTTGCGCAACGTAAACCCATTGACGAAGCAAGAGAACTCGACATAGGGTTGGACAGAGTCCAACTATGCCTGCGGAATGACATTAGTCTGAGGACATCACCAAGCTTAGGGTTGAGATCGAGTTGTTCCAGTTTAGGGTCAACTCGGCTATGCCTTGAACACGAGATTCAGTCAGCTTGAACAGGAATACGAGTCTATAACTGGACATCGAAACCGTTTCACTGCTCTCGAACTGGCCTAGCTGTCCTACAGTTCGCGTCAGTATATACACAGAATCCATATTCGGATATCTTTGACTCCTGAACCGTGTCTCGTCCAACAACAGCTGTTTCCACAATAGGCAACGGAACGTCGACTTACAGTACGGCCTTGTCTTGTCTTCTTGCTTTAGAGGTTAAGCAAGCGGTAACTTGCATTCGGCGAATGTAGTCGAAGTGGAAAGCTGACGACAACATGGCGCAAAGGAACAACCTTGAGCAACAATGGATCGCCTCATTTAGGGGGTTGTACAGCTTGTAGCGCCCCGAGGTCCTCTTTGATACTTCGTCAGGACAGTCTTATTGTTGAACTTCTTCTGACAAACTAATGATGGAGGCAATGCGTTTGTCCAACACAAGTCAAGTATAAGAGGCTGGATTTACCCCGTGGATTGCTTCTCTTCTTCCCAACTCATCAAGACAATTTGCACACAACTGTAAACAAACTTGGCTTCTGCATTCACTTCCCGCAAGTTCTCTTTAACACAAAATCAAAGCCCCTTCAACTTTCTCCAACAAACATCATTGAAGCAACCATGGCTGTTTCTACCGAACACGTTGTTTGCGCCAACTTTGGGAGAACACCTCCGCCTCCTCCTCCCACTCCCAGCCCCTGGCCCAGGGACCCCGGTGAGTTGAAGATTTCTTCCTGCTTTCTCTTGCTTGTCCCGCGGTGTCCTGGATAATGGCTCACATGTTATCTGGTTGAACTGCTTCCGCCGTGTCATGGTATCGCTGCAGCGAACACTTGTTCATGCTGCAGAATCAGTGTTTCTCCGATTGGGCATATTGCTAATACAAACCTACAGGTAATGGAAAGTAATTTCCTAGCCATTCGCTATGCATTGGGTACTATATTACAATCCATAGCGTAGAGGAGGAACCGCGATGGCCTGATACGGAGTATGCGAAGGGAGCGGAGTGACGGCCAGATTGATGAGGAGATATCGAAGACTGGGGCGGTGGTCAATCCTTTGTTTCTGCAACTTGCTTTATTTGCTTTCATAGATGATAAATTGCACGGTACCGTTGCCTTCAGCCATTTTTCTTGTGCACATTATGCGTAATAGCAAACCGCGCTGTGTGCTCTGACAGGGCTTGTGCAGACCAACATCATACTATGGTGTATCCCAACAGTATGACTCGAGACGCGAGAAGCGAGAAGAGAGAACAGTGGAATATGCCGCGACGAATAGAGCTCCGAATGCCGCCGTTGTGGCGGAGGATTAAAGTAAAGAGTTCGAAATTGAGGACGTTGATCGTACGAGCGCGGTAACACTGTTGTAAAGGCATATCGGGTGTTTTTGAGAGAATCAGTTCATAATCTGTACAAGAAAGAGGCTTGATTACTAGAGCTTGCTGTCAATGCCTATGCACAAGTTCTGTAACCGTGAAGCAGGATATGAGACATACCAATTTCTTATCGTTCATTATAATGACGCTCAGAAGAACGGTGTGTCGATGACTGCAGGATATTGAGTTACAAGGGAGTTTGTTTTGTTGGAGTTGATTTGGAGAAAGAAAACTGCGTATGTTGTGTATGGGTTCGTACGCTCAGAGGTCGTGATTTCCCGGATGGTTGTTCCTAAGGGCACAACGAAGGTACGGCTACAAGTGCGACCTGCCGATTCTAGGTACCGAGGCCTTGTCTGAGGGAGTTTTAAGAATGGAACTTAATGCTTGACTTAGATCGCAATTATGAATATGCCTAGGTATGTTAGATGGATATCAAATCTCCACGGTTCTCCTGCTCCTATTATTTTACCTACCTACCTTTCTATGCACTCCACCCATTGTACACTACATCCAAATTCCTGTGCATCACTAAAACGATCAAAAGCAAAGATTACCTCCTCTTCGCTTAACCCTACCTTCAACGAGCCGTCAGTTCCGCCCGGATCCGTACGGCCTGGAACCGGATCGTCTGCCGTGTAGCCAGCATTGCGCGACTCCAGCTGTTTTGAGCTGGGAAGAAGGATGCCCGACGCTAAGCGATCTGTCGACTCGGCTAGGTTGGAAATCATACTCATCGCCATTGTGGTCTTCGTACTCGTCTTGCTCCTCGCTGTCTTCATCGTAATTGGCGCCGGCTACAGAACACCTCGAGGGACTCGAGATGCTAAGAACGGACAGCGTGAGACGCACTGGAATATGTTGCACCAGGCAGATCAAGGAGATGGAACATATCATGACCATGAGGCTTCATTCATCAAGAGTGTCCGAAGGCGAAGCCAGTCTTTGGCTGAAGAGCTCCGCTTGGAGCTGATTAACCTAAAACGCAACCTATCTTTACTTACAATCCCCTCGAGGAGCCGGCTGGAAAACACAAACACAAGCGGAGCGCGAAGATTTAGCATTGACCAGTTACTGAGTTTCTCCACGAATAGCTCAGAATTAGTCACAGACTGTGAGAGCTGCTTTGAGTACCTGGACTCCCCGCTGTCCGCAACAGGAAGGGACGAGGACGCTATGGGGACACAGAGAAGGCAGATTCGACCAACGATGAACGCAGCAACATATGAGGAGGCGCAACAGTGGGACAGCCCCTTGTTGTAGACTACAGGGACAACGAGGATGAAGACTGGTGAAAGGTCAGGAATGGCAGGTTGTTGTACATGATACCTCTATTGAATCTGAAAAACCCATCCTACTCTGACATTGGCTCTCCGTGAAGCCCGCGGCAAAGTTCCCTGTGTCATCCCTTAACACATCGCCATTTTCTGGTGTGTTTGTTGCTGGTACAAAATAAACGGCTCGTCTCTCTTTATTGGCGCCCACCACTGTAATACCTTATGCGGATTGCTTCTTAAGTTCTCGCGCAGCCTGCTTCAGGCTGAAGTTGCACTCCTCATAGGCACGGCCAGCACCGAAGCCGACACCAACGAATGCGGGCCATGCTCTTCGCTTGAACAGAAGGACGGAGAAGACGACACCGAAACCGAGACCGAGGGAGGACTTGACGAGGAGGTTGGAGAGGCAGCGATCCCACTAGAGTTAAGTCAGTACTGAAACTTTGTAAAGAAAGCGTTTGAAGTATTCGGGTCTCGTGATTACCTTCTCATTGAGAAGAGACTCGCTAAGCGGCCGGGAAATGGCGCTGGGAGGAGGACGGGCGACAGTGGAATCGGCCATTTTGAACTGTGATGTATCGCGTCAGTTTCAATGATCGAAGATTAATAGAAAAAAAGGAATTGGCATACTTAGGTCGTGCAATCGGTCGTGACGAGCGAAATCAAGAGCTGCAACGAGCTTTATCTATGGACGTGATGTCAAGCTTGAATATGGAACAAGCCGGGTGACAAGAGCTGGGCTGTAGGCGGTGAGAATGGTGAGCCGGTAACGGTTTAGCGTTATGGCAGAATTTAGGAAATTTTGGGTGGAACTCAGGAAAAGTCGCGGGGCGCATTCAAAGATCGAGGTTTGTATAGCTTCTTTTCTCAACCATTTTTTTAATCATTCCTTTGTAAAACTGTCGCTATGGACGTGGAAATAGCGGAAGGTTCCCCACAAGAAAATTCTTCAACTCTCGTATGTATCTCTCTTACTACGTGCTTCCCAATTGTGAATGCTTACATGTGCTACAGCAAAAGATGGACCTGATTAAGACTGTAAGAGGTCTTGACCAAAACGGTCCGGGCGAAGATGGAAAGAATCTCGAAAAACTATGGAAGAGTTTGACGGTATTAGCAGATAGCCAATTCCATGCTGCAGAGGAGAGCAGCTTGCGATGGCTGCTAAAGTCGATGAACGGCGCATCAAAACATGCTGAAACTTTGCGACGCTGGCCCTTGACCTGGACTATCCTTGAATGCGTCTTTCAGCGCATTCCTCTATTCTCGCTCGCAAAGTCTCTTGCCGATAGACGATTCATTGCAGTGCTGCAGCAAACTCTGAAAGATATCTCACAACCAGCTACGAATTCATCATCCAGCTCCTCCAAGAGAAAGCGGTCGCCAACAAAGAGCTTCGACTTGGAAGCTCTACGAGATGCCGAAGGGTGTCTTATGAGTGGAGATGCTTTGCTCAGTGCCCTGAAGACATTACTGGACCGACTTCGTTCATCTGCCACGCAATCATCCCACGACAAGATCGGTGCAGAGCATATCCGATCTCTGTTCTGTACCTCAGCGGCTGACGCTGCGACCTTGACATCATTGTCCCTAACGCTGTGCAATGTTGCGCTTACTAGCGGTGAAGAGCAAGAAGGAAGGGAATCGTGGATGGAGACGATATCATCCATTTGGGATTTTCACTTGCAAGGAACCGATGATACACTGGAGGTCGCAGCACAGCTATTCACACCATCCGCAGCCATCTTCAGCAAACTGGAGGGTATCGATGGATCACACGACAGGGCTACACGAGAGCCCTTACGGACGAAATGGACAATCGATTTGGAAAAGCTCATGCATCGCAATCTGATACTCCCCGCCCGAGCCGCCTTCATTAACCGACAAGATATGGAACCCGTCGCCAGAGCACTTCATGCAGCCGAGAAAAATCTTGATACAGCAGCTCCTGCGCTGTACTTCTTAGCTTCAAGTGTGACAGATGCTCTTAGTGAAGGAAGGTTACGGAAAGGAAATATCGACTGGATGAAGCAGATCTTCAAAGTTGTGGAAGGCTCGCTAAGAGGACGAGAGAACCGAGATAAGCTTGTGCAGGCTGTTCTGGAGCGAGCGGCTGAAAAGTCGATGTCGATCGACACAAATGATCTGCGTTCTGTTTGCCGAGAGTATGCTCTACAGGAGGACAGCACAAACTGGCATTTAACCGCGGTCATTGCTGGTTGTGATTTTGATGTGTTCAAGCTCCCTGAAGGCGAAAGCCTGCTAGAGACCGCCTGCGAGCGAAGCATCTCCTCAGAGCTTAAACAAGAGGATCTAGAATCAGTTTCAAAGATCATTCAAGCCATCGCTCAAGTACACCGAACTGGACGAGATTTTGCTGGGTTCTTGAAGTTGTGGTTTCAGCAGCTTTGTAAGGTTGAGAAGCAGAAGACTAAGACTACCTCGCCATGGCTTCAGGTTGGCCAAGGGCAGCATGGAAATACTCCATTCGAGAGCTTGATTGAAAAGGAGATGTCACCACAGCAGCTTCTGGAGGTATTGGAATGGGTAAAGGGAGAGAAATTGCACTCCAGGGCACTCTGCCTCTTCTTGGACTCCATTGCTCAGGGCATTCAAAGCGAGACGTACGTGGATGCTGTTGGCAGTAAGCTATTTGGTTTGGTGAGCCAAGTGAAAAAGACGTCGTCCACCTTGACAGCACTGAAGTGGGGAGTTGTGTCAAAGACCATTTCTTGGGTGACCCCTGAGTCACGAGCTGAAATTTGGGCCTCTGTCCAAGGACAACTGACCAAGATCTTGTCCGAGTCACCTCTTGAGTCTAAGGAGGCGTATGAAGCCTTCAAATGCTGTTGTCAAGCCTGGGTTTCCATGAGCCCCGATGACGCACTGATCAACGAGCCTGCAAGCCTGGTGGATGCTTTCACTACTCGACTATCAAAGGACCTGCTCTCATCAAAGTCCCTGAAGGGTAGAGGCCTTTCATCATTCTTACAGCATGATCCTAAGCCAGCTTTCCTCGAAGAAGCAGCCCCAGAGCATTACTTGACATGGTTTTTACGGGGTTCTGGTCGTTTAAGTCGATTTGTTTATGGCACCAAAGCCAGCCTCCCACAAGCACTACAAAATGCGTTATCTCTACCTGGTAGTGAAGTTGCTCAGTTGAGGGACATTTGGGCATCTCTACTTGAGAACGAAAACAACATGAACACAGTCAAAGTCGCTAGCGACCTTATCGACCGATTGATCAAGTCGTTGGAAGAGGATGGAAAGGAGAAGCGATGGCCCGCGGAGGGCAGCCAGGCCTGGATCCGGAGCTTGAGCAGTACTTATACAGATGCCTTTACTCGACCCCAGAGGGAACGTATCATGGAATTGCTCAACACCCACAGAGCAAAGACGACAAAACGGGTATCGATCGAGGGATGGAGATACATCCTCGGACTGTCCACTAAATTGATGGGCCGAGCGACTTTCTACGAAGGAATGGAATTCTCTCATCTAGTTGATGTTGCGGATGCCATGTCAGACATCTCTAGCTCAACACCTACACAAGACGGCACTTTGACCGATCTGATCGAAGCATATTATATGATGGCGGCTGCCACTGTTCGACAGATGGCGGAGCATTTGGACGAGCGAAGTAACAAATATTTCGAGGAGAGCCGCAGTTTCATTTCTGACTGTGAAGAAGCTGGGGATTTGTCGCCTTTCCGCATGACCCTATTGAAAACGTTAATCACAGAGGTTGGAAAGTCACCAAACTTCGCCAGTCATCCTGAGCTAAGCACAGTGTCTGATGCTGCAAAGGATGCGTTAGGAAAATGTGTAATTTCAGCGACTGGCTACTTTTTGAAAACGAAGAAAGCATTTGAGACTCACAATGTCATTGCCGACCTCAGGCTTCTTGCTGCGGTCGATGCCGCAGAGTCGCTTGAGAGTCTTTCAGGGGCTTCCAAGCTAAAGGAATCGGACATAAGAAAGGCGGAAAGGAGCAGCCATGCAGCCATGGCGGCAGGAGATCTCCGCGGATGGCAAATACAAACGTTCCTCAGGACATACTTCTCAACGCATTTGGAAGAACCCCGACCAACAACGTTTTACAGCATCAGCCAGGTACCACAGGAACTTCGCGAGCCTTTCTTCCAGAGCAATGTTGCTTCGGTCACAAAGGAGATGGATACTCCCGCTAAGATGGCGTACTTGAGGGACCTCATTCATGTGTTTGTGCAAGGTTCGGACTCGGATGGTCAAGCATCGGCTATCTATACCGTTGTGAACCAGCTCCTAGGTAAGACAATTGAAGCCATTGAAGCCATTGAAGTTGTGTCAACTAACACAGAGTAGCATGCCCTGATCTACAAGGGAAAAGCTCCGGCTTTGACCTAGCGACCGCCCACAGTGAGCTGACCTCGACCCTGTTGACGCTCAAGAGCCAGTCCGTTTGTGTCCGAGTGTGTCGTATTCTCTGCACACTCCTGGAGAGAAAGCCCCAGTCAATGACCCAATGGAACATCGAGTTGGTGCTCAACACCATCTCTGACTTGAGCCTATCAACGAAGCCGCTTGACGAACAAGTGTCCAATGAAAGAGTACCCTTTGCACTGTTGTGCAATTTGATGGAAGTTATCATCAAGAAACACCGTCTCCGGCTTGAAGGTCACCACCACCTTCTCTTGTCAGCAATGCAGGCTCTTCTCCGTAACCTCATTGTCAACCACAGTACTACTGATACCTTAAGCCAAAGCTCACACGAGACAAAGGCTCATCGCTATGCCCGTCTTGTTACTCTTATCTGCGAGCCAACAGCCGGTGCTGTATCTCGATCTCAGCACCAGAGTTCTCTTGACTCAGCTACAGATGCGGCGAAGCGTTCAGCTGGACGACATATGTACCTTGTCATGATGCAGTACGTCAAGTTACAACTTGAAGCTGATGTGCCCCGCCGAGTGAGAGATGCTCTTGAGCCGGCCATGAACTCCATCTTTGATATTACACCCCCTGAGGTGAGGAAGATTCTGAACGACGCCATGGACGGAAGCGGACGTGCTATTGTAAAGGAAATGTTCAAGTCATATACCAAGTTTGGTAAATGGAGCGGCGTATAAACGGGGACTATAGATATTGATGGATACCACCACATACATAGATATCAGAAAAGCATAGCAGGTTTGGTTATTATTATTAAATGGGTATCTCTAATCATTACTTGGATTTTTTGGAACCCGATAATGCATTATTAAGCGCTTGAGGATTTCTTGTTGTACAAGCTTGGGTGGCCGTACTTCTTTGCGTGACTCTTGATCTGGTGGTCAAGAATAGGGCGAACAAAGATCCACACAATTGTAGCAAGCAGAGCTCCAAGAACATCAACGAAGCTGTTCTTGGGAGTGCCACCAAAAGATGCCCACTTGATGAGTGAACCAAGGAAGTTTACAGTAATATGGTGCTGTCCAGCTTCCAGACCCTTGATAGCTGCCGCAGCAACTTCATCTGGGGTTTGCTTGGGATCGTCCTTCTCAATGGTCTTGGTGATCTCGGGTTTATGCTCGTTCTCGCGGACATTACCAGGAGAGAGAATGGTGCTAGGCAAAACTAGGTGGACTTGAACATTCTGAGGATACAGCATAACTTCTTGCTGGATACATTCGGCCAGACCTCGCATGGCATACTTAGAGGGAGTGTAGGGAGTGTATCCTGGAGGAGAGTAGCAGGCACAGACACTTCCAGTCATGATGAGGTGCTTGGGCTCCTTTTCGACAGGCTTGTCTACAGTGAGCCACTCGCGCATAACGGCATGTGCCATCTCAGCTGTGCCCCAGAAATTGACGTCCATGTGCTGTCGCATTGACTTCATTTCCATATCGACGAACAATTCGGGGAAGGAGAATCCAGCGATGGTCCAGACGATATCGGGGGCTTGGCCATTGTTCCAGCTGATGACTTCCTCGAGGAGAGGTTTGGCGTATGATTCGGCAGAGACGTCGGCGGCGATGTAGTGGAAGCGTTGGGTTTGGGGGTTCTTGGCTGCGGCCTAGGTTCAAGTTAGCATGTAACTGTACAAGCAGATAGAAGAATGGCAGCGGACCTTGACGGTGAAAAGAGCAGCTTCGAGTTTACTGGCGCTTCGAGAGACGAGAACAATATTTGCGCCCTTCGCAGACAATTGAGTGGCTGCGCTGAGGCCCATGCCTTCGGATGCACCGGTGATGAGGACTGTCTACAGGCATTGTTAGTCGTGCTGTGTCAGAAAGGGACTGATCATGAGACGTCTCATGAGGAGGCATACTTTGCCCTCGACGGGGAATTTGTTACCGCCAAAGAAGCCCATGATGAACCAGCCGACAAGAAGAGTCACGGCAGAGATAGCAATGTAAGTGACGAGTGTCGTTGGGGAGAGATCCATGGCGAGAGAGGGACGGGAGTGTAGATAAGCTTGTAGCTAGCGAGGGGCAGAAAGCAGGGAGTTTTTAAGCTGTAATGCAGCCCCTGCTAAGTCCGCTAAGATACAGTGTCATCTCCGCTTATTTAGGTCCCCGAACGTGGACGCCACAGGCCGTTCAGCTTTCGATCCTCCATTTTCCTAGAAGGTTTTGACGACCTACACAGCTCCCACCCTCACTCCAGTGGAGTTCAACTGAATGGATGCTTCTAATGGCAGTTTGATATGATGCAGCCCCTGGCTTATAGGATGGACAACCTGTCCCTAGGGCTGACACATTGGATGATTGCAATCAGATCAATCATTAGCTTTGCTTTTCGCTTTCGTGCGATTGGATTGCTTGGACTGTAAGACGGACATGGATGGGATTAATTCAGGGGTTGCTGACGCTCAGTTTAAGATCGTGCCCTCTGTGATGATTCTTTCAGGTACCCGACGAGAACGAGACAAGAACTATTTTTCATGGAATGAAATGTAGTAGCAATTCTGAATCTGCTAACAAACGATCTGATGATGAGTTGCAGGGAATTATATACCATTGGAGGAGGGACTTATTAAGGCCGATAATTAATAGTATCAAAACTAATATCGCACTGTATTTCATTTCGCTGTGGCTGAAAGTCGAGGCTGACGCGCTCTCTCACACCCAGTCTCGCAGTCAACTTACAAGATATTTGTATTTTGTTTCTGTTGACCTTATCATCAACCTTCTTTTCGACAACAAGACTCACAAATCCTTGCCCACACTCACACAAGCTATAAATCACAATAATGGGGATATGACGAAAACTCTGTCGACCTATCAGCACAATGTCCAGCAAGGATGAGGACACCAAGTCTACGGTACCTAAATTTGCATCTTTTAAGTCAAAATCCGAGACTTCCGACTTGAAGGCACCCAAATTTTCTTCTTTCAAACCAAAAGGCAAGGATAAGGATAAGGACACGCCCACAAGCTCTAGCGCTAAGGACGAGGGGCGAGAGCGAGAACGCGAGCGAGATTCCAGGAGGAAACGAAGTCATCACCATTCTGATTCACATCGCGACCATCACCGGTCAAAAAAGCATCGCACACACTCTCGCGACCGACATCGTGAGAAATCGCGAACTGGTCACTCTGAAGCACTTGAGCACCGCCCGCTTACCAAAGTTACACGCAGCAGTGACGATGCATCGCGTCTGTACACCATTGACACCAAAGGTGATCCCTTGATCATTCGCTACGGAGGTCTTGACCGTTCTCAGGTTCCTGTTTACTACCGTGATGGATATGGAAAGGTCCTGGGCACACGGGGTCGTCTTGTAATTCACCGCGATGGACCAAGAGATCAGTTCAGTCTACGTATGCCTGGTGAAGGTTCATATGCCTTGAAAGATAGGGATGGTCTGCGCTCCAGAAACTGGCGTGTAAGACCTACACCGTTAAGAGTCAGGAAGCAAGAGAATGATGGTCAAGGTGAAGAAGACGGGGACTTTTTGGCACTAAGCTCATCTAAGAAGCGCAAACAATTGCATCAAGCCTCTGATTCTTCAGAAGATGAGGAACAGCCGACTTATCGATCCATAGAGGGAAAGGCGAAACCACGTCGATACGATGACAGCGACTTGGAATCCGAGTCAGATGCGGCTGCAGACGATATTAATCTCGATCAGAATAATCCTCTGAAGTGGAAGTCAATTCAGCTCTCGAGACGTGCCAAAGACCAGCCAGATGATATAGATGCATGGCTCGAGCTGGCAAACCACCAAGATGCTCTCTTGAGAGCAGGCGAGGATGTTGATCACAAGGCACTTGAAGCTGAGGTGCACAGTTTTGCGGAGATCAAGCTGTACATGCTTGAATCAGCCTTGTCTAATGTATCAAATCACCAAGATCGCATTCGGGTGCTGATTCCTCTCATGCGGGAAGGTATAAAAGTGTGGAATAGCAAAGTCGCCGCCAAGAAGTGGCTTGATTTGCGTGAGGATGAGGATAAGAGCTTCACTCTGTGGAAGACGCATCTTGATTTTGTCATGTCTAACATTTCTGCTTTCCATTTTGACACCCTCAAGCAAATGCACCTGGATAGAATACGACATGTTTTGTCTCGATCACAAGTGAGCATTGAGCCCGAAGACTTGAAGGAAGCTATCTATGTCTTTCTGAGACTTACCAGGTTCATCCATGACTCTGGTTATAAGGAGCTTGCAGTCGCAGCTTGGCAGGCTTTTCTGGAGCTCAACTTCTTCCGGCCCACGCAACTGGATGACCAGAGTGCAGCCTTCGAACCACTTCGTGACTTCTGGGAGAGCGAAGTCCCGAGGATAGGAGAAGCAGACGCTCAAGGTTGGGCGAAATTTGTAGCAGATGGTGGAGTAGGCGATGCTCCCGAACCACTACAAGATATCAAAGGGCCCGAATACCAGTCCCGAGATGACTACAAACGATGGGCAACCCTAGAGAGCTCACAAGCTGATAAGGCTCGAATTCCGGCTAGAACCATGGATGAAGGAACAGAAGACGACCCATTTAGAGTGGTGATGTTCTCTGACATCGAGCCACTTCTCTTTTTCGTTCCAAAAATTATCCTGCCTGCTGTGCAGGAGCAAGTGCTGGACGCATTTCTGATATTCCAGGGATACCCCCCAACATTCTGGTCTGACCACTGGACCGATGAGGCGTACCATGATCAGTTCCTTGCAGTTTTCACATTACACATGGAGTCGAGTGCTCCCACGCCATTATCAGGAGACGAGGATCCGACTGAGATCCAAAGGAAGCCCCCTTCTTTCCGCCAGAACCCTCTTTGCGTCTCGGAAACGCTCGACGTCCTTTTTCCTCAGTCAGAATGGTTCTCCTATCTACCCTCAAGGAATAGAAAGAATGACGTTGAACTTGGATTTATGGTCAACGCAACGAAGCAACTGGTTCACAATGCCAACTTTGGGGGTTTAGCCACATACCATTTGGCGTTGTCTCAGGTTCAAGATGGCTCTAGCAAGAAAGCGGCAAAGACTTTACTGAAGCGCTATCCGACTAACCTTGGTCTTTACCGAGCATACGCTATTGCTGAGTATGCAAATGAAAATCACGAAGTTGCATCCAAGGTCGTATCATCAGCAACTGAGCTCGCGTCGGTGAGTAATCTGTCTTCTCCGATTTTGACTCGTCGCCATGCTGACCAGTTCCTGCAGAAGTCACCATCAGCAGATGTGTTTGCTCTTTGGAGAACTTGGTCGTGGATGGAACTTCAGGGGGGTGATAAACAGCTAGCAGTTCGAAGATTATGCTCTTCTGTAGACGATGCTCTTCGAAGGTCGGCTGAAACTCCTGAAGTATCATCAACACATATTCTCAAAGCCCACCGAACTTTCTCATCTCTAACGAGTGACTTTATTTCTGGCGCGAACCTCGAGGATGCGAGTACTCTTACCGAGTGCTTAGTCCTGTTGTCGTACTTGACTTCTGAGAGCTGCACAGAACCAATGTCGGCATCACAAGGAACTATTTCGGCTGCGATAGAGACAGTGCACCGAATGTCTCTCGAGTTCAAGTCTCGAGGCTACCAAGCATCTCGCGCTCATGAGCGATTATTGCAGTTTGCGTCGGGGCTATTATACTTGCACGCAACCCGAGGGTGAGTCCTAATTCAAAGATTGTCAGACATGATTACTAACAAAGCCAAGACCTTTCCGTCGTGCATATCTGCTTGAGCAGCTGAAACAGTTCCTGGTGTACTTCCCGAGGAACACCATATTCTTATCACTTTTCGAATGGGCCGACTCCAGTCTTCGCGTCATCGACGAAACAAGAACGCTTCTGCATGAAACAGCCTTGACTCCAGCTCAAGATTGCCTGAGCAGTCGAATTTTCGCCGTCCATCACGAAATCGAACGGGGAAACGTCAACACGACGAAAGCAGCTTTCGAGCACGCCGTATCAAGCGACACTTGCAAGTTCAACACATTTTTATGGATACATTTTATCAGATTCTGCAGCTCACATAGAGAGTTACGACCAAAAGCTAAGGATATATTGTTCAGGGCCTTGAGGCATTGCCCCTGGTCTAAGGATGTCATGATGGAGGCTTTCCTCACTTTGAATAGAGAGATGGATTCTTCGGAACTGAAGGGTATCTTTGAGACCATGACTTCAAAAGGTCTAAGAATTCATGTTGATCTGGAGGAGTTCTTGGATAAGAAGAAGAACGAGAGGCGAGGAGAAAAGAGCAAGCGGCTCACAAATGATAAGTGAATTCATGCAGCATTAAGACACGCCATGATGGTATAGTCTAAGTTGGAACATGTCCCACAAGCCTCCCTGAATCGAAGCACCCAGCAAGATTATTCCTAGTTGCTCCATCTGCTCGGGACTTTTTACTTCAAACGGGCCGTACTCACGCATCTCGAGAAACGAATGTGTGCCCCCCTTTCCTCTGCTACCAGTCCCTAGTGCACAAATGTACTCAACGTACTGGTAATCAAAAGTGGCAATGATGAGGTAAACTTCGCCATGGTCCTGAGAGAGGAGGAGACGTCTAAATTTGGTGTTGGGCTTCTTCAGCACAGGGGGATCCTGCGCTATCCAAGCCGCCATCTGAGCCGTTTCTTGCATACGAATCTTGTGGAGGGTTTTTTCCGACCCGTACCTGATGAGGGGCTTGACTTCGACGATAGCACAGGTTCTGTGCTTGACCCGCAACAGGCCATCCACACGTGCCTCGTACACCTTGGTTGCCGAGGCCTTGACCACGAAGGTCTTTCGATAGATGGTCCACGCCCCCTGGGCATAATCGCAGTGAAGCGTGAGGGCGTTGAGGAACAGAACCAAAGCGGTATTAACGATTTGTTCGTCCTCAATACTCTGGTATTGCTTTCTGACTTCTCCAGAGAGGGGCGAGTGGTACGAGAGCGGGCCCAGCGGGTCTGAATTAAGGCTGGATGTGTCTGAATCGAGATCCAGATTACCAAAGTGCTCATCTATTGGCATATCTTCCTTGGGGGGGCGAGAAGGCGTCTCTGGTCGTGATGTGGATCCCTGGTACCGTCGAGCTACTTGACTCCGTTACTCGAGGACTGAAAGCAACCTTGGGTGACGAAAGGTCTATTTCTTCATCAGAGGGCTTCTGTCTTGGCTGTATAGACAGACGCTGATAGTACTGGACCATTGCAAATGTTCCCTCCGAGATCTTCTTATTGTTTGGGCTAAAGGACTCTATGTATCTCGTCTAGGACTTCAGCGTACCTAAGTAGGATGTAGCCTTCTTAAGCACATCTCTGCTGATCTAATCATGGTCCCTATAATCATTCCTGAACTTAAGGGCACGATGGCCTTTCTACACTGCTATGCTGGAGTAATTATATAGCCCGCCAGCGTTTGTGAGGGAGAAGGCTCCTATTACTATTTTGGTAACTTATTGCTATAAAACGGACGATATTTGAAGTCCTGGCGCTTAACTTGAGATGAAAGGAAGCGAATCAGCTTCCTCCAGTAAAGGTATGCGGCTATGAGATATAGTGGATTGACGTCATTAACGTTTCCCGTGAAGGAGACCTGCGCTTGTTGTTATAATAACCAAATAAATACAAGCAGGCCCATAAAATACACGACTGCCGCTAAGCTAAGCTCTACAGGGTCCCGGAAGCCTCTAAAACTTAACCTAGCATCAACTTTATAATGGCACCTATGCTTTCCCACCTACCCGCTAGTGTAGCCGAGCGCTTGAGCAAGTGAACATCTACATCCGTGACAAACTGGGCGCTTATTCCGAGTCAGAAGGCCTTGATAAGAGCCTCGAGATGCCGCCGCAAAGCCGAGCCACAGGATCATTCCGCCAAAAGGCCATCAGAAAATACCCAAGACGCTGAAGCAGACACGAACCGACACAGAACAGACCAAAGACGGGCGAATCTTGACAAGATCGCCCGTTATATCATCCGTCCACTCAGCTAATCCTCGGACAGACATGTGGGCATGGACTTCTTGAAACTTTACGGCATCAAATGCCACGATATGGACTTCAAAACTGGTCAAGTCGGCAAGCTCGCAGAGCCATACACCCAACTTGTTCAGCCTCAAGTAATCGAGCAATAGCTTAGGGAGATTGGGTCTCCTTCGCTCAAGGACCGTCGAGATTTCGTGAACGAGTTCTCTCGTGAGTTCGGAGATAGTCCCCTATGGGAGGCGACCTTTATGTGGGATCGCCTCTACACTTACATCTCTGAATACGAGAATGCCCAAGGAAATTGTGTCATGACGGCTCGCACCACATGACTCGATGTCAGGTATGAACACTTTATCCCCAGATGCCTTGCCTTGCCAGATTTATCCTATCATATCTATCGGCCCAGCTAACATGATTTGAAAAGCTGCGGTAGTTCCAGGCTCATTGATCGCCTAGGCGAAAAGAACGCCAACTGGCAGCTCAAGGCTCTTCTTCGCCAACATCTCCCCAACCCCTCACGCTATGATCGTGTACCTGATCCTCAGAAGCCTCATGCCATGTGCTATCTGGCAGATGAAGCGCAGCTAGTAGACGGCAAGCTCCTAACCAGCGAGCTCATCGCTTTGCTTGTTGTTGCAGCCGACACAGCCCTCAAAGCGGCCTGGCAAAAGCAAAAGATCATTCCGGTACGAGATGGAATTTGATTACGTACCTTATCTTATCTCCGCATTGCTGACATGAGTTATCTCGATAGGTGACCCTCATCACTGGCTCGCGCAGAACTGTTCGGGTATCCCAATGTATTCTGAACGCAGAGACAGGGGGTATCGGGATACGAAAATCACCCCTCGTATCGTTTCCAAATGGCTTTCGGGCAGACTGGAACAAATGTTTAATGTTACTGGGATGGATTCTAGGCACTCCAGTGGGAAGAATGATGTGACCTGGATACTAGTATCTACTTGATCGATACAGGATCCGTATGTTTGTTATGTTCATGTCTAACACGAGGCGGCTAGGAGTTTGGCGCAAATCAATACAAGGTTTTAAAGGACAGCTATGGTTGGAAATATTCAATACAATGGTTCAAGCCGTACATTTTCAAAGCTGTTTAATATATACGATAGTGAAGCCACCATCCTCGGAACCACCTATCGCTCAATCTTCTGAGCTTGGATCATAAAATCAAACGGCGGCTGTGATTTTACAAGGTGAACCTAGTCCAGCTGAATACTAAAAATAGTATACACCATACGTCGTTGTCTTGACTGAGAGTTTGCCTTCCTTTATACCAAAATTAGGAGATTTGTGATAATACATGAAGAAAGTCTGTTGGCCAAATTATGTGTGATACAATCAATCCACAGCATTTGCCAAGCAACATAGCTAGGTATGTAGCTGTGTGCACACATTTCCTTGAAACGCGTCATGTTTGTGTTGTCTGGTGGGGTCAGAACAGGGGATTTTAGGGGTCTTGGGAGTCTTTATAGCGGGTCTAGGTAGCGCTGAAGCTGAAGCTGAAGCTGTCGTGAGCTGTCTTGGGCCCGAGCTTGAATGTGAGACCATGTGAGATTAAAATGAAGGGAAGAAGAAAAGGTGACCGTGTAAGGGCTTGATAGACCCTGTATCCGTAGAAAAGAAGAAGCCGCCAGGTATTGATCAATTCACTGCTGATCACCTAGATTCCTGTTTTCTTGCGGTAACTACCTTAATCAATGTTCTGAGTCTAGAACCATGCAGGGCCCAGTTACAGCTGGAGACGCCAGTGAAAGCCAAGTTTTGGCTCTGGGCCAAGGTCAAGGTCAGACTCAAAGACAGCGAATAACTTCACGAATCCAACATCACTTGATTGCCCTCTCTTTTCTCCGCTCTCTCCGCTCTCTCACCTCTTCAAAAGCTGGAAAAAATAAGAACTCACATCGAAATAATCATCACAAAACCAGAAACAGAAACATGGCTCATGAGCTCAAAGCTGGCGGAGGTGCCAGCGAAGTCACTCGCTCCCTCTCCAACGTCGACCCCATCATCAGCGGCCAACTCGTCAAGCTATTCCAGTCTCTGGCCGATAGAGAAGACAAGACCTGGAGCAAGGAGAGACTTACCTCCTTCATCAGAGATGTTCAACAAGAAAACTCTTCACCCGCTGTCCAAGAACTTCTCGCCAGAGACCACCTCGATCTAGATGGCTTCATGGCCTGGATGACGTCGTCTCATGCAGCTGCTACAACCCCGCCTAAACCCCAAGATCTCTCATATCCCCTTGCTTCCTACTTCATCAGCTCCAGCCACAACACCTATCTCACCGGAAACCAACTCTCGAGCGACAGTTCGACCAGGCCTTACACCGAAACTCTGCTGCGGGGTGGGCGCTGTATCGAGATCGATGTTTGGGATGGCGATGAGTCTGATCCTGAGGGCACGAGTAGTCCTTCCAGCAGCGATGAGGAGAGAGGTGTGAAAAAGGTTGTAAAGAAGACAAAGAAGAGAAGCACTTTTGGAAAGCTCAAAGAGAAGCTCGCAAAGACGAGTCTTCGTGATAAGGATGAGTCCTCCGACCCCGCCTCCGGCCAACAGCCCGCTCCCGACGCCGATCCCGAGTCTACGGAGCCCGAAGCCGCTATCGTTGAGCCCCGTGTGCTCCACGGCTACACCCTCACCAAGGAGATTTCCTTCCGGGCTGTCTGTGAGGCCATTCGTGAGAGCGCCTTTGTCGTTAGCGACTTGCCCGTCATCGTCTCTCTTGAAGTCCACTGCAAACAGGACCAGCAACTTGCCATGGTCCGCATTATGAAGGAAGTCTGGGGCGATCTTCTCGTCCCTGAGCCCGAGAACGAACCTGATGCTCTACCCAGCCCAGATGAGCTGCGTCGAAAGCTCATCGTCAAGGTCAAGTATGCACCACCTGGTGCAGATGCCACTCAAGAGGAGAGTGAGGAGGAGGACAGGGCGCCAGCCCCTGGTGCCCAGGCTGGTGATGCTCCACCAAAGAAGCCGGCAAAGATTATACAGGAGCTGAGTCGTATGGGGTTCCATGCGCGAGGTGTGTCTTTCAAGAGCTTGACACAGCCAGAAGCTGGCATGCCCACACACATCTTTTCCCTGTCTGAGAAGAAGGTCATTGATGTGCACGAGAAGCAAGCATCTGATCTGTTCAACCACAATCGACACTTCCTCATGAGAACTTATCCTTGGGGCCTGCGAATAGGATCATCCAATCTCGACCCTTCTGTTTTCTGGCGCAAGGGTATTCAGATCGTTGCGCTCAACTGGCAGCGGTGGGATGAGGGCATGATGCTTAACGAAGGCATGTTTGCTGGAACAGGAGGATATGTCCTCAAACCTCAAGGTACATACTCATTCTAAGCCATCTCGCGAACCATTCATCTAACTTCTTTTTAGGCTATCGTCCCAATCGCAACGACGAAGAAACCGAAAACACCATCATCCGGAAATCGCTCCATCTCACAATCACAGTCCTCGCCGCTCAAAACATTCCCCTCCCACCAGGCGACACCTCTGCCAGAGGCTTTGAGCCCTACGTCAAAGTCGAGCTTCACGTCGAAGGACCTGATGAATTCCACGGCGGCCCTGTCCCTAATGAAGGACACGAACGCGAGGGTGAATACAAGGCCCGCACGAAGACACACCGTGGCAACATGGTTGACTTTGCTGGTGAACGTCTCGAATTCCCCCCTGTGCCTCATGTCGTCGATGAACTCTCATGGGTGCGATTTACAGTGCGTGATGATGAGATTGGGAGGGATGATTTGGCGGCGTGGGCTTGTATGAGGCTTGATAGGCTGGGTAATGGGTACCGGTTTGTGCATCTCATGGATTGTGAGGGTCGCATCACGGATGGTGCGATTTTCATCAAGGTTGATAAGAAGTTGGTTTAGCTGGGATTTAGTGGCATGGCGATGATGTGATATTGTATTCTATTTGTCTGGCATATGCATACAATGAGAGCGTTGTTCACAAAGGATACTATTGCTTATTTAATTTGAACCAACAGCTAGACCCGAAGAGACCTGACGTGTCAATGTCGCCCAAGTGTCTAGATAGCGACGGACGCTATATGATTGAAATGGCAGACATTGACATTGCCTCATCTTTTGAGATGGCTCATAAACGGGATCTTACAAGTGAATTCTTCACGAAAAGTCAGGCTGAAAATATATATAGGCACAAATGAAATTCAATTCAGGAGCGAGGAATGTATCATCTCGCTCAATAAGTAGCTAACACTAATACGCTAGAACCTCTCTCAGACAATCATACTTAGTAGTCGTTGTCACCACTGTTCTTGTTTCCCCTGAGCTTGTCCTCAACCTTGTCCTTGACCTTGTCGAGGAAACCACCTGATCGGCTGTTGTCGTTGTCATTGTCACGGCCAGATCCGTATGTGTTGCTGGAGCCATAAGAATCGTTGTCCTTGTTGCTGGAGCCATAGGAGTCATTGTTTCCAGAGCCGTAGCTGTCATTGTTGCTAGAGCCGTATGTGTTGCTGGTGCCGTAAGAGTCGCTGCTCTTGTTGCCGGAACCGTAGGAGTCGTTGTTGCTAGATCCATAAGAGTTGTCGTTATCATTATCACGGCGGCTGGAGCCGTAAGAGTCATTGTTGCTGGAGCCATAAGAATCGTTGTCCTTGTTGCTGGAACCGTAGGTTGTGTCATCATTGTCGCGACGGCTGGAGCCCTGATATTCATGTTAGTTATGAAAGTTTGCTTGGTATAATGATTCACATACGTAGCTGTCGCTGCCGCCGCTCAGACCAGAGTTACCGGACGAGCCATACGAATTGTCGTTGTCATTGTCACGGCGGCTGGAGCCGTAAGAGTCATTGTTGCTGGAGCCATAAGAATCGCTGTTGTCGCGGCCAGATGAGCCCTGAGCTATGTTAGTATGTGCGAGTATAAAGGACTAGTATGCACTCACGTAGCTGCTGCTGTTGTTGTTGCCAGAGCCATAAGAGTTGTCGTTGTCGTTGTCACGACGGCTGGAGCCCTGTTACGTGTGAGTGAGCGTTGATAGGAAAGCTTATAAGAAGAACGTACGTAGCTGTTGTCGTTGTCGTTGTCACGGTTGGACGAACCGTAGCTGTTGTCGTTGTCGTTGTCGCGGCGGCTGGAGCCCTGAGAGACAGTTAGCTTCATGAGAGGGTAGATAGAGCTGAGAGAACATACGTAGCTGTTGTCACCGTAGCTGTCAGACATATTGATTATTGGGGGGTTTTGGTTTGAGAGAGAATAGATAGTTGGTGACGTAGATAGATAGATTGTGCAATGGTATGAATGGAAAATAATCCGAACATGAGAGGGCAAGCTTCTGTTTAATACCTATGTGAGAGAAGCTCCCTCCCTCCCCCTCCAAGCTAACTCAGAGCTCCCCATCTTCATCATGTGGATCGGCAAGCTCCCCCTCCTCCATCACAGGGAGGAATGACGTGCCGCTGTTCCATCGTGGCATGGACCTTGTCTTAGAAAGCTGAAGCTGCATAGACTAGTTAGCAGAATGTTTTAGCTTCGGAACACCCCATGTACTGTAAGTACCCTGCAACCTGCGAGACTTGATAGATGGGTATCAGAATCTTGAGACGATGTGATCATGTCCCACAAGGAACGCGCGTTGACTGAGCTACATGCTGTAACTGTCGTGCCATGAGGTACATGTACCCAGCCCAAAGCTAAGTTTAGCCTGGGAATTTGAAGCCGGTGATCAAATCCTTGGGACGCCTTGTAACCCGAATGTCCTTGGAATAAGCTCTCTGTGGTAGACCCTGCCAAGAAATCGTACGTAGATACCTCTCACGATACTTGGGTCCCTTGATACCCCTCCAACCCCTCTATCACTCTGTACTATATTTACTTTTGAGTAAAAACCTGTTGTTTGTGCATTGCTTAGCCAGTGAGTGCGACATTCCCACGAATCAGCCTCTTCTGCAAGCAATTGGCACGATCAGCCAGTCTCAGCTTGTCTTGTCTGGTGTCGTCATGTTTCTTGTCTGTGATGAGATAGCCCAGGCAAGGTACGTATTGAAGCCTCTCAGGCCATTGATCTGCCTGAAAGACGCATTAGCCTTGATCTAACAGGGAAACGCTAGGCCAAACAAGCAATGAACGGACCCCCCGCGACCCAGCTTTGCAGGGTCCCAGAACCTGGACGAGCTGACCTGTAGGCTCCACGGACTGTGGCTATGCCAGCTCCGAGCTATATCGGTACCAAGCTATCGGCATCGAGAACCAAGTTGCGGTCTAACAAGAAGAGTCCAGATCTTCAGGGCCCGGATGATCGACTCAGATCAAAGCCGAGGAGCAACGGAAATGAACTTTGGCCTGAAGCTTCGCGACGCTTGAGAGGAGGAAAAATCGGCATCAGAGGATGAAATTGCCTGAGTGACATTCCCTCCCCTCATTTGCCAAGACGGGGTCTAAGTCAAGATCGCGCTCGGAATCGGGCCTAGCAACCTTGTCTTGACTCCCCCACTCAAGTTCCAGAACAACTGCTCACTCTTGATAGTGAGAGAACAGGTACTGTAGCAATAGCAACCCCGCTTCACCAGGACCCTTGCCTTGGCAATTGATCCTTTGATTGCCTATCGTAGCTTGTTTCCTTGATATTGATGAGTGCATTCCCAGATTTTCATATCTATTAAGGTCGTATTATCTTACAAGAGCCGGTTATAACTTGCAATCTTTGTCCTCAAACAAGTTCACGAGTGTATGAGTTGGTGGCAGGCCAACACGCCTCGCTGTTCGGTATTCCTCAGACCACCACACCAACAAAAGATATCCAAGCTAAGTCAAACTTCAGGGCATCCAGTTCGTGCCCTGTCCAATACTCTGTCTCCCCACGTGTGGTGATTGCCCGTTCTCAGCAAACTATCGTCGCCCGGCGTGTCCGGCTTCTTCAACGGAGACACACCCAATTCCTAGTAGATCTCGATCTGCTTCGAGCACAAACCGCCTATTGAGGCTAGATACTCAAGCACAAATGACACAATTGCATCGAGGCTCACGGCAACAAGCCCAACACCTGTAACGCCCACATGCGCCTGCGGGGTTTCCCACGACAGCCAGATGATCAGCCCAACGACCCGAAACCCCTTGAAATGTTTCACAACGTCACCATTCCAGGACATAACTATAGTTGCAAATAGCTGCCGCTTGAGTTACTTTATTACATCCTTAATGCAACGTGCAACAAGCTTGTCTTTGACTTTGCGGCAAGCATACACTATCTGACCCGGCAAGGTCAAGAATTCATCCAGAACAGTGCATGCACACTATGGCAACATTGTGCCGAGGGATGTCATCTTCACAGATGGCTAGATCTGTCAGGCCCAGGAAGCGCGCCGCTCATCATGGCAGGTTCCGCGTTTACACCGAGAATCAGTGTTCGACCTCCTCGAGTTCCCCACCAAGCTACCCCAATAGCTGCTCGTTCCACGTCTAGCTCTCCACTAACGAGAATCTGCAAGAACCGTTGCTTGACTGGTTCCCTTAGTACGGGATCCTCAATTTCATTCATGGCTTGAGCAGCAATCGTGAACCATTCTTCCACCAGAGGAAGAGGTAGATATGGGAGTGAATCAACTAGAGCTAAAGCAAGTGAACTCTGCTGAGAATGACGCTCCTCCTGAGTCTCTTCCATCGCAGCTTGTGCGACGATATCTGCTGTTGGTGGCAGCAGACTCGTCGACGCCGTGGAAATTGAAGCTCGAAGCATCTCTAGAAGTGTCTCCGATAGCTGCGGCTCCAGCTCTGCGATGGGGAAGGGAGGTGATACAATCTGCATCACAGTCTTGAAGGCCACTCTGAATTGACGGGATGAGATATGCTGCGGGAATGAGTTGAACAGCAGAGCGATATAGAAAGGTGTAAGTTCGATGGTGAGAGGGCTATGTTGGGGGCAAGATATGGTTGATAGAATGGCGCTGTGTGCGGATTCGAAGATCTCAACCATATTTTGTGTCGTAGGTCCTTCATGAGAAATGTATGCAATCGCTGGTTTGATTATTAGAGCGTCGCATGCATCAGTTGGCAGACTAAGTGGTAAGTGTTCAGATAGATTAAGGTAGAACAGGTCCAATGTTCTTTGCAGATATGTAGTGGATGTCGATGCATCCTCGGAAGGTCGGAATTCCTGGAGGAACCTGTGGCAAGCAGGGGCGCTCCGGGAGATCGAGTCGATCGAAGTGAGATATGTAAAGTTGTAGACCTGGAACGCGCTATTGCCGTTCCTTGAGGAGATGAAGAAGATGTTGCGTAATATGCGAAGCGACTTTGACGCGATGACAGGAGCAGCTATGTCGTTCAACATGCGCGGGTCAAGAAGACTTCGCGAGACAATCGCCTGCAGAATAGCAACCGTCCCAAACATGAGCTTCCTCAGCAAGTTCCATAGAACTGGCCAGGTGCTTGTAATGGTCTCCTGAGTGAGCACATTACCCTCAAGCGCTGGATCTATGTCGCTCAAACGATTCAACCGCCACATATCCAACACCTGGCTGCTAAAGGCAAGAAGAGCGTCTTGCGCGGCAATCACGGCCTGTGTGTCTGTGGCCTGTTGAACAGCGTACCCAGCAAGCTTCGCCAACGGCCCCATGTTGGCTAGAGTAGGTCGCCTATCCAGTTCTTGAATGAATCGAAACGAGGGCGTATTTGGTGACCATGCGAGGAGGTGATTTGGTGATTCGACAACCTCGGAGCTGACTGCCGCCAAGAACTGGCCGTGGCCGAAGCCCTCCTCAGCTGTCACCGTCCACACAATAAGAGGCAACAGCGCATTGCAGTTAATGAGGCTTCGATGGAAGTCAGACAGCAACGGAAAGGCAAAGTTAAGTGCCATGACAACCGATGCGCCTGCGACCGGACCATCCTCGTCGCGACTCTCGAGTGCCAGATTTGCCGCCATCACTACCGCCTCTTCAAGAGTATTCCTCATGCCACGCGACAAAGATTGCCGATTGCTGGACTCCATTCCCATAAGAACACCAGTCAGAACCAGAAGATGCTGCCATCGCCTCGATCGGTCGTCCGCTCCTTTGACGACAGCGCGCGTCCATTCTTCGCAGCTCAATCCACCGCCCTCATGGGGTTCTTTCCGATCGCGATTAGCGACTTCATAGTTATGGATGCGCGCGGCCGCAGTATTGTATATGCTGATAACTCGAACCGAAGTGCGAATGCCGCCTGGCTGGAACCATATCGCAGGGGCCGTTAACAATTGCGACGTGAGAAGGCCGAGATTTAGAGGGTTTGTGAGCTCGGTGAGGAGATGTGTTGTCGACCCGATGATCTGCTCGGTCTTTGCAGCATCGTGGACGTCCGGGTAATGCTGCAGAACTGTTCTGAGGAGTCTATCGGAAGACATATCGACGCATTCGGTCTGTATGGCGAATGGAAGGAAATTGTCGATAGAGATTTGATGGAGTATCTAAGTTGACAATTCCGAGGTCGCGGTTGCGGCTGCGCATGCCGACTTCACGGGCTTTTGCCGAGGCCTGGATGACGTTCCGGAGGCACTTTCAGCTCCATCAGAACCTCCCTTGCACCCCTGTCCCCTGTCACTGCTAATTCCAACACCCCATAATCATAGTCATATCAATCCTATTCTCAACGACACCGCAAGAATCGGCCAAGTTGAGAGCTGTTGCAGCCTCCATGATGGCAGGGTATGTTCAGATTGAGTTCCATCCTTCTTGCAAGCAAAGCGCTAATCAATACAAACGATAGATGGCCCTGCCAAATACTCCTCCACCAGACTATCAAACGCCGCGCTTCCCGTCCCTGAACGTCCAGACTCTATATGACACCACTGCAGACAAACAATTTACCCTCTACTATGTCTTAGATGTTTGGCGATTTACTTTACTATGGACGCTCATTATATATGCATGCTTCCACATGGGGGCAGTTCTGATCGCCATGTTTACCCACGGTTGGAAGAAGTCGTCTTGGAGATATCTATGGGCAGTACCTGTCATCTATCTCGTTATTGCTGGGCTTGAGGCTGTCATGGCCGGGAGTATTGTTGGCTTAGTGTAAGTCGTGTTGGTCTTGCAAACTACCTTGGCTAAAGAATTATAAGGTTGGGAGCTGTTTACTCTGCTGGATACTACGAGATGAACACCTGGATTCCTTGTACCTGGGGGTTCATCAACGTATTGGTACTCATTATTTCCTCTTTCTCAATCCAAGGCGGACTTTGAGGAGGGACTACCAATTACATAATACTCTATCTTCGGCTGGAGACCAGCTTCGATCCGTCGCAAACCACCGATACCTTACTACGTCACGAAGGTGGCCATTTTGCGCTTGATTCTCTGCACAAGAAGGGCTACGTTCTAACTTTAGGGCATATGGAAAGGCCACCGATTTCACACTACGTATTTGTCTGAAGACCAGCCCAAAGTAAGCTGCTTTGACTTCGAATTGCGTTCTGTCGAGTGCGCACTTTGAGCATTGGAACTATGACCATATACCATGTACAGGAGCATTAACCGGTGGAAATCTTCGGAAGAAGTACAGCTTAGGGCATCGGTGCATAGCTTTGTTTACAATATACCCATTGTTGTTTCTAGAAGCAGTTCCATGCAAATAGTGTATATCCAACCATGAGCCTTTGAAACTTCAAGACTTAATAATTGCTACCAGCATAGCTTATCTGTGCATGAAAAGGCGTCTTCCTTCTCCTTTGTGATATCAGCTTCAACGGTCACATTGTCTCAAGCAAACTGACATCTACAAAGTACCCCTCATTCAAAGCTACCTCAAAATCTGGGTTCGAGTCCTGCAGCCTCGAAAATCAGCGCCGATGAGAAGACAAAAACAACCACCAAATAATAAAACGACTTAGAAAATCATCTCAAAGACTGTCGGTATTATCTGCAACTGGTCCAGTACCTGGTCAAATTTACTTGAGGCCATTTGCGGTGTTTTACGGCATTAACAGTGTTTTTGATCGTGGGCCAGATAGCAGCTTCATGTACCTATAGCTCATCGGTACTTTGACTTCCTGGCCACCCTGGAGCCAACGCTCAGGTGGATAGATCCACTAAGCTCAACTCTCTCCTGTAAAAATTCTTTCTTGGCACGCACTGTTAGTGCGGTGCTAGGAGCGGGATTTTCTGCAG